>NC_056059.1:16108928-16418333 GCF_016772045.2 Ovis aries | reverse complement strand
CCTTAAATTCCAATATGAAGGACTTAGGTGAGATCTAAGAGATCTCTCCGAGAGCTGGGTTGTTTAATAATGGAATGCACTATCGTCTCTAAAAGTCTTCATGTCTGACACAGATGACCCTCTCTGGAGTTGGGAGCTGTGGTGCCAATGGCAAGTTAGGAGGATAAATTCTCTCGTGTCCCTTCTGTATCTATAAACCTGTGATTTTGAGTCAGATTCTCTTATGTCTATTTTAATATACATGAATTGTGTAAAAAATTACTGGAGGCAGTGAAGTTAAAAGTCAAAGTCCAAAGAGGTCTGGAAGATAAAACTTTTCTACATAAAGGGTTCTTAGAACTTGCCCAAAGCCCCAGACTACAGTAGACCTCCTTTCTTGACTTTACAATCATGTTAAAACACTATCCTCTTTACTTATCCTGAAATAGGCAGAAGGATATAAGAAGAAAAGAAACAGAAGCAAATTTGTTTCATCATAAAAATAGCCCAAACATAAACACTGAACTCCCTAAGTCAAGGTAAATTACCCATGTGCAATGGAAAAGCATAGTGTCTACTCTATGGGATATTCTTTTTTCCAGATCTTAGTATCCACTGAAATATTAGGAAAAGCAGGATAGGAATATCTGTAAAGTTCACAGAATTATCAGAAAAAGTGCCGTGTCACTTTGTGGGCCTTCCAATGATTTTATTTTTCACTTAAATGTACTCACAAGATCCCACTGTTTTCTTTCTGTTGAAGTAATTTGCAATAATTTTAGGGGACTTTACAAAGTGAATAAAAAGGAATTGAAGCATCTGCAATTCAAGGCATTTAAGCTTTAATTCACAGACGGCAGCCCTGAGAATAATTACCAGGGTCTAGTCATTTTCTGCTACACTGCACATGAAAGGCATGCTAACACTATTTTTTTAAAAGATATCTTGAGATGCTATATTTTTAGAATTGTTGTAATTCCTCACTTGAGTGATTCAATAACTGCATTACTTGCTATATGGTCCCCAAAAGAGCTTACATAACTAAACATATATAATGATAGGCACTCAAAATTAAGTGTCTTGGACAGTGGGTTGCTTTCCAGAATATTTGATAAGGGGAAATGAAACAAATCTTTTAATATTGGCTTCCTAGGAATTCTTAAGCCTATAATGATATATTATCCAGAAATGTGTGGACCTTGAGAAAAATTTTTGTGTCTTGATCTGTCCATTTTATATCTTTATATTTTATAATCTCTTTTCAAATAGCTGTAAACTGAAAATCATTTCATACACTACACAGTTTATGTGATCTGATTTTAAAACTAAACCTCAAAGTTCCTCAATATGGCACTAAAACTGAAACACACAAAACAAAATTTAAAAGTTTGGCTACTGTCATATCTTAGGAGGAGGTTAGGTGACTATATTACATATCTTACTTTTGAGAGTGAAGGGGGTTCTATTAATAATTAAACCAGAAGAGCAGGCAAACCCCAGAATTGTCCTAGGCAAACTAGGAAATAGGGACACCTGTCTCCTAGACCAACACGACCCTGTTATAAGCAAAGACAGAAGCCTGAAAGGTCTCCAGGTACTTGGCGCTCTGGGTTGGGACTGGTATGCAGGACATAATTAACTAGTATGAAGGTGTGGAAAGAAAGCTTGTTTTGAAAGTCAAAGCATCTACTGAAGGGTCACTCCAGAGAAGTGAAATAACATTTCTGAAATAACAGAGATGTTCTACCATATGTAGAGAGCATAGTGATGGGCAAAGAAAAGGCAGAAAAAACTCAAGAAATACAGTCAGAAAGTAGCAGGTTTGATTGGAAGTCAAGAGGTGGATCCATTCATCCAGTCTGTGCAGATATTAAACGAACAAGGACTAGATTGACCCTGAATGAGGGACTGGAGCACAGTCGTGATCACAAAGGCAGAGCATCAGGCAGACACACAGCAGATGGTAACTGACAAAAGTGCAGCACAAAGTAAGGACTAATCTTAAAAATATAAAGAAGCCTTATGTAAAGAACTATATTCAAGAAGGAAGGGGGAAATGCAGAGACTGGGCCTTAGCTACTGGTTTGGGGGTTTTTTTGTTTGTTTTTTTAATAGGTGATCCTCTAGTTGTGCTTTCTTAAGTAATAAAAAAATAGTATTCTAAAAAAGCATAGGTAATACACAAAATGAAAACACTAACAACAATAAAAGCATCCAAAGTGCCAGGAAATTATTTTTTAAGCAGGAAGATAGACATTATCTCAGAGGGATATTTCAAATTCCGTAAGTCTGCTCAGAAGCAACATTATAAACAGGGCAATTATACTGATCAATGTTCAGACTTTCCTTATGATATTGCATGTAAAATCACATATTTTATTATAAAACTAAGGCAGGAGAAGAAGTTGACAGCAGAGGATGGCATGATTGGATGGCATCCCTGACTCGATGGGCGTGAGTCTGAGTGAACTCCGGGAGTTGGTGACGGACAGGGAGGCCTGGTGTGCTGCGATTCATGGGGTCGCAAAGAGTCGGACGCGACTGAGCGACTGAACTGAGCTGAACTGAAGCACAAGCACATGATAAACCTTTATAGCCAGCATTATAGGAGAGCCAGGGAGCTACTAGTTCCAACAGCAAGCAAGTCATTACACTTAAAACTTCCGAGGCAAAATCACTGTCAGTTCCACCAGTGAAATCTGGATCACTGGATATTAAAACAATGTAAGAAAAGTACACAGTGTTCTAATTGGCGATGAATGAGTTTCCCATCTTCCCTGGTCTCAATGGTAAAGTATCCACCTGCAACGCAGGAGATGCACAAGACACGGGTCAGAAAGATCCCTGGAGAAGGAAATGGCAACCCACTCCAGCATTCATGCCTGGAGAATCCCATGGACAGAGGAGTCTCGTGGGCTACAGTCCATAGGAGGGCAAAGAGTCAGACACAACTGAAGCAATTTGGCACTCACGCACACGTGAGCTCCCCATCATAACTCAAGGCATTCATTTTCCCAGAAGTGATTTGAAATCATACTGCATGACCTTTCTAACATATTTATTATAATTAGTGTATCTTTATAGCCAAATCGAAATATATCTGAATAAACACTCAACAAATCTTAAAATTTTATAAATATTTTAGGGTTAAACTGCACTCTAATTCTTTTGTAGAGTTGACTCCACTGTGCTCATTTATTCTCCACATATGAATCTATCCTCTTTCTCCTATTCATTCCTCCCAACTCTCTCATTAAGCATCTTCATTAATATATGTATTCATTCTACAAACTCTAAGTCATCTAGGAAGAGGTCTCTGTTCTGGAGTTTGTGAGGGAATCAAAGATGAAACCACATGAGTTTTACCTTTAAGAAGCTTATATGAAAAAATCCACAAAAATGAACAGTGGAGTAAAAATATTATAATCACTGTAATCAAAAAGAAACAGAAACAAATAGAAAACCTAAATAAATGACTAAACCAAATAAACACATACATACAGAGAACAGAGTAGTGATTACCAGAAGGGACGAGAGAGGAAGGGTGGAATGGGTAAAGGGGATCAACTGTATGGTGACACATGAAAGCTAAGCTCTCGGTAGTTAACACACTGTAGTGTGTACAGAAGTTAAAATACAATGCGGTACAAACACAAGTTATAAAATGTTACAACCCAATGTTACCTCAACTTAAAATTTTTAAGAAACAGAATAGGTGCTCTAAAGTTTCAGATGTTTGTCTGAAACATCAACCCAGCTCTCTGGTGGACAGCTGATTAGTGAGGGGTATGGGAAAGAGCCACCAAGCAGCTGCACCATTTTTCAGGGATAAAGCCTGATGGTTAATGAAGATGAATGTAGGGCAACTAAGCAGTTAAAGCCCTTGATAAGTGCAGAGGCATTGCTTAAGTTGGCACCTGGGCAGAAATTTTCCAATTACTTTTCTGACAGCATTCTTATAAAGAAGACAGGTAGTGGCATGCAATTAACCTTCTGGTTCATGCACTTATTCAGCAACAATTACTGAATGCCCACTGGATGCTGGAAATGGTAGTAAGAACTAGATATTGTAACCACCTTAACTAATTCATAGGCTTCCCTGGTGGCTCAGTGGTTAAAAAAAAAAAAAAAAAATCCGCCTGCCAATGGAGGAGATGCAGAAGATGGGTTCAGTCCCTGGGTGGAGAAAATCCCCTGGAGAAGGAAATGGTAATTCATCCCAGTATTCTTGCCTGGAAAATCACATTGACAGAGGAGCCTTGTGGGCTACAGTTCATGAGGTCACAAGAGAGTCAGACATGACTTAGTGACTAAACAACAAACTAATTCATATACATAGTGGAAAATGTTCAGAAATACCTTCCTTATGTTCAAATCCAGTTTTTGCCTTTAAGAGCCCAGCTCAAATGCCAGCTCCTCTAGAAAGGTTTTCTCGAGTAACCCAGGCCAAAGTAACAGCTCTTTTCTCTAAATTCTCACAGCATTTTGTTTGGATCTTTTTGACGGGACATGATATTATCCCCACATTGTAATTATTTCTTCATATCACCTCTTAATAGACTACTGGCTTTTCCCTAGTGGCTCAGATGGTAAAGAATCTGTCTGCAATACGGGAGACCTGGGTTTGATCCCCAGGTTGGGAAGATCCCCTGGAGAAAGGAATGGCAACCCACTCCAGTATTCTTGCCTGGAAATTCCCAAGGACAGAGGAGCCTGGCAGGATACAGTCCACGGGGTCCCAGAGAGTTGGAAACGAATGAGCAACTAACACACAATAGACTACAAGTAACTTGAAGCCAAGAGTCATATCATCTTCTTATTCCTCAGGGCATAAGGTAGCTCCTTGCAAAATGAATATAATGAGCTACCTTCTGTCCACCCTGGTCCAAAACAAATTATTATATATCTGGGGGGGGGGGGGAACATTGTCTTATTCTCTATAGTCAAAAACAATCTCGAGGAATAAACAAAGATTTTATATATATGTGTGTATGTGTGTGTATACACATGCAACACAGTAATAACCATAGTTTTAATGCCAATGATTACTGATCTATCACATTTTCAAGATTAAACTTAACCTGTGCATCTACTAAAGAAAGTGTTAAAAAAAAAAAGAACGTGTTTATTTTAAAAAATTACCTGTAAAGCAATTATTCTCCCATTAAAAATTTAAAATTACAAAAAAATTACCAAAGTAAATATGCATGACCTACTTAAACTTCCTAGGTGAACTGTTCTTAAGTACTTTAGAACATTAATTACACGAGTTTTTTAGGCTCATTAAAGCATGCCCAGTAATACTTCTACTGTCCTCTATGCACACATTAGTCAACAAGAAAATTGGGTTACTGTGTGTATTTAAAATATTTTAGATTTATGCTCACTTAGAAATAACCTGTAATTCATATAGTTTGCTAATCCAGGCACATTTCCTTCAATGCCCTAATTAGTGCGAGAAAGCTTAAAATTTTGGAAATATACTGAAACACTTATGGGTTACTTCCAACTAAGTAAATGGAAGGTGGGATTAAAACCCACTTTCTTTCTTGAGAATTCACCTGCAGTGCTGGAGACCTTGGTTCAGTCCCTGGGCTGGGACGATACCCTGGAGAAGGGAAAATCTACCCACTGCAGTATTCCGGCCTAGAGAATTTCATGAACGGAATAGACCACGGGGTCACAAAGAATCGGACATGACTGAGCAACTTTCACTTCACTTCTTTCCTGAGAAGCTGTATGTGGTATAATAGAAAGCATAATGAGTTATAAGATTAGAGACCTGGATTCTACAACGTGTTATGTGTATATGTGCATATGTTTATATTACACATGTGAATGTGTGTGTGTATGTACACACACACACACACACACACACACACATATATATAATGTTACATTATGTTGAATATATGTCCCCCTCATTTTAACCAACCATGGATTATAGGCAATATAGAAATTATGTTGTACTCATTTTTCTATCCCCTAAAATGTCTATATAAGTGCCTTGTGCATGGTAGTTAGTAAATAAATTTTTATTAAATTGAGCTGAATTTAAAGAAATTCCTTTAATAAGCTTGCCTGTTACTACATTTTGATCAACATGCTTGAAAATGAGACACATTGCTCAGCAGTGAAATTTTTCCAATTTTTAACAGGGCTTCCAAATCAATAGATAAATTCACTGAAATAAATTCTGGATTTCTTTTGAGAAGAAAGAAAACAGAAAAAAAAAAACAAAATTAACATTTCTTGAACTTTACCATGCACCAAGCACTGTACTAGGTATTTATGCAGAATTCTCTTAGTTTCAAAAAGCTAATGCAAATTTAAAGCCTACAAAAATCTCATTTGTTAGGGATGCCTTGGTGTCACTGGGCAAAGAAAATGCTATCTTTTTTCTAAAAGGTGAAATCTGGCAGTTGAACTAATAGAAAAATACGTATCTTGTTTGAGTGGGGAAAATACCTCTTCTCAGTGAAAATTTTTACTTAATTGGGAGCATTCTGTTACTTGGAGCAAAACAACAACAACAACAAAAATACAACTTTTGATACTTTTCAAGAATTCTAAGCTTAGCCATAATGAAAAATTATTTCGCTCATAAATAGTATCCTTGTAACATCTAAATTCATACATTTCAAGAGTAACTTCATCATACACTACAATTTAATTTAAAAATAAAACTTAAATCATCAAACCAAAAAAGTGCCATATTGCTAAAACAAACCCAGACCCTACTGAAGTTGAAAATTTGGTGCAAAGCTCACAGGCCTTGTGGTTTGGGTGACTTCCAAATTTATTTTAATTCTTTGCTCCAGAGCCATGGTTCTGCCCAAGGCGCTGTGTCTCTAAATGGGAAACAGGGTGAATATTTGTGGTTGGGAAGGCCATCCAGAGAATTCCTGTGTGCTTCCCCTTCTCTCCCCTCAACTACACTCCCTCCCAAATGAAAACTACTGCTTGCTCATTCATTCAAATAATCTTTATTAATATGTTCTAGACTATTTTTTAAAAACCTTTATACATTTCTTTTTGGTTTTCCCCTAAACCAATAAAGCAGAAGTAGAAGCTGATGAAAAATCAAAACAGCAAGATCATATAAATTCCTCTCATTAAAATAATGGATAACTTCAAACTATTGACGCTTTCTGGCAATCTCAAATACATTAAACTCACAATGAATACTGCATCTGTTATACACTCTAACCAGAACTTTTGTTTGCTTTGAGTTTTGAATATATCCATTCTGCCCTTGTAGCTTTACTTAGTTAAAATGTGTATTTTACAGATTTCAAATGACAGTCCAAAAGTCATAACTGGGCTTTAAAAGAACAGGGCAAATCAAGTTCCTACACTGTCTGCTCATCAATGCTAATCTCACCTCCTCTCACAGGAATCTGAAGCCTTTTGGAAAAGAGCCATATAGAGAAACTACACAGAGATGGGAACATGTTAGTTATTGTCCTATGTATATGATGTATATGCAAAGTACATCATGCAAAATGCCAGTCTGGATGAGGCCCAAGCTGGAATCAAGATTGCCGGAAGAAATATCAATAACCTCAGATACACAGATGACATCACCTTTATGGCAAAAATGAAGAGGAACTAAAGAGCCTCTTGATGAAAGTGAGAGAGTAAAAAAGCTGCCTTAAAACTCAACTCTCAAAAAACTAAGATCATGGCATCTGGTCCCATCACTTCATGGCAAAAAGAAGGGGAAACAATGGAAACAGGGAGAGACTTTATTTTCTTGGGCTCCAGAATCACTGCAGATGGTGACTGCCGCCATGAAATTAAAAGATGCTTGCTCCTTGGAAGAAAAGCTATGACCAACCTAGACAGCATATTAAAAAGCAGACATTACTTTACTGACAAGGGTCCCTCTAGTCAAAGCTGTGGTTTTTCCAGTAGTCATGTATGGATGTGAGAGTTGGACTATAAAGAAAGCAGAGCACCAAAGAACTGATGCTTTTGAACTGTGGTGTTGGAGAAGACTGCTGAGAGTCCCTTGGACTACAAAGAGATCCAACCAGTCAATCCTAAAAGAAATTAGTCCTGAATATTCATTGGAAGGACTGATGCTGAAACTCCAATACTTTGGCCACCTGAGGCAAAGAACTAACTCCTTGGAAAAGACCCTGATGCTGGGAAAGATTGAAGGCGGGAGGAGAAGGGGACGACAGAGTGTGAGATTGTTGGATGGTATCACCAACTCGATGGACATCAGTTTGAGCAAGCTCTGAGAGTTGGTGATGGACAGGGAAGCCTGGCGTGCTGCAGTCCATGGGGTCTCAAAGAGTCGGACACGACTGAGCAGCAAAACTGAACTGTCCTGTGTGTGTGTGCATGCGTGGGTGTGCATGTGTGTGTTGGTGTATGTATGGGTGTTGGTATTGATCTAACGTAAGCAGGAATGCAAAAGAGTTTGCCACATTGTTTTAAAGTGGCCTTCTGGTACTCTATTTCTAATAATTTTCAAAATAAAATCAAATTTGATCAACAGCTAAACTGTAAGAGTTCTTTTCTCATTCAGAAAATGTGTTAACAGTTACTAATAAATTAATTTTTGCATATCAAATTCACCTTGGGTAAATGTATACAACTGCAACTATCTTGACCATAAGCGGCTTTTGAGGCATCCTCTCAAATTGGGGTTCAGGTCCTCCAGTGGATGTCAGTGCACAAGGTACCAAAGTAACAAGTATTCCTGAAGCATCCATTTCATGTGAATATTTGAGGATAGCTGAATTTCTGTGACCTCAGAAGTCTATAAATACTCCCCCAATTTTTTTCCAATTTCTCAGAAGCCTCATTTCTAGACCAGTGTTTGGTTGAAATAATGTTCATCCTTATGGGGCTTTTGTGGTAGAGTGGCAAGAATACTGGGAATTAAGAGACCTAAGTTTGACCTCTGACTTACCATTGTCATGATTGGGCATCTTAACCAAGTTCCATTCAATCTCTAAACCTCAGTTTCTTCCTCTCTAAAACAATGGGTGTATACTAGATCATACCTAAAACCTCTTCACACTCTATGTTCTGAGATTATTTTTAATATTTCACCCTTGAGATCAGTTCAGTTCAGTCACTCAGTCGTGTCCGACTCTTTGCGATCCCATGGACTGCAGCACACCAGGCCTCCCTGTCCATTACCAGCTCCTGGAGTTTACTCAAGCTCATATCCATTGAATCGGTGATGCCATCCAACCATCTCATCCTCTGTTGTTTCCTTCTCCCCTGGCCTTCAATCTTCCCCAGCATCAGGGTCTTTCCAAATGAGTCAGTTCTTCGCATCAGGTGGCCAAAGTGTTGGAATTTCAGCTTCAGCATCAGTCCTTCCAATGAATATTCAGGACTGATTTCCTTTAGGATGGACTGGTTGGATCTCCTTGCAGTCCAAGAGACTCTCAAGACTCTTCTCCAACACCACTGCTCAAAAGCATCAATTCTTTGGCACTCAGCTTTCTTTACAGTCCAACTCTCACATCCATACATGACTGCTGAAAAAACCATAGCTTTGACTAGATGGACGATTGGAGTTCAGAAAGCTAACTGATTCAGAAAAGAGTCGCTTGGGGGTCATTTTCAAATCCTTAATAAGAACTTAACCTAATTTGATCTCAGGGCTTCCCTGGTGGCTCAACAGCAAAGAATTCGCCTGCTATACAGAAGATGCAGGTTTGATTCCTGAGCTGAAACATCCCCTGGAAGATGGCATGCAACCCACTCCAGTACTCTTGCCTGGAGAATCCCATGGACAGAGAAGCCTGATGGGCTACAGTCCATAGTGTCGCAAAGAGACGGAAACAACTGAAGACTGAAGTGACTGAGCACTCAAGTAAATTGAACTCACTGACTGGTTTCCCAGTAGCAAATATTATTGTCTCACCTATCTGCAAAGATAGTGCTTCCTATTAATCTATGTGAGTCAGCATCTTACTGAGATCCATAGTCTTCACAACAGCATTTTCAGTCAAATGAAATTCCCATTCTAACTGTTATATAAAAGATCAATCATTGTATCATTCATAACATCTGTACAAATAAAATGTCTAGATATGTAAGAGCTGTGGAAATTTCTATATTTTATATATCATGTTCCCACAGCTTGTTTTCAGACCGCACTTAACCCGATCCGAAGATAAATGTTCACCCCCAGTCTGAAATGTAATTTCACATAAAACCAGTTTATGATTCCATCTCTTTGTAGTTCATATCTTACATTTTTAGAGTATTAACTCATTCCATGTTTAAAACTGTTAAATCACTGTGCTATTAATCCATGAATGATGATAATGTATAGCTTAACATCTGGCAAGCAAAAGAAAATCACAACCAATCCTCCAAAGGAAGGGAGAGCCTCCAACAGGGAAACTTGAACTGAAGGAAAATATTTGAATAGGAATAAGAGGAACAAAAGGAGCAAATAGAAGGGGACAGCCCTTGTGGTCCACTGGTTAAGACTCTGCGCTTCCAGTGTAGGGAGTGCGGGTTCCATCCCTGGCTGGGGAACTAAGATCCCACATGCCCAGAGCATGTTTTCAAAGCATGTTTCAAAATGTTTTCAAAACATTTTGAAAAAAAAAAAAAATTTCTTTTAAGGAGCAAATAAAATTTGGTAAGGAACTAGTGTGTTTTGAGCTTTTTCCCTGGGCTCATTTAGTACTCATAATAACTGCATAAAGCAGGTTCCCATTTATAAATGAGCGAATTAAGATCAAAGGCATTGTTATTCCACAGCTAGTAATGTGAGGTTGGGACTCAGGCCCAGCGCTTCCTCCTTGCATGAGGCTACACTGCCTTGGATTAAAGGTAACTGGACAGCATATACACTCTATCATGAAGTGGGCATGGGAAAGTAAAAGAAATATTTCAGATTGAGGCTTTGAAGACTTTGCACTACAGGAAAAAATTTGGAAGGAGGAATTAGGTAAGAGGAAAACCAAGATTTAACAACAGTCACCAGCAGAAAGAAGGAAAAAGAATTTCAAGAGAAGGTTAGTTGAAATGTTAAGTATTCGGAAGTTGGTTAAACGCGAGGACAGACTGCCTCCTAATGAGATCACCATTAGCCTAAGTCAAACAGCTGCAAGTCATCACTGACGCCTGGGTCTCCCTTACCAAGCAGTGACAAAGCCCAGCTGAATCCTCCTTTCTGGCACTTCCTTCCATTCTTCCTGCTCCCTTCCAGTCTCAGGCCCTTATAGTTTCACAGCTGAAAACTGCAGCAGCTTGGTCTTCTGCCTTCCAGTCTGTGTCACTTACACTTTTGAGCTTAATCTCCCTAAAAGACTGTCTAACCATATTACTCTTTGGTATAGAAATCAAAATGGTTTTCTAACCACAAAACATTCATCCTGAGTCTTTTCCATTACCCATATGCATTTTAAATTTAACTGCTCCCCATTACACTGTACATCTTAAACTCATATGTCAATCACATCTCAATAAAACTAGAAAAAAAATTAAAATTTTAAGAGTTGAAAAAATAAATATATAAACTATTCCCCAATATAACCCTAGTCAACCTTATGAGCTCTGTGAACATTATACTAGCTGTTGGACTTTGTGCAAACCTATCTGTGCCTCAGTTTATCATCGATGAAATAGGAATAAATAATAATACTTGCCTCATAATTATTTTGAGAATAAAATGAATTTAACGCATATAAAACACTTGAAACAGTGGCTGTGCTGCTCAGTAAGTGCTCAATAAACATTAACAATCATTATTATCATTTTAAATTATTGCTTGTATTACCTTTACAGTCAAATATTATACAACACCACAACATAAATGTAATCTGTAAATCTATATATAATGATACAAACTATTGGGGGACGACAGAGGATGAGATGGCTGGATGGCATCACTGACTCGATGGACATGAGTCTGAGTGAACTCCGGGAGTTGGTGATGGACAGGGAGGCCTGGGGTGCTGCGATTCATGGGGTCGCAAAGAGTCCGACACGACTGAGCAACTGAACTGAACTGATTGTTATAATTATTATCATTTTAAAAATAAAGCAACCAAGGGACATTTCCTATGAAAACTGCGAGGTAATTAAAAACCATAAAAATGTTTAGCAGCCTTATTCCAAAGTATAGTATTTCAACGTATGTTTAACTTCTTACAGTCAAAAAGAACACTCCTCAAAGCCAACGTCATTTTATGTTTGTTATACATTACTATACCATTGTTCAAGACATGGGGTTCCTCCCAAGACTGTTTAATTTAGTTCATAACTGAGATACCGTGACATGAAATACACAACGCAAGAAGATAAACTATTCGAGGCTACATCAGAGGTCAATATGTTAATATCACAGCAGAGTCGGAGGAAGAAACCACACAGCTAGGATCTGTCAGAAGTGCTTCACTCAGGAGGTGGGAAAGGGGAAAATGAGCAGTGTTCATTGAAGTATAGAGGATCTGAGGATCATATGTGATTTAACCAGTGGGCATGCATACGAGCTCAGTCATGTCTGACTCTGCAACCCCATGGACTGTACTCCGCCAGGCTCCTCTGTCCATGGGATTCCCCAGGCAAGAATACTGGAGTGGGCTGCCATTTCCTCCTCCAGAGGATCTTCCTGACCCAGGGATTAAACCTGCGTCTTCTGCATTGCAGGGAGATTCTTTACCATTGAGCTACCTGAGAAGAGTTAACAGTACTATACTATATATTTGAAAGTTGCTAAGAGAATAGATCTTAGAAGTTCTCATCACAAGAAAAGAAATTTTTAAAATAGCGCTCCTCACAGTATACAATTTAGTGCTAGACGTATTACAAATGCTGAGTAAATATTCCTTGAATGGAAATCAGCTTTTACGTATAAAGAAATTAACAGCATTCCCCTCTAACAGGTGACTTGGCCAACTTGAGCATCTCTGAAGCATCTATCAAGGTGCTCTTATAGCAAATCATTGATGTAATAATAATATTTTATTTCAATGTACAGTAATTTTATTTTATATTTTAAAATACAGTAATTTTAAGTGTCCATGGCCTATATTATTTCCCTTTTGTTCTCTCATAACAAGGAACTTTTGATTCATGTAAGGTGAAAGTCAGCCTGATCTGGATCTCTGGCCTGTACATTTTCAAAGCACTTCCTCCATTTTCCCATACATTTACCTACTCTACTCTTAAACGCATAGTATAATGCAAGCTCTAAAACTCCCCCATCCTAGCCATAACCTATTAGAAAAAATTATAGCATATAATACAGCATCATTCTATATATCTAATACACTGTGGGCCAGAAAGAGCCATTCTTCTTAGTTCATTAGCAAAAGTTTCTTTTTTTTTAACTGTCATCTAATTTGCAAAGTGCATATTCCTGCCTTCAGCGTTTATTTGTCAAAAGGGTCATAATTAAGCTCAATTTGGAAAAAATGCCGAGAAAGATACATTTATTTTTAAGTTCTTTATGCACAGTAGCATTTTATTAGAAGGAATGTTTGGGGGCAATTTGTCCATCAAAATCTTTCAGATTAAGGGCAATACTTTTTTAGTCACAAATTATGAAATCCTTTACAATATATCATGCAGAGATTTGCTGGAGACATATTTCAACAGAACACAATAATCAGCCTTAAAAGTAGTAATCCTTTCACTGTATTCATTACTAACCAGTTTTTGATGACCCTGGTTTACGACATAAAGGACGGCATGCTCAGGTTCAAATACTGGCAACAAGTGGGAGGGAGGTTCAGGAGCGAGGGGACATATGTACACGATGGCTGATTCATGTTGATGTTTGGCAGAAACCAACACAATTCTGTAAAGCAGTTGTCCTTCAATTTAAAAATAAATAAATTTTTTAAAGTACTAGCAATAAGAATAATTAAAAGATTAGAAAATAAGATTCAATATGAAAGAACGAGGAAAAAAGAAACCTCATGTATTGGAGGAAAACAGAAAAACTTGGTAGCAACATAAGTAGGTGTATAAAGCTCTTAATTTCACTTAAGAAAGATAAGAAATGAGTTTATATTATAGCAAAAGAAGTTAGTTTAGATATTAAAAAGACATGTCTAATTTAAGTTTTTTGGTTCCTACAATTCAGACACAGACTCTGTTTCAACAGAAATTGTTATGAGGTTGATGGATAGATTAATAATCTGAACACTGGTTAAAACAAAGTCCTCTCTGCCTCTGGAATTTTATATTATATTTCTGCCTCATTTTCTGTCACTGAGCCATGTGTGTTCTCCCACTTACATTTTCTAAATGTTCTTTCGTGCTATCTTGAGACTGTACTTTGCACAGTAATGTAAGAGCTACTATGAGCCGCGCTGTGCTTAGTCACTCAGTCCTGTCGGACTTTTTTTGACCCCACGGACCAAGCTCCTCTGTCCATGGGGATTCTCCAGGCAAGAATACTGGAGTGGGTTGCCATGCCCTCCTCCAGGGGATCTTCCCAACCCAGAGATCAAACCCAGGTCTCCCACCTTGCAGGTGGAGTCTTTACTGTCTAAGCCACCAGGGAAGTCCAAGAATACTGGAGTATAGCCTATCCTTTCTTTGGGGGATCTTCCTGACCCAGGAATCAAACCCAGGTCTCCTGCATTGCAGGTGGATTCGTTACCAGCTGAGCTATCAGGGAAGCCCAAGAGCTACTATACTCTATCCCCCCCCCCCAAAAAAAAGCATACCTGAATCATTCATACATTAAATAAACATTTGCTAAGTGTCCTCCATGGGCTATGAGAAACTTTTGAACTCTGGGCACACAACGCTGGGGAAAAAAGTTCCTTCCTACATGTACGTTAGAGGCAAACAGTCTAACATATTATAAAAAAGGATTACAAGTGCAGAAAAAAAAATTGTAAGAACTGCGTTCTATGGAACCCAGACAAAAGAACATAAGCAGGAGAACTTAAGCTCCAGGAAGAGAAGGTTTAAGCAGGAACTGAAGGCTGAGGAGGGCGAAGAATCTCCTGTGACGTCATGGGTGGAGGTCCAGAGGGTGAATAGGAGCACACAGCAGGGGAGAGCAGAAGAGAGTGCGATATGGCTCAAGGACAGCCCAAAGGGCCCGAGATGAGGGTGGAAGGCGGATGCAGGCTCCAGTAGAGGTCCGCCCTGTTCAGATATTTGGACCAGACTCCACTTCAGAAAGACCACTCTGGCTACAGTGGGGAAAACAGACTGGCAGAAAGCAATAACGAAGTAGGGGAAATCAGGCTGTTACCATCACCCAAGGAAAGATATGGGTAGGCAGGACAAGAGTCGCAGCAGAAGGAGCAGAGAACAGACAGATCTGAGACATCTGGGAGGACAGACATGACCCAGTGAATGAAAAATTACAAAGTCAAGAACAGTTCTCAAGTGGTTGGTTTGGACAATGAGCACCATTCACTGAGAAAGGTATAAAGGGAGGAGCAAAGCTGATTTTTATTTATTTATTATTTATTAGGGAATAATAAATTCAGTTCAATCTGCTTTGAGTTTTGAGCTGCCCAACCAGAGATCAGGCTGATCAAGTCCCTCTAAGGAGATTTCAAATGAAATCAACAACGCATGGTTTTCACCTCTCATGTTGAGAAATTAATTAATTGTATTATATTTTAAAGATACCAACACCACTTTTGTTGAAGGAAGTAAATGTTTTCCAACTTAGAAACACAGTCTTGCTAAATCATAGGTTAATAGGTATACTATAATTTCTAGTTAATCTACTTATAATGTCTTTTTTCAATAAAGAAAATTGAAAACAAGTCCAGGCTCAAGTCCATGAATCACACTCTTGTTCAGGCATTTTTGACATTTCCAATTTTAACCATGTCACTAAGATGGAAAAATTCATGATTTAGTAAGCTGAGCAGCACTGACTGATCATCCAGTATTTAATTAGAAAATCCTCAGGTTTTCAGGGCAAATCATGAGCTATGTCGGTTCAACTCTTTTATTCAAATCTATTAACCTATCTATTAAAATTTGAGAACTGAGACATTGCAAAATATTCAGCATGGGCTAAAACTTTGGACTAAAGATCACATCTGCAAAAAATACTAGCTGAAAGTTGAAGGAGGAGTTTAAACAGCACCACTTTCTTTAAATAAACTATGCTTTCTCTTTAGTATTTTTTATCAATTAACAGTGATATTTTAATGTTTTCACTAAGAAGACATTATTAAGGCAATAGATACCTATTTTAACATGTATTTTTGATGTAATGATGTATAAATCATTTGAACTACACAAGGAATTAAAGATATAACAGCAGAATATGAATGAATGCCAGGATTATTCTCCAAAACAGCCATGGTTGTGGCCCCAGGCTATATACCACCAGACTTTTTTAAATTTTACTTTCAGAATAACTGATCTGCTTTTTCTGATAATCTACATACTAAATGGCTATTAAAAACAGGCAACATTAAAAAGATAAGTACTCAGAAAATCAACCTAAAAAAATTAAAGCATTATATGATGTATCAAATTTTACTGGTATACTCGTTTTCAAAGCACAGAAACTACACAGGAGCCATTTCAGTGAATACAGCCCGACTCATGCTGGAGAAGACTCTTGAGAGATCCACTGCAAGGAGATCCAACCAGTCCATCCTAAAGGAAATTCCTGAATATTCACTGGAAGGACTGATGGTGAAGCTGAAACTCCAATACTTTGGCCACCTGATGTGAAGAGCTGGCTCATTGGAAAAGACCCTGATTCTGGGAAAGACTGAAGGCAGGAGGAGAAGGGGATGACAGAGGATGAGATTGTTGGATGGAATCACCAACTCAATGGACAGGAGTTTGAGCGAACTCTGGGAGACGGTGAGAGACAGGGAGGCCTGGCGTGCTGCAGTTCATGCGGTCACAATGAGTTGGACACAACTGAGCAACTAAACAACAAGAACATATTAACATAATTCTTTTCAACAGTCCTCTTCTCCCAGGTGCTTTTTTATTCCCTATGCATCCTTCCTGCTACTAACAGTACCTCCAAATATTTACTTTGCTAAAGTTTTCTTTTTTTAATAGTTTCCTATAGTAATAAGTATACATGCTTGCCTGTTGAGTTGCTTCAGTCATGTCTGACTCTTTGTAACCCTATGGACTGTAGCCTGCCAGGCTTCTCTGTCCATGGGATTCTCCAGGCAAGAATACTGGCGTGGGTTGCCATACCCTCCTTCAGGGGATCTTCCTGATACAGGGATTGAACCCCTGTCTCCTGTGGCTCCTGCACTGCAGGTGGATTCTTCACTGCTGAGCCACTGGGGAAGCTCCCAATAGGTATAATAGTTAAGAAGGATAAGCCTGGACTCCAGAATAAGACAGAACTAAGCTCCGGGAGTTGGACAGTCCATGGGGTCGCAGAGTTGGATACGACTGAGTAACTGAACTGAACTGAACCTCCATTTTAAAAAGTACCTGATATATGAAAGTTATTTAGCCTCCTGGGGGCTCATTTATCCCATCTATAAAATTGGGCTAATAGGTTATTGTAAGGATTAACTGAGATATTATGTGAAAAATACTTAATGCTTGATACTTGGTATAAAGCATATCAGCTAATACTTTTATTATTTTCTGGAAGGCTATGGAAGAACAGCTAAGGAAGCTACTCTTATTCTCTAGAAATAAAGAGGCAAAAATAAATGACCTTCAGAAACATGCATAAAAATGGGATATATCAAAGAAAGAATGCTAATAACCAAGCTTATGCTTTAAGCTTAACATCCACTATGCTAAAAACTCCCCATTCACCTCAAAATATACTTTATAGATTGCTTTTGTTGTTGGCACTAGGTTTGTCAAGATAAAGAAGCCAGGAAAGAATATATTAATAATCTAGGGCGAACCTTCAAAACTAAATGGGTGTCTCCTGACCAGTCAGCACAATCTCCTCAGTCCATAATGTTTACACCGGGTTACTAGTAAATACCAACTAAAAAGATATTCTTGGGAATTCCCTTGCAGTCCAGTGGTTAGGACTTGGTGCTTTCATTGCTGTGGGCCCAGGGGTGTGCCCCCCCTCCCCAAAAGACGTATTCTCTGAGGGGAAAAAAAAAAAGACAAATAAATAAATGAGTATTCACTGTAGAAGATAGGGTAAAGATTATTCTTAGCCACAGGAAAAGTGACATAAAAATATAGACACAAATCTTTTTCTGTACAGTTGAATTACATGTTTGTTCAAGTGAAAAACAAGTAGCAATTTTGGTTATAAACTGAACCCATGACTTTTATTGTGTCAGCCTTTTGGGAGTTCTCTGAGAGCCTTCACTATTGTATTTCAAGCTTATTCTGCATTATGTCTTAATTAGATTAAACTACATCACTTGAATCTGAGATCATCCTAAATCACATGATGGAAAAGCTAATGAACCCAAATGCTGAGCTACAGCTCTTAAAATCAGTGGGAAACATCTACAGAGTTTTTGATGGGTTTGTAAAAACTATCCTTTTAGTCATCTTTCCAAATACACTATCAGAAACCTCCATTTATCTAGCCCTACTGGTAGCAAATACAAGCCCAAGCTCTCATTCCTATGACTGACAAAATAAGAGGGCTTAATATATCTGGTTAAATCCCATATTTGCCTATTATTTGAATAAAAGTTTTCCAAACACACAAAAATTCTTTTCACATTCAAAACATTAAATGTTCTTTACTATTCAATTGTATTTATAAGGATCTAAAAATGAAAAAAAAAAATCAAATAAACTAGGAAATAAGCCAACTTTTAAAAAATGTTCAATGTCCCTGATCAAGTTAAACAAAATTCCACTGTCAGTTTTCAGCATAATAGTCAAACAAAAAAATTTCACACTTCATATTTTTTTTAATTTAGTCAGTACAGCTTTGTATATGTCCTTTATGAATAACACAGTACAAAACTAGCCAAAAGACCTTTAATCAAATTAGACTTTATCTGAGGTTTGGATTTAGCTCATATTGTCTTACCTTATTTATGACACACATTCATCAGGATTATTTTGTTAGTATGGAAAAATTGTGCATCGTAAGAGAGATTATCTAGGAGAAAGAAATCTAAAACTTTAAAATGCAGAATTTAAGTTACCATAAAATTTGGACTATAAGTAAATCATCACACTGATGGAAACTCACCTTTAAACATTTTTTAAAAGGTGTGAATATCTGCAGTGTATTTCAAAGACAACACTGTTTAACAAAGCTCAATTATTTTCATCACAGGTAATAGCATATTCATGAAGAGATTGGAGTGACCAAAGGATGTCTATCTGCAGTTATTTGAACTTTTTTCCCCATTGCTTTTTCTTTTCAAGAAACTGTTATAGGTAGGGTAGGTACTTATGCATGTTTAATCACAACGTTTATATATACTTTATGTTGCAAACTACTGCTGTTGTGAGGTCATGACTGGTGACTACTGTCCTAATAAAGCATATGGAACCTACAGGAAACAAAAAAGTGACCGTGATGGTCGCTCAGTCGTCTCTGACTCTTTACGACCCCATGGACTATAGCCTGCCAGGCTCCTCTGTCCATGGAATTCTCCAGGCAAGAATGCTGCAGTGGGTAGCCATTCCCTTCTCCAGCGGATCTTCCAGAGCCAGGGATTGAACCTGGGTCTCCTGCACTGCAGGCAGATTCTTTACCATCTGAGCCATGAAGGAATACTTGCATGCATAAACCACCTCTGGAAAGATAATGCAAGAAATAGACTACTATGATTTCTTCTGGAGAAAAGAGCAGTTTTTTCAGAAAAAATACTTCTTTTATCTTTATATTCTTGTACAATGAACCTGTGTAACTCCTTCAAAAATAAACTATTCTGAAATAAGTGGAGCCAAAGACATGCACAAATTTAATACTGTTTATGTTTATGAAACAGAAAAAGATTAAAAGTCAGTCATGATAACCTATGTATGAACCAGAAAAGGTATTTGCTAAACAGGACTACCTCCACTGCTCAGGAGGGCAAATCCATACATCCAGGCCTCAGCACAAGGCTGGCCTGGATGAGAGCGTGAGTTGGCTTAACAGAAGGTACCCAGTCTCTGAGATTTGAGGGCACCCCTTGTTAAGGAGACCACCTCCTCTTGGTTCCCTCCTTCATGGTGACTCACCATGTTGCCCCTTCACCATCCACATAAACCTGTAGAGAATTAAGGGGGAGGACCCTCTCCTGGGACCTTCCCCTAGAAGAGGCAGTCCAGTCCTGCTTCACGACAGCTCAGGCATCTAGAGCTACTTCTCCAACTCTTCCCAGTTGGTGCAGTGTAAAGAATCCACGTGCCGATGCAGGCGACATGGGTTCAATCCCTGGGTTGGGAAGATCCCCTGGCGCAGGAAATAGCAACCAGCTCCAGTACTCTGCCTGGAAAACTCCACAGGCTACACTCCACAGAGTATCCAAAGAGTTGAACATGACTGAGCACACACACACACTCCACTCTTGACCTTTTATCTCCGTTTTCCCTGTTTAGTATTTACACTACACAACACCAATGGTTTACGTGAGCAGGCCCTTCTTGCACAAAATTACACTAGTTCATTTACTTGGTAAATATTTACCGAGACTCTGCCATGTGTCAGGCTACGTGTCAGGCACTGAAAGTTTTATGGAATGTAATTCTTTCAATAAAAACTAGAATTTAAAGACCAGAGGCATCTATGACTTAGCCACCAAAATTATTATATTCCATTTGTTTAACACCTTCCTATGTGACAGCATGATGATAGATGCCTACTATACATTGTTCCTAATTCTTAGTGGACATTAACATTTCTATTCTATGAATGAGAAAACTGAGGCTGGATGGATTTCAGTCACGTCCCCAAGGTCAAACAGTTGGTAAGTTTGAGCATCACAGCCAGTTCTTTCTGGTTCCAAAGCCTAAGCTCCACTCACTGGCTTCACCACTGCTGCCTCAGTGAAAAATAATCAACTTTCTTATTTGCATTAATTTAGAATATAGTATAATTTTCTTTTCCATTTATTATTTTTACTCAAAAACACTTAAATGCAAAAATCCTACTAACATAGAAAAGCAGAAGCTAAAATGTAAATTTAATGAAGGCAAATAAAATAATGTTGGCTGTTAAAGAAAGCTGAGAGAGAAAATGCCAAATTTTATAGTGCACTACATTCTATAAAATAGAACCTAACTGAAATTGACATCACTTCCTCTGGCCTTCTTTACCCTTTGGCCTTAAATAAGTGGCTATTAAAGAGAACAGTTTTTCTTTCGATAAAATAAATTAAGTGAATATAGCTCCTTCATTTGTGTGATGAAACACCCCCAGGAGGCCAACTATGTCAACTTCTACATTGTCTTCACAGTCATGTGAAAATCCCATCTACCATCTTGGATTTGCTCTTTAGAGGCTCAAATTTTCAAAGACTCTGTAATTCATTATATTAAATATTATTGAACACCAGTTACATGCTATGAACTGTGCAAAAGAGAAATTTGACCAGCACCTTTCCAGGGAATTCTTTATGTAAAAAACTTCAACCCTGGACACCATAGTTATTTTTCATACTGATGAGTTCCTTTTTACTTCAAATTTTAAGATGTGACTTAGAACCTGGGGAGAAAGCACATAATTTTTATAGTGCTCATGCTAAACTTTTTCAAAGAATCAGCAGGCGGGGGAGACGAAATCCTTTCAAAATTCCATCAATGTTTTCATTGTAAAGACTTTTTCTCTGGAAGTCTTCACTTAGTGTGCAGGGCATTTTTGTAAATTTTTGAAAAGTTGGGTTAAGAATCAAGAAGCCTCTTTCCAATTGTATCACAATGAAAGTATGGAGGGGGCTAAAGTTTTTCTTTAATATGTGCAACAGTGTGCAAATGAGACACCACTTCCTACATGCCATTATTAAAATATATCACGTTGTTACTCTCTTTACATGGCCAAATTTTAAGCAAGTATATACTTTGGAAATCATTTAATCCAACTCCATTGAAACTAAGGTAATCATGAGAGCATTATCTACGATTAGCCAAAAAATCTTTTTGTAACCTGAGTTCACTGATAGTTGTGTTACCCAACTCTTAATAAAGCTCTTTGAAAGCAGAGATTCTCCGTCAACTGCTCACTGAGTATACACTATGAGGGAGGCACTGTGTAGGCTAGACAGGCCCCCAAATTAATAACTGGGATGTGAAGAAGTATTCCTATGAGAGCAATCTATGGAAATCCTCAATAGAGGTTCTAACTATGCCTGGAAGACTTGGGGGGAGGCAAGTCATCTGGACTGACATTTGAGCAGGGTTTGAAGCATAGGCAGCCAGAGATGAATAGAGAACACTGCAGGCAAAAATAAGAAAACAAAGACACAAAGCAGAAACCAGCACACCTGAGGGAGCGAAGACTGTAAGCACTGTGCCAAGCGGGCTTCATCCTTAGAGCAATGCGGAGGGCTCTCCTGGCGGCCGAGTGGTAGAGAGTCCGCCTGCCAATGCTGGACACACGGGTTCAACTCCTGACCTGAGAAGACCCCAAGGCCTTGGAGCAACTAAGACCGTGTGCCACAACTATGGAGTCTGTGCTCTAGAGCCTGGGAGGGCTGACTACTGACGTCCATGCGGCCGAGAGCCTGTGCTCCAAAAAGAGAGCGTGGCCTTCCCACTCACTGAAACTAGAGAAAAATATCTGAGCAGCAATGAAGGCCTGCTGCTGCTGCTGCTGCTAAGTCGCTTCAGTCGTGTCCGACTCTGTGCGACCCCATAGACGGCAGCCCACCAGGCTCCACCGTCCCTGGGATTCTCCAGGCAAGAACACTGGAGTGGGTTGCCATTTCCTTCTCCTAGCACAACCAAAAATAAATAAAGCAAAATTATTTTTAAAAGCATGGTGAGCAAATGGAGATATTTAAGCATGACATAAGATTTGCAGTTTAGAAATGTCCTCAGATGGCCTTGTGAAGAACCACCAGAGGTAGAGAAGATGTAAAGGATTGGGTAATATCTGAACTAAGTTCCAGACAGAGACGATTAAGAGACATTAGATGCCACACATTGGATTACTTCCTTTGTAACCCCACCCAGCTCAGGAAAACACTCCAGTCTTACCACAGTCTCAATTAACACAAGAACAAAGATTATTTTAATTGTCTGAATTACTAAGTCAGTAATTTGGAAGTCACCAAGTCACCAAGTTGGAAGGCTAAGTCTTCCAACAAAAAGTAATGAGATTTTTAAAAACTAAACATGAGTTGATTGTGTAAGAAATATATCCCCAGATTTTTATTACACTAAATGCTAATAATTGAAATTTCAAATTTACCTCAAATTTGCCAAGTACCACATAGAATCTGATATAGTCTTGTGGAAGAACCAAATCGGCACTGACTACATCAGCAAATTGGGCTGCTAAAAAATCATTAATATACAGAAAATGAATGTAACTTTTGCATATCTTGCTTGCCAGAAGATAATAACACACCAAGTTCTCAAAATAATGTGTTTTCATATGATTATTACTTCTGAATAGATGTAATTAGTTGATTGAAAGCAATTATGTTTGACCCAGTGGTTTCTAATAGCGTCAAAGGTACTAATGGCCACCTTTCTCAGTGTGTCAGCAACCCTGTTTTAAGGAAATTATTACTCTATGCATAAGCAGAAGACCCATCCTAGCAATTAGAAAAAGAAAAGGTTGACACCTCCAACTTGGACAAGTGTGGCATTACCTCTGGGTCTTGGTTTTCTTCTGTGTAAATTGTGATAATAACGCCTGTCATACCTGCCGTCCAGGTTGCTATAGAGATCAAATGAGTATAAAAACAAAGAATTTTCAAAGGACATTTCTTCTTTACATGGCAAAACACAGGATTACCTGACACGCAGACGCAAATCCTCTTTCTTCCAGATAGCACATACAATCAATACCACTCATCTTAGAAATCAGTCATGTATCATGTGATGCTTCTTTATATTTATATTACATAATCTCCAATTTGTCAAAGTATATTTTATTTTCCTGTCGATCATATGTTTTATTTTTTCAATTTGGAAAAAAGTTGACAATCAAAACTCAATTCAAAATCTGCTTTTCTGATTCTTTAATTAAAAAATACCCTAATTTTCTATGTAAAGATTATTTTCATCTCAAATTTCCAATTTCGGATATAACAGAAAGAGATGAAAAGAAAAATACACAATTTAATAAGATTCTAATAAATTAAACCGATATTATTCTTTTTAGCTTTAGACTGGTTTACAGAAGAAGTCATTTCCACAGATTAATTGACAACTACGGAAAGCAGATTATCTTTCATTCAGTGAATTTATATAAAATTATTTCATCTAATATTTTATATTAATATTGTTGAATATGTAGGAAATATGCCAAGTCCTAAGGGACAGAAGCAATCACATGAAAATGTTAGAAATTATCTTTCCAATTAATTTCTATTAAAACAAACAGTCTAAGAATTCAAAGAAATATACAAAGCTATCTCTTTCTTTGTAAAGCTAAATTAAGTATTTAAGACACTTGAAAGTATAAATGGAAAACCATATTCTATGTATAACTGAAAAATTATGACTAAATTCAGCAATTAAAACTGGTATAATAGATATTTAAGTAGCTTGGTACAGTACATATGGTTATGATACTTAAAATTGTCTAGAAATAATATACTGTGTATCTTATATAATACACAGATGATTAACTTTCTCTATGAAAATTTTCAGCATGCATTAACACAATAAAAACCATTGATTATATTTTACCACAAATAATTGAGACCCAGAGTTATTGATTGTTGAACTTTCCTTTGACTGTGTTTAAAATATGTTAGTTTTTACACTGAAGGTACATGTATACACAATGACCCTCTTTATGGAGCCACTGTTTTACTAAATCCCTTTTTGTCACTCTACAAAAGGGCAAGCTTAGCCTACCAACAGAACGGCTGAAAAGAACAGTAGCGACGAGTAGATGTCCCCCTGCTGGGTCTATAAAAAGGGTCCGTTCCCATCATGAAGAAGGCGGGCATGTAACATGGGTTGGGAGCAAGTACTGGAGCTATTGTGCATTGTGTATGATCTCGAGTAGAGAAAGCCATCTGTCCTTTTGCCCTGAAAAAGGACCCCCTGTGAGCCTCTTCTCACGGACCATTACAGCTTCCGTCAACCCTAACACTGCACAGGCTTTGAACTGATGTCTGTCTGTCACAAAAGTTCATCACTGACCACTTTTCCCCAGAGGTTTCATGGGGTTTAGGCTGAAGTGACCAACCACGACCTAACAAAAAGATTAGTGTGTCCGGACACAAAGCAAGATAGAGATATGAGGGACCCTCTTTGTAACATCCTGCCACACAGCATAGAAAACAGTGGATGTTGTCAACTACAGAATATGCAGAAGCGCCGGAGGGAGAAGAAAAGAGGATTTGGAAAGGGACTCTGTCTTCCCTTGGAAACAAGTGCTCTTTACTGCTAATAGGCATTTTCCTGAAGAGTTGTAATAATTCTGTCTCTTTATATAAGAAATATTACCAGAAATGACAATTTCATTCAACCTCAGGCAAAATGAAGAATAGAGTGCAATGTTAGGTTTCTCTCTGTAAAGTTTTATTTTAGAAGGCAATCATTGGTAGAGCTATAGAATTATAACAGGCCCTGGGGTTTGTCTACACACCACCCTGCTGCCAAAGCGGTAAACGCCTTCCTACAAAACCTCTGACAGGAAGCCATATGAGGGTCCTCTCTCAGCCTCCCTCCTCTGGGCAAACGCCTATACACTGTCCAGTGTTAACCTCAAAGACAATCTCTTCTCTAGTCTTCTCTGCCTCATTCTTCTCTGCATACACTGCTATCACAGAACTGATAACATTTAACTATGCTTATTACATGTGTCTCTTTTTACTAGATAAGTTCTCAAGGATAAAGGGGCTTCCCTGGTAGCTCAGCTGGTAAAGAATCCTCCTGCAGAGCAGGAGACCCTGGTTCAATTCCTGGGTCAGGAAGACCTGCTGGAGAAGGGATAGGCTGCCCACTCCAGTATTCTTGGGCTTCCCTGGTGGCTCAGCTGGTAAAGAATCCACTTGCAATGCAGGAGACCTGAGTTCAACCCCTGGGTTGGGAAGATCCCCTGAAGAAGAGAAAAGCTATCCACTCCAATATTCTGGCCTGGAGAAATCCATGGACTGTATAGTCCCTGGGGTCCCAAAGAGTCGGACACGACTGAGCACATTTCACTTTCACTTTTCAAGGATAAAGATTATGTCATATTATTGCATATACCTAAGACAGGGCTTGACACATAGAAGGCAATTAATAACTGTTTTCACTGTCATTCTTGAAATCTCCCCATGATGGACAGCCCACCACAGCAAAAGGAAGCTACTTTTTTAAAAACTGAAATGTAGTTGATTTACAGTGTTGTATTAGAAAGGAGGCCATTTTTAAACAAGAACATTGTTGGGAGTGGAGTAGGTACCAAGATTTACTCCCTTTTAACTTCTTCCCAGATCCAAGTTCTGCCCTGCAGTTCTAAGCAGACATGGTCCACCACACACCTGACAATAGCCACCCTGGTTCCTTAGCATCACTGCCATCTCTAGCTCTTGTCTTTTTCAAGCTAAGTGTTCCCATTTTCTTCTGCTGTTATTCCTTTAAGATAAATTTCAGATGTTAAAAAATATATATTTTTTGATGTTTTTCATTCTCATTGCCTTTCATCCCTCTAGAACTGCCCTCATTTGTCAGTATTTCCTTCAAAATGAAACAAAATACTACATGCATGGTTCAGTCCGTGCATCACACAGAACTGCTACCTGCTTGTCCCAGGCACAAGTTACAAATGCAGCCTTATATGTTCCTCTTCACCTTCTCCTTCCACTTATGCTTCTGAAAGGGATGATTGAAAACTTCAGTGGGATTAGCACCTCTGTTTTCTCCATGACAATATATTTTACCAACCAGACAGGAAACTCCTGCGTCAAGTCCATCATCATTCAAATGTTTGTACTAAAAAGCCTCAAATGATAAGCAGTTGCTTCGAGTAATTAGCCTGATTGAAAGACAAGAGGCAGGAGTGGGGCAAGAGAGGGAGGAAGGAAAATCTTACTGATTTCTCCAGTTTTGAAACAGAATTTCTTCTCAAAGCATGTAGCAACTAATTTGGATTTTTCCTGTAATAAATACAGAACAATGTCCCAAGAAAATCTGGCTTCCTACACTTCAATAACAAATAAAAGTCTTTATTGAAAATATTAACACAGAGTTCATAGAGAAATTTCACTTAGTAGTAAATATCAATAGCTTGGAAGTCTTTCATAGAACTTTGATGATTTCCATGTATCTGATTCTGTTAGGGGAAGCACACTGACTGAAACCGCCCACCCTGGCCAGGCCCTTTAGTAACCATTCCCATGAATTGTTTTATGACAGGAGATCCTGTTAAGGAATACGGAACTAATAAGCCACCACCAACCGGAAGAGTTCGGAAAAGGTCAAAAGGAGACACCGTGTGTCCGTCCACTTCCCAGAAGCCCTCTCTCTGGCATCCATCTTGGCTGGGCGATGCGTACACCACCAGGAAAGACTAAATTAGAATGATTGGCCAAAGACCACCGGAAAACTAATCCCATCACCATAAAACCCGAGACTGCCAGCCACATGGCAGAGCAGTTCTCCTGGGTTCCCTGAGGCTACTGCTCTCCACCCAGGTGCCCTTTCCCAATAAAATCTCTTGCTTTATCAGCACAAGCGTCTCCTCGGACAATTCATTTCCAAGTGTTACACAAGAGCCCAGTTTAGGGCCCAGGAAGGGGACCCCTTTCCTGCAACAATTCTACTTCTGCAGTTCAATATTAGAGTTTTTCTGGCCCAATTAATATATCTTATTATCATTAAGTTACACCATGACTTGCATATGAATATTTTCTCAATTCAATATGTGCTGTTATTTTAATGAACTTGAGTTGAATCAGCACATCAATCCAGGCCACCTCTCTGCAAACAGAATAATAGAACTTACTTGATCTATTCAATTTCAAACCCATTATAGTCTACTAGTCAGAGAGCATGCAACTATGGAACTTAAAAAATGTACAATGATTATATCTTCTGTCTAGCATTCATATTTCATATATGTTAAAATGGTATACTGAAATAAATATTTGGCAGCTTCATCAAAGAAAAACGCTAGATGCCTTAAACTATATATTTTTTAGAATTTAGTCCTATAGTTTCTTGAGAAATGTTTTTTCTGTTCTTTCTATGAAAGTTATTTTATAGAACTGAATGGCCATTTATCAGTTCTTATAGAATTCTAAAGAACTAAATATATTTTTATACATATAAGAAATGCATTTCTTATGAAAATTTACAATATGCTACACTGAGTCCTTAGGTCTCACTAATTATGAGAAACAGCCTTCTCTTAATGAGGTAGTTAAAATAAGAATATTTTCCCCAAGGACTACCTTTCAGTTTCAGTTCTATTCATGAAGAATTTGGAGGCTTGGACAAGGGGTTCACCTCCCTTGAAGAACTCTCAACAAATGATTTTTTTTAAGAAAGTAAACTAACCCTCCAATTTGTTACAACTGGTTTAATGTTTAAGTTTAAAATCTTTTTAAACTGTAGTTATGAGATTTTCATAGTCAAGGGAAGGAATGCAATTGATTTAGTGTTTAGCCATTAAGAAGGTAATTTTGTGATTTTTAAAAACTATATATATATATATATATATATATATATATATACCTGTCTCATAATTAAAAGCAAACTATGAGTTCTTGAATAGTTTAAAAAAGTGTATAAAAGCAAATAATCTAATATAAAAGATATTTTTAAAAATGTTTTCTAAAGAACAGGCCATTTATGAAAAATCCTACAATTAAGGGTTCAAACATGAATAGTCAGAGCTAATAAAGAAATCCCAATCTAATGATTCTAAGGGTACTGAAAGATGCGGTAGGGTCTAGCAGCTAGCAAAGGGTCTACATCATCTTATGAGGAAGCTACTTTTCGTAGAGCTCTTCCACAAACTGATCTACACCCCCTTGCTTCAGAGCAAACATCTTCTCACAGAAGCGTTCAGAACAGAGCCAATGCAAAAATACTTCTGTCTTTGGTGATGATCCTTTTAACAGCCTGAATAATCACACTGAGATTCAAGCATTTGCATTGACCTTAAACTGTTGTCTTTCACACAAGTGAATGCTCACTCTCTGGGTCTGCTTTAGGACCGAAGAAAACATACAAATATTAAACACTTCAACAGGCCTGAACAAAGAAGATGAAAATATGAGCAAATTTTAAGTATTGTCTTCTCTTTAGCAAAGTGCATTACTCTATGTTGAAAAGATATTTTAAGGTGAAAAACAACCCAAATGTTTATCCATTGACAGTCTTGTTTCAATTATACATCCATTCAGCGGCATTGTATCTAGCTGTTAAAGCAACAAAGGATGAGACAGTATTGCCTATAAAATATTCTTGCCAAAAATGCTTAACCTGAATCTTATCGATTTTAAAGGAAACACACCCTTTTGGCTCTGCAAGCAGCACCACGGCGGCTGGCAAGAACAAAAGCCTTATGGAAGGCAGAAAAAAGGGAGCCAAGAAGAAAATGGTTGATCTATTTTCTTAAAAAGATTGGTAGGACATGAAAGCACGAGCTATGAGAACTATGGAAAACACTAGTCCCAAGAACTCAAGAAACTAAACTGACCTGATGGCCTCAAGGGTCATGTTTTTGAAATAAGCCTTGCTGATCTGCAGAATGATAATTGCATTCAGAAAATCCAAGATAATTACTGAGGATGTTCAGAGAAAAAAAACTGCATGACTAACTTCTGTGGTATGGATCTTACTTATAAAAAATGTACTCTATGATCAAAAAAACGGCAGACCATGATTGAAGCACATGTTGATGTCAAGGCCAGTGTTGGTTATTTACTTTATCTGTTCTGTGTTGGCTTTACTAAAAATCTCAATAATCAGAGTCAGAAGACCTCTTATACCAAACACTAGTAGAAAGACCTACTGGAAAAACCTACAACTTTTTAAGACATTGCTTAATTTTTCTTTTGTGATTAAGAATGAAACCCAGCAACTATAGATTATGAGGTTGCTATGAATTGACTTTATGTCACGACCTGAAAATTGCTGTCTTGAACAAATCCCTGACATCAGCTTGCTATATTTTTAGAATTTTTCTCTTTTCCAAAAACAGGAAAGAAAACCTAGGTTCCAAATATATGTGGTATTTTTTAAAGTTGGAGGTGTGGGAAGAACAGTTATTTTGACATTTTTAGATTGCTTTCTAATCAAACAGTAGTAGTTCTAACTTTGCAGGGAAGGACCAGCACTCCATATCTCAAGCCACCTTTGGAATGTTTAACCGGCCTGAGCATCCATTCTGGAAGGTGCATGGATGTGAGCCGACTGTGACCTAAAGGGACAACCTGGCGCGTGGATGTGAGCCGACTGTGACCTAAAGGGACAACCTGGCGCGTGGATGTGAGCCGACTGTGACCTAAAGGGACAACCTGGCGCGTGGATGTGAGCCGACTGTGACCTAAAGGGACAACTTGGCCCACACTGGTCACCACTAACAATCTACTCAAAGCACATTTTGATATGCAAGAAGTACAATAGCTTTCAATGCGAAAGGCCACATCCAAGTTCTTAATGGTTATTAATCTGTTTTTCCCCAAAATACTGGATTAACAGATTATGCCCAGCTAGTTAATAAAGAGCAACACTAAAGTAAAGGGGCTTCCCTGGTGGCTCGGTGGTAAAGAATCCGCCTGCCAGTGTTGGAGAATCAGGAGACGTGGGTTAGATCCCAGGGGTAGGAAGATCCTCTGGAGAAGGAAATGGCAACCCACTCCAGTATTCTGCTTGGAAAATCCCATGGACAGAGGAGCCTGGTGGGCTATAGTCCACAGGATCGCAAAGGAGTTGGAAACAATTTAGGGACTAAACAAAAACAACTAAAGTAAAGAGATTAATAGAAGGTTTTTTTTAAAGACTATAGCTCTATATTATAGTAATATAAGCCCATTTCCTAGTCACTCTAGTAACTGCCTTCCTTGAAAACACTTCTCTTCTCTGAAAACCTCTAGAACAGGGACTGTTATTTCTAAGTTACAGTCAAATGCAATTCAATTAATATAATCATGTATTCTCACTGAGTTTCCAGAATATGTCAATGTACCATCTTGCAGTCAACAGAAAACCAACCTAATGGGAAACTGATGAGTCACACTGTTAAATTATGTTTTTACTTCAAGTATATTTTTGAAACTAGTTCACCTCTCCATGAAATCCTGTTTTTATATGAAGAATAAAGTTCATACTAAGCAATTCTTCAAATATTCCAAAAATATAGTGGAATGTTGATAGGTTTCTGGCTGCATTTTAAATCCATCTTTCCAATGAATAAAAGCAACAGAAATCAAAGTTTCTGCAAAGCCTCAGGACAAAACTTCAAGAACAGTCAAGTGCCTCAGAAATTATTATTATAATCAGAATACTGGCTTCCCTGGTGGCTCCGTGGTAAAGAACTCGCCTACCAATGCAGGAGACATAAGAGACATGGGTTCGATCCCTGGGTGGGGAAGATCCCCTAGAGGAGGTGATGGCAACCCACTCCAGTATTCATGCCTGGAGAATCTGATGGACAGAGGAGCCTGGCAGGCTACAGTCCATAGGATTGCTGAGTCAGAGATGACCGAAGTGACTTAGCACGCACTCACTGTTTTGTACTTACAAAACTACAATATTTTCCCATTTATAGCACAAAAACTAAACCAGAGTTAAAGGGTGAAAAAATGAACAGACTTTGGAAGGAATTATGAGGAGATTTCACTTAACTATAAAATCAAGAAAAATTTTAAAATATTTTAAAATACCATTTCCTAATTCCTTTTACTACCACCCCACTTCAAGAGTTCCCTACTACGCTAGACAGGGTGCCAAGAGAACAACACTTTTATTCACTTTCTATGTAATTTGTATGCATTATGGGATGTAGAAACATTCATAATATTTGAATTACCAATTCTTCTTATAGGTAATATAGGCAATCCACACAAAGGCATAAAGATATAAGATTATTCACTGTGAAGTTATTTTTTATAACTTAAAAATAATCATAAGGCATAAAAAGACAAAAATTGTTAATGGGGAAAGGGAGCAACATAAAGGTAAGGGAATAAGAGATACAAATTACTAGGTGTAAAATAAGCTACAAGAATTTATACAACATGGAGAATATAGCCAATATTTTAAAACAACCACAAATGGACTATAATTTAAAAAATTGTTACTCACTATACTGTATACCTGTAACCCATCTACTATAGTAGATCAGTAAGTTGCTCAGTCGTGTCCAACTCTTTGCGACCCCATGGAATGTAGCCCGCCAGGCTCCTCTATCCATGGAATTCTCCAGGCAAGAACACTGGAGTGGGTTGCCATGCCCTCCTCCAGGGCATCTTCCCAACTGCAGGGACTGTATCCAGGTCTCCTGCATTGCAGGCGGATTCTCCACCTGGGCCACCAGGGCAATACTTGGAAAGAAGAATGCTTTAAGTTATCTGAATGCTGTTAGGAGGCTCTTACACTCCAATCTGAAGACAGAACACCCTAGTTTAACAAAAGCACTGATCCACCCATGAACAGGTGGCTCTTAGACATATAATTTTATCTAAACAGAAAAGCGTCCCATGACCATAAATGTTTAAAACATGATACATTATTTTCCCCATTTTGGAGATCACAATACACATATCCTACAGTAAATAAACCTGCTTACATTTGTTCACCGCAGTGCATCTCTAACTTGTCTTGAAACTTGTTTGCTAACATGAAGAAGAAACGGTGTTCTGGGGAACACAGCTGGACACACTGATATAAACAAAAGACAAAAGAGTACATGGATCATTGTTATAAAGACAATTCCTAAGGTGCTCATAAACAGATGAATGGTAAGCAAAAGGGAAAGACTACTGGAAAGCCATTTGGTTCTCTCCTGAGCTCTGTTAAGCTTGGGCATTTCATCACAGAATCAGAAGAAAACCATGCTGGTCAGTTCATCAAATTTCCAGATCATATGAAGCCAAAAAAAGTTGGAAATGTATTGAAAGAATCACAATCCCAACAAGTCCTGAAAGGCTAGGATTTGGGTCTATAAAAATAGATGAAAATCTAGTGAATACAATATAAAGTCTTGATTTGCCTCCCCACTCCCCCCAAAACACAAAACTGCAAAATCAAGAGTGAGAAAGACAGGCCTTAACAGAAGCATATATGAAAAATACTTAAAGGTTTTCATCAATATTAAACTCAGTGTCAGTTAATAGAATTATGGAGCCAGAAAGAAAATTACTGTCATATTAGGCTGAATTTGCAGGAGAGTATATAAAACTAGGGAAGTTTTCTTCTCCTTCCACCTCATAGATGACCACCAGGCATCTGAGGCTTTATTCAAATCAATGTGCAACATTTTAAGAAAGAAGCAGACACCCTGAAATGTCTCAATAAGTCAATGGCATTTTAGAACAAAACTCTCAATAAGAAATTAGAATAGATGATTCCACATATTTGAAGAGTTGTCACAAGACAGAGGTATTTGAATTCTTTTTTTATGATGCAGGGCGGGATGGTATACAGAATCAAATGGTGAATGCCCAAAAGATGAATTTTAACCTAACAAACAGAAGAAGCTTTGTAATAAACTGGTCCAAAGATCGAATGGTCTATTCAAGAAATAATAATGAGTTATGATCATTTAGTCAAAATGTCATTGAGGGAATTCAACTATCAGGTACAATGTTAAGTCTGCATAGCCTTTAAAGATCTTCACAACACTGAGATTCTAAAATGCTATCAAAGACAGCATTACCATTTGGAGACATTATCAAGAACCACATAATACATTCTATATGGAATCAGGGATACCAGTGCCAATGGGTACTGGATGCTGACTCGGGAAATCCAATTTTCACTTTTCAGGATTTAGGAAGTTTATTGTTAAAACAGTCATTATTAAAATTTAAACTATATAACCTTACAATGAGATAAATTATATGAAAAACGAAACTAGTCAACAACCAAACTTATCGCTTCCTAATGTCATTTTGTTAGCTTTCAACTGACTCTGGTGGGATATTCACATCTTGGAAATCTACAAATGCTGTAAACTGGGGCTTCTTTTTTAGAGTGGTCGTTAAATATTTATCATCAGCATATCACTGGAAAACTCAGCAGTGGCCACAGGACTGGAAAAGGCCAGTTTTCATTCCAATCCCAAAGAAAGACAATGCCAAAGAATACTCAAACTACCACACAGTTGCACTCATCTCACATGCTAGTAAAGTAATGCTCAAATTTCTCCAAGCCAGGCTTCAGCAGTATGTGAACTGTGAATTTCCAGATGTTCAAGCTGGTTTTAGAAAAGGCAGAGGAGCCAGAGATCAAATTGCCAACAATCACCGCTGGATCATTGAAAACGCAAGAGAGTTCCAGAAAAACATCTATTTCTGCTTTATTGACTATGTCAAAGCCTTTGACTGTGTGGATCACAATAAGCTGTGGAAAATTCTGAAACAGATGGGAATACCAGACCACCTGACGAGCCTCTTGAGAAATCTGTATGCAGGTCAGGAAGCATACATGATTCCTGGACATGGAACAACAGACTGGTTCCAAATAGGAAAAGGAGTACATCAAGGTTGTATATTGTCACACTGTTTATTTAACTGCTATGCAGAGTACATCATGAGAAATGCTGGGCTGGAGGAAGCACAAGCTGGAATCAAGATTGTCAGGAGAAATATCAATAACCTCAGATATCCAGATGACACCACCCTTATGGGAAACAGTGAAGAGGAACTAAAGAGCCTCTTGATGAAAGTGAAAGAGGAGAGTGAAAAAGTTGGCTTAAAGCTCAACATTCAGAAAACTAAGATCATGGCATCCAGTCCCATCACTTCATGGCAAATAGATGTGGAAACAGTGGAAACAGTGGCAGACTCTATTTCTTGGCTCCAAAATCACTGCAGATGGTGACTGCAGCCATGAAATTAAAAGACGCTTACTCAATGGAAGGAAAGTTATGACCAACCTAGACAGTATATTAAAAGCAGAGACATTACTTTGCCAAGAAAGGTCCATCTAGTCAAGGCTATGGTTTTACCAGTGGTCATGTATGGATGTGAGAGTTGGACTGTGAAGAAAGCTGAGCACCAAAGAATTGATGCTTTTGAAATGTGGTGTTGGAGAAGACTCTTGAGAGTCCCTTGGACTGCAAGGAGATCCAACCAGTCCATCGTGAAGGAGATCAGTCCTGGGTGTTCACTGGAAGGACTAATGTTGAAGCTAAAACTTCAATACTTTGGCCACCTGATGTGAAGAGCTGATTCATTTGAAAAAACCCTGATGCTGGGAAAGATTTGAAGGCAGGAGGAGAAAGGGATGACAAAGGATGAGATGGCTGGATGGCATCACCGACTCAACGGACATGAGTTTGGGTAAACTCAGGAGTTGGTGATGGACAGGGAGGCCTGGTGTGCTGCAGTTCACGGGGTCGCAAAGAGTCGGACATGACTGCGTGAGTGAACTGAACTGAGTATCTTTCATCAATGAGTATTTATTAAGCTGCCACAGGTACAGCATCAGGCTGTGTAGAATAAAAGTATAAATCAAAGCAATCTTCCTTCAGGAAATAGGAAAAGAACTAGGAAGCAATGTCTAAACTTTTTAAAGTGATCTGTCTTCTTATTGTATACATCGTGGTATGTTTATACAACAGATGACTCTATAGCCTTGAAAAAGAATGATGTAAGTCAGTTTGTACTGGGAAGATACACAACAAACTAGTAACAGCAGTCTCCTCTAGGGGGAAACATTGTGTGCCATACAAATGTTTGTTTGTTGTCATATGTATGTATGATTTTAATAATAATAACAATGCTATTGCTAAGTCACTTCAGTCGTGTCCGACTCTGTGCGACCCCATGGACGGCAGCCCACCAGGCTCCCCCGCCCCTGGGATTCTCCAGGCAAGAACACTGCAGTGGGTTGCCATTTCCTTCTCCAATGCACGAAAGTGAAAAGTGAAAGTGAAGTCGCTCAGTCGTGTCCGATTCTTCGCAACCCCATGGACTGCAGCCCACCAGGCTCCTCCGTCCATGGGATATTCCGGGCAAGAGTACTGGAGTGGGGTGCCATTGCCTTCTCCAAATAATGCTATAATCAAACACAAAGGAGGTCGACCTGGGGCAATACTTTCTTTTACCACAAGGGGGAGAGAAGAGCAACCATGACAAAAGCAGTAGAAGCAGAGATCGAATGCTTAAAGCTCAGAGGGCGCTGCACTGGCCGCCTCCAGATGAGGGGATGATCCTGTTAATACGTCCTGACTGTTCTGACCACCTTCCATCTCCTGTTCTTCTAGAGGAGCCTGCTGTGGAGCTGATATTCCTGCCTTCCTTACTGACTGGGGATCCAGACGGCTCAATGGTAAAGAATCCCCTGCAATGCATGAGTTGCAGGAGCTGTGGGTTTGATCCCTGGGTCAAGAAGATCCCCTGGAGGAGGAAAAACCAGCCCACTCCAGTAGTCTTGCCTGGAGAATCCCACGAACAGAGGAGCCTGGCGGGCCACAGTCCATGGAGTTGCACAGAATCAGACACGACCAACACAATCGCATCCTGCAATCACTGGCAGTGATTTCCACCCCTGAGGAGCATCTGGCAATGTTGAAACATGTTTTGTATTCTAGAAACGGAGTGCAACTAGCATCTAGTGAGAGCCCAGGGATGCTGCTGAACATTGTACAGTGCGCAGGACCACCCCACAACAAAGAATTATCCAGCCCACAGTGTCAACAGTGACAAAGCTCAGAATCCCTGCACTCCTCCTTACTTAAGGCCACCTGAATGGACTCTGTTCTTTAAAAGCCAAGAGTCTCGCCAAGTCCCAGAGATTCTGTCCTCACTAGAAAACATGGCCATAGAATCTGAACTGACTTTTAAGAAAGCCTGTAAGTCTCCGTAAAAATAACTGCCAATGGAAAGTAGCCTGCAGAAAGGTTAAAAACATTACGCTTGACCTAACAACTAACTCACAAAGATAATTTATCTTGAGAAAAATCACCCGATTTGGCATGTAGCCAGCATTTCTCCAAAGTATCACAACATTCATTAGTGAACTTTGCCATTTTCTAGAAAAAGTTTTTTAAAAATCCAAGTAACTTATTTAATAACATGTTGCTATTTTTGAATTCACGAAAACTACATGAACTGGAATGATGAGTTCAAATACCAATTATCATTGTAGTTTTAAACCCATTAAAATTAGATACAGTTGGCTACAGGCTATATTTTGCTAGCTTTTACTTCCCTTGTAGTCCAGTCTGCAGTTTCAATACCACTGTTCCTTTGTAAGTGTTTAGCAGCCTACTTACTTCTTTAAATGGTAAGGCATATGGCACAGGGTGTCATTCATAGCAAACGGCAATATATATTTTATTAATTGAATAAAAAGACATTTAAAGACTACTGTACACACAATCCCTTAGTCTTTGTCAGGGGTGGCTGGAGTTAGGTAACACCAGAGGTCAGTTACTACCTAAAAAATAGAAATTTTACATAGTAATATACAAAATATTTAATATTTATAATGAACTCTCTCCTCTATCTAGTAATAGGAGACTCCCAGAACATAAACTGCTTCTGAAGAAGGTAAATACTTCCCTACCAAAAAAGCTGGCCAGTCACCATGTAGTTCAATGTGTCACCACCCACCCAGCCCCTATTCTAACATACTTTCTTCTAAGAACATATGGGAGGGCCCCTATATAGCTTCAGTCATTCTTCTGCCAAAAGTTCAGTGGGCTTAGTCAAAAGGTGGAAGCAACTGAAACAGGCTGGAGCAGAGAAGAGCATCTATACCCCTGGGCAGCTGAGGGCTGGGCTCTTTGAGACGGTAAGTAAACACTGTGCACAGGTATCAGGAGACAGGAAGGAAGATCAAACAAAACAGAGACAATAGGAGAGGTAACTGGCCAAGAACAGGAAATAAATCTCAGAAAGTGAAAGTGTTAGCCACTCAGTCATATCCGACTCTTGGCAACCCCATGGACTGTTGCCCACCAGGCTCCTCTGTCCATGGAATTTCCCAGGCAAGAATACTGGAGTGGGCTGCCATTTCTTACTCCAGGGGAACTTCCCGACCCAGGGATCGAACCCAGGTATCTCGCATTGCAGGCAGATTCTTATACCATCTGCGCCACCTGGGAAGCCCAGTATGGACTAAAGACAACCATCTGAAGTGGAAACGCAGGAATGAATATGAAGGGAATTGGTTGGAGTGCCCAGTGAAAAGCCAAACGAGTAAATATGATAACTGAAGTCAAAGCCAGGATGTCCAAAATAGCAGCACAGGACCCCAGAGCCAGCCACATGCTCACACCAAGCAAATGCGGTCCGTGTAGAAATAATTGCCTGGGCATCGTATCCCAAAACACAAGAGCAAGGTCAGCAATTCCTCCCTTTACATTAGAAGAACCACTCACTGATACCCAAACACAGGAAGCTGAGTCTTCCAAAGTGGTTTCTCCCTTAAACAAATTTTCAGCGTTACCATTTTAAAGGCCACTTCTGTCCAGGATACTAGTAATACAGGCATAGCAATCAACACTGCCACCATGGGTCTAGTAAATGAAGCATTTAAAGTCAAACTGCAAGGAACTGTCCTTTACATAATTTTAGCCACAATAAGAAAACTGAGTACCACACAACCCATGAGATAAGAACAAGGATAAAGACAGAAAATAAACAACCATTATTACACTGAAGTGTAAAAAAAAAATTTTTTGTTGTTGTTTTTACCTAAAAGAATTTTTTCCTGTGAAGTTGCTCTCATGTAACATGGGGGAAAACTTATGCTCCAACAGGAAACTATGCATAATCCAGAGCACACCTGTCCCGCTTACCCGATTCTTTGGAAGCTATTGTAAAATGCTGTAAGTTGTAGATAACTAATAACAAAGTCACATAATTAGACACATGGGTGGACCTAGAGACTGTCATACACAGTGAAGTAAATTCAGAAAAAAAAAAACAGATATCATATATTAAAGCATACATGCAGAATCTAGAAAAATGGTACAGATGTAAGGAGGCACAGACATAGAGAACAAATACACGGACACTAAGGAAGGGAAGGAGGCGTGGGTGAGGTGGGAGATTACGATTGACATACACACTACTATGTATGAAATAAATAATTAATGAGAACCCATTGTACAGCTCAGGGGATTCTACTCAATGCTCTGTGCTAAATGGAAAGGAAATCCAAAAAAAAGGAGAATTCATGTATACATATAACTGATTCACTTAGCTGTGCAGCAGAAACTAACATCACACTGTAAAACAACGAAACACCAACTTTAAAAACTTAGTACATTAAAAAAAATTAACTGTTGTCTATAGACATTCAAATTCTGCATGCAACTGATTTTTCTTTCTTACTGAGGAAAAGTCCAGTTTTCCCTCCATTTATATATTAGTTTCAATATTCTAGATCTATAAATGTATCTGTCTTTAAATTCTACTTTGAACTGGTTATCACATCTTACCAGTTACTTCTTTATTGATTCAAGTAAAATCCTTAACACGTGTTCATTGATTTTACCTTTTTTGGAAAATTATCTTTTAACAGTAATTTGGGGGAAGCAGTTACTTTCTGAAATTTGGGAGAATACTGACATTTGCCATTGATGTTTTCTCACTTATGTTGCTGGATTTAATCACAAGTATAATATTGCCCAGGAAAAGCCTAGAGGTTTGGGGACCTAAGGATGACAAGGCTTCTGAATGGTCAATTTAGAGGCAGACTATAAGCCAGGTAAAGTGTCATCCATAGAACAGGGGCAAAATAGAGTTATATTCATGCTAGAGAAGAAGAGAGGATGGAGAGGAGAGAGGTTTGACTAGAATGGGAGCTTTTATTTGAGAGCATAGGAGATCCTCTATTTTTGCAGTTTCACAGATACATGGCTACACCCCGAAGATAACCTTGTCCATTCTATTTGCCAACAACAGCTCACTTTAGGGCAATGCCTGTTCATGGATATAGCCTGATAGAGAATCACATCTGTCTCTGGGTGTGTTTTCTGCGTTCATTCTTGGTTTTTAGGAGTTCAATGAACATTATTAATCTCACCACATCCTATACCTGCAAAAGCAGTGTGAACATTCAAAATGCTAGTGGTATAGGATTACAGTTAAACAAAAATGGAGACTTCAAAAAACAGAAAGTATACCTCAGACGTCTCAACTCAAGGATATTTTCTGCCTTAACTTTTGGGGGCTTCCCTGGTGGCTTAGTGGTAAAGAATCTGCCTGCCAATTCAGGAGACACAAATTTGATCCCTAATCTGTAAAGATCCCATATGCCATGGGGCAACAAAACCCGTATGCCACAACTATTGAGCCTTTGTTCCACAGCAAAGAAGCCACTGCAATGAGGAGCCCGTTCACCACAAGTGGAGAGTAACCCCCGCTCACCAGAACTAGACAAAAGCCAACGCAGCAACAAAGACCCAGCACAGCCATAAATAAATAGATTTTAAAAATGTTTTTTAAGTTTTTTTAAAATTAACTTTTTAACATTCTAAAACTGGCATTAATAACATAAACTTTACTACCAACACAGAGCATTCCTTATACAAAACTTGACTGCAGAACCAAAGCAATATTCAAGAATGTATCCTCAGAAATAGGGGAAATCCAGAACATTAAATAACCATGCACAGAAGGAAACTATGCAAGAACATAAAGGCCCTAGTTCCTTTACGTGTGTAATTTCTCCACGCTAGAGTTCTTTAATTAAAAACTTCCAGGTGCATACCATGTATAGTAATACTAAGCCACGCTGTCAAGCTCACTGCTTAAACTCCTGGGAAGTTGTCAGTATATCTTTCCCGTTTTGACAGTAAATTCAGGGGATACAGTTTGTTTGGTTAGACTTCTCTTTTACAGCTCACAGTAGCTTTGGCTGGCATAAATGGTCTTTCCAGCCATTAGTACTAGGTCAGCCTATCTTTGCCGCTCTGTCTTCTCTCAAAAGGCAAAGTAACTACAAAGCCATTTAAAAAAGGAAAGTCATTTTTCTCTCCCAGACTTCCTGAAAGCCCACAGTGTACTAAGGAGAAAATAAATTGCTCACCGAAGTTCAGTAATATGTACAGCTGCCATTCTGTTATCTGTCCAATAAGAATCAAGGTGTTGCACTTGACCAAACCACTGTCCACGACTAGCTACTCAGTACAGCAAACAGCACTGCGATGACACTGGATTTTCATTTCAATGGGAGGAAGAGTTTAGTCTTTCCAACTTAGTTTTGCAGTGTTTGCTACAGAATGCTTGTACCCAGATTTACACTTTCTTTCTGAAAGGTATTACATATATCCCTTCAGCACTGGCTAAAATGTTTTTAATTCCCATTATTATTTAAACACAGATGTGCAATTCACATATTCACATTACCCTGTCAATTTAAATTTTAATACCTAAACATCATCAGTTTAACATAATAAGAATCAGATCAGAAAGACAGTCTCAAAGATCTTACAAGTATCTTTAATAATAACCTTTCCACAATATAAATTTTCTATAAATAACATAATTTGAGGATAGTTATCTTTTGTATACTACTTTGCAAACCAAGTATTCACTATTAGTTTAGAAAATCAATTGCTTTAAATACAAATATAAAAGAGGCAATGGATTGCTGTAACTTGGTGAGAAAGCTTTATAGACATATCCAAAATTACAGAATAAGTAAAAATACATAGGAAGAAATATGAAAACACACACACACACAAAAAAAAAAAAACAAACACTAGAAAAACAACAATACTGTGACTTGGAAGCTTAAAAACTAAGTGACTTTAAGAAAAGGGATGAGATGATTTCCTGACACATAGTCCCACGCTCAGTTACACAATTCACTTTCACAGTTTTCCAGCGCCAATTCTATTATTGCATCTCCTCTGCTAGGCTACTAAAACTATTAAAGGACAATATTTTACTAATAGTCCTTTCTGGATTCCATTCATTTTAATATACAATTTTGTTTCCATCCTTCCTTGTAATGTTTCTAGTTACAGAATTTTGGAGAGGGTTTATGTATTGACAAACACACAGTGTCTCTAGACACAGGAGCTGGGGTCACACTGGGGCTTGGACTTTGAGTAATCTATTAACAGTATCCAAAGGATTTCTAAGATTCTCTGGAGTTCCTCAGGGGCCACTATGGGGGAGTGAAGTGAGTAATGGAAAAAAAGATCATATAAGGTTTTGGCCTCTGTCTCCTCTGACCTCCAAGGTTAATCACTGTGTGTGTGGCTAACATTATATACAATTTTATATACTGGATTTCCTCATAAGATTTCATTTTTTTCTAAAGTTTCAGGCTCTTTGAGAAATGTTAGGAAACCCCTGAACCACTTGACCTCTAAGATTTGTATTAGCTTTAATATGCTTTGGCCCCAAAAATCCTCAGAGAAAATGTTTAAAAAGCATAGGGATAAGGATAATTAGTATATGTAGAGATAAACCACAAAAAAAAGTTCTCAACCAAATCAAGTTGACAGATCTTCATTATGATCATTATGAACTTTTATAGCTAACTTTCTATAGAGAACTCTACAGTAAGCCCTAGAGATACACAGATACAAACCAGAACCCCAGCCATGGAGCTTATAAGTGAGACTGGTAGAAATGGACTCCCAACCCACTCCCTCAGGAAGCTGACTGCAATTACTCTGTGAAACCACATAGTAATTAGCATCAGGATCTGCCCATGAGAGACACATGGCCCTTGACACACTTAACTCATTTGACACCCAACCATGTTGATAACCATCCTCAGAAAGGCATCTATTTTAAGATGCTTGTGTCCATTCAAACTTTGTCTGCTCTGACATTGAGCCCTAATTTCTTCAGTAGAAATATGATTTTTAGTATTCCAAAGTTCACTGGCAAAGCCCTAGAATTTGCCAGCAATTTTTCCATGGTTTATGGAAATATGTTATCTTATTATCATGTCATCCACATTTTTTAAGTGCCAGCTGGATTTTGGAGCCCTTAAGACACCAATCAGTCCTGGGTGTTCACTGGAAGGACTGATGTTGAAGCTGAAACTCCAATACTTTGGCCATCTGATGTGAAAAGCTGACTCATTTGAAAAAAGACCCTGCTGCTGGGCAAGATCGAAGGCAGGCAGAGAAGGGGACGACAGAGGATGAGATGGTTCGATGGCATCACTGACTCAACGGACATGAGTTTGGGTGGACTCCAGGAGTTGGTGATGGACAGGGAGGCCTGGTGTGCTGCAGTCTATGGGGTCGCAAAGACTTGGACACGAGATGGTTCGATGGCATCACTGACTCAACGGACATGAGTTTGGGTGGACTCCAGGAGTTGGTGATGGACAGGGAGGCCTGGTGTGCTGCAGTCTATGGGGTCGCAAAGACTTGGACACGACTGAGCAGCTTAACTGAACTGAAGACACAAATTGGAGTTTCACAATTCCTAGAAAGGCAATATAAATAACTTACCTTTAATAACTGTCAGAACTGACCTAAAGATACAGGAATGTTGAGAAAGAACTGTGTCAAAGTTCCAGGCACATTTGACTTTAGCATATAAAGGATCAAAAATAATACCACCATTCTAGCTCTGTAATTGACTGGATGGAGAGACTCCTACAAGATTTTTCTCTCCCATTAGCTGCTACAAGAGTAAAAGAGGATGTTGGAGACAGAATCGCTCTTACTCTCTTAACCATTGTCTAGATTTACAATAGGAACTCTAAAGTACCAAGCTTGCTACATGATGGTAAAGAGATATGATTCCAAGAGATTAGGTAGCTTTTTTTCTCTCTCTTCTCACTTTCCTTACATCTGAAATATTTGAGAAAAGAAAAATACATTTTACCTTTGCCACAACCAGACCTATTTCTGCTGTTCCTGCTGCCAAGTCACTTCAGTCGTGTCCAACTCTGTGCGACCCCATAGACAGCAGCCCTCCAGGCTCCTCTGTGCCTGGGATTCTCCAGGCAAGAATACTGGAGCGGAAGTATTTCTAGTTAGACATATTCTGACTATATTATCATAATGCACAAGCTAGGGCTGGCTATAATTCATCCACTTAGCCTAAATGTGAAAATGATATTTAAATATGTGCTAATTACATTTAAAATGTAAAAATAAAAACTTTGTGTACATAATCCAGAAGCCTAGAGCTCCTAAAATCAAAACTGTTTGTTGCTGAGAGACTAAGGAGTGGCCAACTCTTCTGCAACTCCATGGACTGTCGCCCACCAGGCTCCAGTCTGTGGGAATTCCCAGGCAAGAATACTGGAGTGGGGTGCCATTTCCTTCTCCAGGGATCTTCCTGACCCAGGGATCGAACCCTCAGCTCCTGCATTGGCAGGCAGATTCTTCACCACTCAGTCACCTGGGAAGAAGCCCCAAATCAGAATTATGATTACCCAAATGAACACATAGTTTTTGGCATTTCTGGCACATCAGACGAACCAATCAGACTAAGAGGCACAGTATGACAAAAATCAAGAACACGTTCCAACTAACATATTATGTGATGACTGAAGTTGAAATGGAGCCTCCAAATGAAATTATGTCAAAAGCATGATAGCAATTCCAAACAATTCTTGATTCTGAGAAAGTACAAAATAGCAGCACAAAATCTTCAGCTGATAAGCTCAATTACATTTAGTTCATTTATTCTAGTTATTGGAACACCAGCCTCAAGTTTATATATGTGAATTTATCTACTAAATAACTAAATTTTGACAAATACAAAAGTACAATTTACTAGGTTATTTTAAATATCTTAAAGCTGATAAGACAGCCTAGTCTTCAAATACAGATGGAAGAGATTACTTGTTCCTTCCATTAAACTTTTTTCTTTCTTTTTTTTTTAAATTAGACAAAGCATTTATTTTTTTAAAAATCCATGGGTTATTGGCAGAAAAATGGGAAAAGGAAACAAAGATCTAACGGGATAAATAGCAAAACAACAAACCAAGTGATAGATTTAAACTTCATCATTATTAATAACTATATTGAATCCATTAAACTTTTCCATAGCAAACAATGTGAGAGGTAGAAGTCTATTAGGAATTTAAGTGAGAAGCAGGTAACAGAACAGTCCCACTGGTTCAGCTCAGTTTCTCCTCCTAGTGGTCACAAAGGGAAGGTGCCTGCCATCTGGTGGCATTTCTTCAAGGAATCCTGTTACTTAAACATGCAATATTCCTATGAAGAAATATATGATACCAGTGAAAAGTGCTCAATTTTAAGTCATAAGTGAATTTCCAATTACTTCTGCCTCCCCCTTAAAGCATCTCCTCCTTTTTAAAAGTTGACCGTAACACATTTTTAAATTGCAAGGTTGCTGAACACAATCCATATGAAACAGTAACGATGCATGTCTAAACCATATTTGGGTGCGCTGCCATCATTTTTAACACAAATTCTTTAAAAGAGTGTTAAATATCATGGTGCATTAAATCACTGCATGGAACTTGACCTGTATTGGCAAACCAGGGAGGATAGGAATGATTCTGGGTTTAGCTGGGCTACTGCGTCAGCCCAGACTGACTCATAACATGTTTTTCATATTCTCAGCTCCCAACAAACCACCAAGTAGCCTTTATAAAGTGGTTCATCATCAGTTGCTCCGCCATGTCCAACTCTGTGACCCTACGGATTGTAGCCTGCGAGGCTCCTCTGTCCATGGAATTTTCCAGGCAAGAATACTGGAGTGGGTTGCCATTTCCTCCTCCATTATAAAATGGAAGGAGGAACAAAAAACACTTTTTCATAATAGGTTTTAGATGGTATCCACACAAGATAACATAGAGTGATGTCATTTTGATGAGTGTCTAGTGAGGCTCCCCCTGCAGAAACCAGTGTCCCTTGAACTGTATGTAAAAGAGTCCTGATTCTGGTGTATTCCCCACTAGCCTTCCGTTCACCTAATCTTGTCAATGAAGCAATGCCCTCCTTCTCCATCCCTAAACCTAATCTTGACATTCAAACATGCCAGGTAGTTGGCTTTGAACACTTACAAACCATCAGAAGCACAGAGGTCATCAAGGTCCTGAGAGGCTACTTGTACCTATACATTCTTCAGTTGAGCTGGAAACAACAAACCCCTGCACAGAATGTATACCCTTCTCTTAAATAACTCCCAGCTTGAGGAAAGAAAAACAGAATTACTAAAGTAAGAAGGCGAAAAGAGTATTTGAAGGATTTGCTTCTCAATGACTTTTAGACAAGAGAAATAGAAGAGAAGCTGAAAAACAAGAGAACCGGCTTCAAGAGGTAATTTGTCCTCCGTTCTTCAGGAGACAAGGCATTTTGTCAGCTGTCACTGCTGGACCAACTAGAAGTGTTACATTCAAACGGCTGTACTCATTAGGACTGAAACCATTTAACATGAAGGCTTGGAGGCACTCACATGTCACATTGTATTGTTTGGCCTGAGTAGAGGAGGGGAATGCCTGCTAGTCTCATTTAAATAACATTTATGGCATTTTAATTTGCTTGCTTTCTGCAAACCGCGTCTGACTATTCTTTGCCTGACATAATTGAAAATCTATACATTATTATGTCCTGACTTGATTCACTCTTTCCATTCATTTTGTAGCCGGTAAAGAAAAATGTACAGCATAAGTGGAAAACCATGTTAGTAGGAAATACAGTTTTATATGATGAAGCGAATTTATGTTAGCAAGGTAATTGAAAGGTCTTTTCATATGATGGGAAAGGACGCACGACCTTAAAATTACAGGTAACATTTTTCCACCCCAGATTGAGAAGTTGCCACAAGAGGAGTCACTAGAGATTGTGGCATTCATATTTCTGAATCAGAAGTATTTCTACCTACCGACATCTAATATGACTTTGTGTCCAACCATTTCCATGGACGTGGAGGGTATGGAAGGACCTCAGAAATTATGGGATAAACCTTTTTTATTTCTAGTAGATGACTAGATATGCTACACTACTTCATCATAACCTGTGAATGCAGGGGAGCCCGATTCAGTGGAACTTTTCAGTACCACCAGGTAGGAAGTTTCAACTCTTCTTCGGCCCAAATCTCACTGTTTTCCGAAGAAATGTAGAGAAACAGATCACCATGCTATCTACCACAGCCTTTTATATACCAAAGGCACTTTTTGTTTCAGTTGGATATCAGTATAAACCAGCTATCAGTGTACCTTCATCTGGCCATAAATTCTTGGAAAGACAAAAGCCAGGTGTATTTTTATCCATTGCTAAAGTCCTTATTTGTAATCAGAAGCCAGATTTTCTCATGTTATAAGTTTCTCCTAATATGAAAGTCTCTTTCCGCATGAAAAGGAAAGAAAATCCATAGTATTAACAGAATGGATGAAATTTTGGTCACGTGCTCCAAAGCACACTGTACTTTCTCTGGGTTGTACTTGTCAGGCTGGTGAATTCAAGTCATTTCAAAATGTCTGTCATCCTCATTGAAATGTAAGTGCCATGAGGGCAGATATCAAGTCTGACTTGTTCATCAGCCTTTTCCCTGTGTCAAGATAGTTAGCACACAATAGGCTCTTCATACCTGGAGAACTGATAAATGCCCTTTGAAATCATTCTAGTCCAACACTGCTATCTGGGAGATACGAAAATAGAGTCTGTAAAAGTCATTCTTGAAAGTGATTTCCCTGAGATTGTATAACACATTAATGGCAAAAGCAGGGTTAGAACTCTGGGTTCTTTTTTTTTCCCCACTATATTTTTATCAAAATTTTGTTATAAGAGAATCTTATTCAAAAATAAGATTTAAGAATAACCTAAATATACTCACTCCTAAAGGAAATCAACCCTGAATATTGATTGGAATGATTGATGCTGAAGCTGAAGGTCCAATACTTTGGCCACCTGATGAAAAGAGCTGACTCTGGAAAAGACTCTGATGCTGGGAAAGATATAGCGCAGGAGGAGAAGAGGATGATAGAGGACCAGATGATTGGATGGCATCACCGACTCAATGGACATGAGTCTGAGCAAGTTGTGCGAGACAGTGAAGGACAGGGAAGGCTGGTGTGCTGTAGTCCATGGGGTCGCAAAGAGTCGGACATGACTGAGCAACTGAACAACTCTTTGGGACTCCCCCAAAGTTCTCTCACTTGCCAGACATAATAGCTTCAGGATTTTTTGTTGAACTAATTTACAGATCTACAGTCCATGACCCCAATGACAAATAAGCAACCCCTTGATCAGAACAGGCTCTCTATCTGAATATACCAGGGTCTATCATTAAAACAATCCTACTGGTAGATCCTGATTGCTCCTCCAGAAATGCTGTCATGAAGAAAGTTCACTATCAGTCATCACAATTAGAACTCTGGATTCCTTATTGCCCATTCACCTTCTCTGTCCATTTTGCCACAGAGGTTCTTTTCTCTAAGACTCTGGGCAGGCAACACAACTGATGAGTAACGTACAGAAACCTTTGTTATCTAAACACCATTTGTTTATCTGCCTGGTTCCCAGTGTTCTTTATAAGTTGGAACACAGAAGCCTTCCCATAAATATGCCTGATCTGTACATACTTGATGTAAGACTCTAAGAACAGAACCCCAAATGGTATTCTACAGCCATAGGAAAGAGCCGATTTATTCTCTCCTATGAGGGTCAAGCTTTACAGGGGCCAAGCCACAGAAGTCAGCTGAATTTTCATGGTTCAGCTACTGCTAAATCAAATATTCTGCTAAACAGAACTCTAATTTGTATGGTTTTAAACTTTTTATTTTGAGGTTTCTTTAAAGCAAATATTCAAAAAATAGACCTTCTCCTGAGCACCTGAAAAAAGTAAATGTGAATTTTGGGGAATGATGAAGTGATCTAAAATTGGGTTGTGGTGATGGCTTCCCAGCTCCATAAATTGTTTTTAATTTTTTAAATAATATTCTTAAATACTATAAAATATACTTCAATAAAGCTGTTAAAAAATAAGCATGAAAATTAGTCAAAGCACTTCTTTTTGTAAATATCTGGTATCAAAACTGCAAAGACATTCTTTATTCCCATACTCTTTTAAGCCGTGGTTCTATCCACTACAATCATGATTTACCTACAAGGTCAAAAGCTTTTCCTAGAATTTTGGTAAAAATAATTTAGTAGACTAATATAGTATCTATAACATCTTCACTGATGTAGCACCCAGAGATACTGACTCACTTGATTATCTGCATAAATGGCCTACAGATATGTTTGCTTAATTAAGCACAGTGCTCTCATCCAAAACCTGTCATTAACTAGCCGTGGGATTTTGAGTAAGTCATACATCTTCAGGTCTCCGTTTTTCCATCTATATCCCGCGTCCCCATGGACCAGATCAGAGTCAAATAACACATAATATATTAAAAAGAATAGTAACTGATATCATCTAATGAATAGCCACTAATATGCCAGAATTTAGGTAAACTATCAACTTATGAGGAAAGTAATATTAGTCACTTTTTTTTACAGATGGAAACTGGAACATAGGAAGGTTCATTAGTCTGACCAAGGTAATACAGTTACTTCGTAGCAGACCTAGGATTCCAATCCAGAGCTGTTCAGCTCCAAAACCTATATGCATCCTCAGTTCCTCATTAAACTTTGTGTTTGACTCAGTCAGATGTGGGCATGAATCCTGACCTTGCCTTTACCATGTTAAGTTAGTCATCTTCTCTGAGTCCAGTTTCTCCACCTGTAAAATGAGGTTACTAATACTTAACTCTTAGGGTTGTTGTGAAGATTAAATGCAAGAATGCTTCCCCTACAATGAAAAACTGTTTGACAATAGTTTATTATCAAATAAACTTTCCCTCAAATTTTCCTTCTTCTGTTAAAAAAAAAAAAAGCTTTCAGTAGACGTGCAGACATAAGGGACTTGTGGACACAGGCGGGGAATGGAGGGGGAGTTTGGGAGGAGAAGCGGGGGTGAGTGGCGAGAGGAACACTGACGTCTCTACACTACCAGGCACAAAGCAGACAGCTAGTAGGCAGCCGCTGCAGAGCACCGGGAGCTCAGCTTGGTGCTCTGTGATGACCTAGAAGGCTGGGATGGGGGAGCTGGTGGGGAAAAGGCTCAAGAAGGAGGGTCTGTATGTACACATATAGCTGGTTCATGTTGTTGTACAGCAGAAACTAACACACATTGTAAAGCAATTATACTCCAATTTAAAGAAGAAGAAAAAAAGCTTTCAATTCTATGATTGTTTGTAGCCTACCTAGATAAACCTCACTGGTATTGAATTCTATCAAAAAGTGAACACAAATAACACAGCAGCCCTTTGCTATCAGTCCTTGGCTCTGTGATGGAGACTGTCAACAAGAGTGTCAACTTCAAGGGGTGGGCATCTCTCCACAGGAACTGAGCTGAGGTCACAGACTTGTCTCACTCTGCCCTGCAAACAGATGTCTGGGTGACAACTCTTAGTCACTGCAAACAAAGGGGAAAGCCAAACCAGGTGGGAAGTGCTGTATCTCCTTTCTAATCCTCTTGGCCAGCCCATTCCCTAAAACAATATCTTGCTGACCATAACTCAAAATAGCTGGTTTCCCCCCAGGATACTATTTTCAACATATTGCCTTTATTTTGATGCTGTCTAATTCTTGCACAAGTAGAAGACAGTGTTTTCTATAACAGCGATTTGTCAGCAAGAAAGCTGTCTAATTCTGTGTATTAGAATATGCACCTTCAAAAGTTTACCTCTGAAGTAACCTGGTGAAAACTGGTGTAATGTGGAGCTCTAGTGGTGGCAAGAAAGTAAAGCAGCCATCCTAAGACCCAATAGAAATGCCAAGGAAATCACTTACTTAATTATTATTACGGTGAAATGGCCGTTTATAGTTAAATCACGTTTAGAAGAAAAATGATTCCAAATGATCATCCAAGATTATCTCAGGTAAACTCTAAATGTAATTACTTTCTTCCAGATTGCAAATTAGACCTCAACAACCAACTCACATCAAACATCATGAAGAAGTTAAAACCCCTAAAAAAACAGAACTCGGGGGCTGTGGTTGTCACTTTTCTACTCTTTACCAAGTTCACTAAGAGTCTCATTAATTAAATACTAAGCATTTTTCACACAGCTAGAGAGAATATTCTATACAGAAAATGCTGCATTCTGAGTGGTATGATCAGTGAAGTCCTGTACCAACTGTCTTGGGAATTTAAATAATCCCTACAGGCTGATGAGGTTGTTGTGGGCTAATTCCTGCACTAGAAAAGTGCCTTCCTTGAATTTCTGACTTCTGAGATGTTTCCCAACTTTAAACAACCAAGAATGAAACATACAATGTAAACATTAGTGCTTTGTTTTCCTGTTACCTAATTTATATGCCTTCCCAATTGCAAGGGCTTCATTTTCCAAAAGTACAGCTCCATTAGGGTCGATAATATACCACAATATAAACAGTGAAATTCTTATGACATACAATCAGGAGTTGACATTTGAAATTTCTACACATGGTACCTGGTTTAGCTGTGTCAAAACAAATTATCATGAGGCAAAAACCTCAGAATGTGAAAAAAAAATATAGGAACTAGTCTTTCCATACAGTGTAGGTAACTAAGTATCATATTCCTGAACATGAAAGAAAATGTGAGACTTACTTTCCTATACATGATGATAAAAGAAACTAATTTGTTCAGAAATACATTAACAACATTTATCTGAAACAAAAATCTCAAGACTCATGGGAGTTTTTCATGACTTCTTTCAGCTGAAGCCACTAGATACTTTCCAATGGACATATTCCAAAGGCTTCTAAATTGTAGGTTTACAGAAGACTGACCACCAAGCCTCAGAGGTCTGTGAAGGAAGATTTAATGATTACCCAGAGATTTTGATTCATTGATGTCTTTCTCCTCCCTCCTTCTACTAATATAGAAGGAGGTCATTAATATAGTTCCCTAAAGCCACACAGAAAAATGGTTAAAATGTAACAGCCTTTTCTGAGAAGTCATTGAGAACACAGTAGTTCATAATGAGAAGCTCAAGATAAAAAACTAATTTCTTTTCAGTCCTCATTGCTATAGGATAAGAGAGAGAACCTTTCCTATAGAAAATAAAAGCAGGCAAAGAAGTGAAGGTGGTTTGTTAACATGATCGTCCATCAAGGGGAACAAACAGAAATCTGTACTAATGCAGTATCAGCCACTAAGGAGTTCAAGTTTAATGCTCTCTGCAATCCTTCTCACTATAGATAACAAAAGCAAGTAAAACCAAAGAATAACTTTGAATCTGTGAAACTAAGAACTTTGTCTTTGGACATCATCTTGCAGGTATTTTCTCTGATGAAGATCTCTATCTTCTTTGCTTTCCCTTAGCAAATCTTGGTATGCTGCTTAAAATAATATTTGTGGCTTTATCTGCCATTCTTTTACCCAGACATGTTGATTTTATTAAAGTAAGTTGGGTCTGCATTCTTTCTTTACTATTATTACAGGTAAATTTGACAGACATAGGACCTTTGTTTCAAAATGCTCTGCTATGGAGGAAACCTTATGAAATAAGTTCCATTTTACCTGCCGGGCAATTGCATTCTGAAGGTGCTTCTCTCGCGATTCTTATTTTAGCCATGTGTTCATAGGACTTCTGGAGGAAAAGAAGAGGTATTAACAATCATAAGTAGCATTGCAAAGAAATGGATTCTTTAGGGACTCTGGCTATATGCCTGATTTACCAGCCTGCAAAACTAGCGTTTACATATGTATTTGGTCTCTAGTCAAAAGGCAACAGTACCCAAGCCCTAAAAAAAAAGAAAACGACCATTGAGATGGCATCAAGACTGTGGGACTTGTAGAACATCGTTCTTCATTCTTCAACTACCATCTCCCTCCCTCTCAGCTCAGGCATATGCGGTCATTGTACAGTCAGTATTAACATGCTGCAGTTTTAGGTAAGCTAAGAGTTTTAAAACAACCAATATTTTATACATAAATGTCAACTACTTATCATGCTGTGCTGCCACTACTGCCAACAACCTCTCTATTGGAAGAGCAGGTCCCAGAAAATCCCTAACTGTACTCTAAAGCACTCCTGGTTTTGATGAACATAACACAGATTCCTTTCAACTCTCAACTCCAATGGCTCTGCATTCACAAACACCCATGGCATTGAATCCTTTACCAAAAATAAATAAACAAGGCGACTATTTTTTTCTTTTTAAACATTTAACATGAAAACATGCAATGCGTGAAGTAATAAAATCACATGTAGTTATTTCACTTTTAAGAGTAATTTCCAATCCTATTGCTATGTTAATAACACAAATGACCTTAACCTTCTTATACTGTGTGAAGGATCTAACAGACGTTATCTCTGCAAGGAATATTCTCACAACATTGGGAAAGATCCACACACAGCTTCAGAAACTAGACAGAGCTAAAATGCCAGCGTAGGTGCCATTCTAGCCACCTTTCCCCCTTTTAGACTTCCATATATGTTTAGCATGCAAACATTAAGAAGAGTAAGGGAAGATGATACAGAGAGGGTGGTATGAGAGGATGTGCACATACAAACATATGCTACGGCAAGCGGAGATGGTGGCCTAACACATATGTGTACAGAAGCCATACCACATCTGCACACAGTGAGGCAGAGGTTGGTCATGTGCACAGAATCACGACTGTAAGATGTTATCCACGTACAAAATACCCCAGCCTTTCACACCTGAGCCAGAAGTCGCTCCACTTTCTCTTGCACCATTGCTTTGAGCTGATCCACACACTCAGGCAGCACACGGATGGAAGGGTCTCCTTTGGCAGACTCGAGGGCAGCGATCCTCGCCTGGAGGTCGTTGGTTTTCACCCCCAGGTACACACAAGACATCACGGCCACCACCGACAGGAGGGTCGCCAGGGCCGCGCATGGCGACACGGGGCGGACACAACGCTGCCCGGCTGGGCTCCGGTCCTCTGAGCCCGGCTCCCGCCCCCCGCCTTTCCCTGCTTGCTTCTTCACCAGCATTGTGGTGGGGTCGGCTGTCTCGGCTTCGCCTCCCACCCTCTAGCACTTCCAATAATCTTGAAAGAAAAAGGATGATTCCTGCAAAGTTCGTCCCGATAGCTGCACAACTAGTTGGCGGAGTCGGAGCCGGAGCCGGAGCGCAAGGATGGATCAGCGCCGAGAACCGCAGACCTGGACCATCCTCCGCTTTCTTCTCCCCTCCCAGCTGCGAGGGAAACGCACCCTCAGTCCGCGGACCGGGGGCGATAAGGTAAAATCCAGAAAGAAACCCACACCCCCGGTGTCCCTCCCGGCCCCTCCGAGGATGGGGACCTCCTCTGAAGAGAGCGGCCGCGCGGGGTCCGGGGGAGAGCGGCAGAGGCGCTGCGAGGGGCCGCCGCTGACCCTTGCCACAGAGCCCCGGACCTGTTGCGCCTGTTTCCCTTATTTCTACCTATTCGGTGTTTTATCTCCGTTTCCCACCTAAATTCAGTTCCAGGCAAAAAAGGCTGACACAGACCGCGAGAGCGCGGTGCAAAAAGGGTGGCCAAGGGGGCAAGAGCAGAGAGGAGAAAGAAATACCCAAGGAGAAAACGCGAGTCGCGAGGCCCGAGCCGCGGCCGCCCGAAGTATCTCCGCAGCCCGGCGTGTGCGAGCCTTAAATACCCTCCGGGATGCTCGTGTATGAGCGCGCGCGCGCCCCGACGAGCGGCGTCCCTCCCCCGACCCACTCCCGGCGAGCGGCCTCCAGCCCGCGGCTCCCGTGGCAGCGCGCCCCCCTTCCAGGGGCGGGCGGAAGCCCGCCTGATTAGCATAATGCATTCACCTTCGCCCAGCCCGTGGGCGGGGCCGGGAGAGCCCCGGAGGGCGGGCCGCGCGGGTGGGAGCCGAGCCGGAGGTCTTTCATTAGCATATGGATGCAAATAACTGGAGCTGCCAAGGCCATTGGAGAGCCGCTGCGCGGACCCTCCCTCTGTCTCCGAGTAACTTCAGCGTCCCCTAAGGCCAGTTCGCCCCGCCTGGGCCGGGGGCCGAGGCAGGGTCGGCAGTTGGGGGACGGCGATCCTGGCTTGTTCTGACTCGGCGCCGTGCCCCCTCTTTATCCCGGTTAATTGTGGAGAAATGGCCTCCAGGAGGGAAGGGGGGGAAGCAGAAAGCTCTAGCGCGCTATGTCTTCCCTCGGAAGCAGTGGCGGGAGCTCCGGCAATCCCGTCTTGGAGCAGAGCCTTCTTCCCTCCTCCCTCACCTTCCCGCATGCCTGGAGGCCGAGTGTCTGGCTGGCGCCTGAAGTACATCTCCCCGCTTCCCTTGTCTTCCCACGGCCGCACGGCCGCCTCCGACTCCGGAGGCTCTCTCTCCCCTCCCCCAGTTTCCTTCTGGGTTGCTGGGGTTGAGCCTCCTCTCCGCCCCGAGCTCCTAATCTGTACTAGGGCGCTAATGCATTTTCCCGATTCCCTGTTTTGTGGGGCTGAAGAAGGGAGTGTTGAGGTACACACGTTTCTCAGAATTTCTGAAAGGACTGAAGAATGAGGTCAGCTTTTCCTTTTACCTGTCTCTCCTCCTGCTGAGCCCTCTGGATCAAATTACAAGTTCTCCAGGGGGCTTTTTGAAAGTAGGTAACAAGCAGCATTTCATATCTAATCGACTTCAAAGAAAAAAACAATTCTACCTCCTACTCCAGAGTTCCTTCTTAGCTCCTTCTCCCCACGAGAAATATAACATCATGTGTTTCATATCTTTCTTAATCAAGATTAATCGGCAAGTTGTTGCTCACTCTTGTAAACAATCAACAAAATAGTAAAGTGATATGTCATAAATGTAAACAGGTATTGCTAGGTACAACGGCTTCCCAGGTGGCTCAGTGGTGGAGAATCTGCCTGCCAGTGCAGGAGTCGAAGGTTCCATCCTTGGGTGGGGAAGATCCCTTGGAAAAGGAAATGGCAACACACTCCAGTATTCTTGCTTGGGAAATCCCATGGACAGAGGAGCCTGGTGGGTTACAGTCCATGGGATTGCAAAGAGTTGGACACGACTGAATGACTGAACAACAGCATTACTAGGCGTGAAGCAGGGTAGACATATTTCAACAACCTCGCTGATGGCAGGCACAACGTTGAAAAAATTAGGGTATAAAACCCAAGTCAGAGGAAAACAGTGAATTCTGCTACGAAATCGAAAGCCTAATTCCTTACATTTGCATTACACAATGAATTACACAGTAGTTCTCATAGAGGGGCTCCACACTTGAAACATCAGTATCTTCTGAGATCTTATGCAAAATTCAGATTCTAGGCCTTCACCGACCATCTAGAGCCTCTCAGGTGGTGCTAGTGGTAAGAACCTGCCTGCAATGCAGGAGATCTAAGAGATATGGGTTCCATCCCTGGATGGGGAAGATTCCCTGGAGGAGAAAATGGCAACCCACTCCAGTATTCTTGCTTGGAGAATCCCATGGACAGGAGGAGCTTGACGGGCTACAGTACATGGGATCTCAAAGAGTCGAACACACCTGAGGCAACTTATGCACCCAAAATCTACTGACTCAGAAACTATTACTAATAATCAGAAACACTGCAGCCTGTATTTTAACACGTCTTCCTAATGATTTTGAGGCACACTAAAATTTGAGACCACTGGAGTAACACTTGGCAAAATATTTTCAAATACATTTTTTCATTTAAAAGACATAATCCTGTGACACAAGGAAGAAATTACTGGCTCCATTTTAGATATAAGGAAACAATTTTCAAGTCCTATTTAGCTGTGATTAAACATGCTTCAGTATTCTTGCCTTGAGAACCCCATGAGAACAGTATGAAAAGGCAAAAAGATAGGACACTGAAAGATGAACTCCCCAGGTCAGTAGGTGCCCAATATGCTACTGGAGATCAGTGGAGAAATAACTCCAGAAAGAATGAAGAGACAGATCTAAGCAAAAACAGCACCCAGTTGTGAATGTGACTGGTGATGGAAGTAAAGTCCGATGCTGTAAAGAGCAATATTGCATAGGAATCTGGAATGTCAGGTCCATGAGTCAAGGCAAATTGGAAGTGGTCAAACAGGAGATGAAAAGAGTGAACATCGACATTTTAGGAATCAGAGAAGTAAAATGGACTGGAATGGGTGAATTTAATTCAGATGACCATTGTATCTACTACTGTGGGCAAGAATCCCTTAGAAGAAATGGAGTAGCCATCATAGTCAACAAAAGAGTACTTGGATGCAATCTCAAAAAGGACAGGATGATCTCTGTTGGTTTCCAAGGCAAACCATTCAATATCACAGTTATCCAAATGTATGCCCCAACCAGTAACGCTGAAGAAGCTGAAGTTGAACGGTTCTATGAAGACCTACAAGACCTTTTAGAACTAACACCCCAAAAAGATGTCCTTTTCATTATAGGGGACTGAGATGCAAAAGTAGGAAGTCAAGAAACACCTGGAGTAACAGGCAAATTTGGGCTTGGAATGAGGAATGAAGCAGGGCAAAGACTAATAGAGTTTTGCCAAGAAAATGCACTGGTCATAGCAAACACCCTCTTCCAACAACACAAGAGAAGACTCTACACGTGGACATCACCAGATGGTCAACACTGAAATCAGATTGATTATATTCTTTGCAGCCAAAGATGGAGAAGCTCTATACAGTCAGCAAAACAAGAGCAGGAGCTGAATGTGGCTCAGATCATGAACTCCTTATTGACAAATTCAGACTGAAATTGAAGAAAGTAGGGAAACCACCAGACCATTCAGATATTACCTAAATCAAATTCCTTATGATTGTACAGTGGAAGTGACAAATAGATTCAAAGGATTAGATCTGATAGACAGAGTCCCTAAAGAACTATGGACAGAGGTTCCTGACATTGTACAGGAGGCAGTGATCAAGACCATCCCCAAGATAAATCCAAAAAGGCAAAATGGTTGTCTGAAGAGGCCTTACAAATAGCTCTGAAAAGAAGAGAAGTGAAAGGCAAAGGAGAAAAGGAAAGATATACCCATTTGAATGCAGAGTTCCAAATAGCAAGGAGAAAAGAAAGCCTTCCTCAATGATCAATGAAAAGAAATAGAGAAAAACAATAGAATGGGAAAGACTAGAAATCTCTTCAAGAAAATTAGAGATTCCAAGGTAACATTTCATGCAATGGGCACAATAAAGGGCAGAAATGGTATGAACCTAACAGAAGCAGAAGATATTAAGAAGAGATGGCAAGAATACACAGAACTATACAAAAAAGATCTTCATGACCCAGTTAACCACAATGGTGTGATCATTCACCTAGAGTCAGACATCCTGGGATGTGAAGTCAAGTGGGCTTTAGGAAGCATCACCATGAACAAAGCTAGTGGAGGTGATGGAATTCCAGTTGAGCTGTTTCAAGTCCTAAAAGATGATGATGTGAAAGTACTGCACTCAATATGCCAGCAAATTTGGAAAACTCAGCAGTGGCTACAGGACTGGAAAAGGTCAGTCTTCATTCTAATCCCAAAGAAAGGCAATGCCAGAAAGTGCTAAAACTACTGCACAATTGCACTCACCTCACACACTAGCAAAGTAATGCTCAAAATTCTCCAAGCCAGGCTTCAACAGTACATGAACCAAAAACTTCCAGATGTTCAAGCTGGATTTAGAAAAGGCAGAGGAACCAGAGATCAAATTGCCAACATCCACTGGGTCAACGAAAAAGCAAGAGAGTTCCGGAAAACATCTACTTCTGCTTTATTGACTATGCCAAAGCCTTTGACTGTGTGGATCACCACAAACTGTGGAAAATCCTTCAAGAGATGGGAATACAGACCACCTGACCTGCCTCTTTAGAAATCTGTATGCAGGTCAGGAAGCAACAGTTAGAACTGGACATGGAACAACAGACTCGTTCCAAATAGGAAAAGGAGTACGTCAAGGCTGTATATTGTCACCTGCTTATTTAACTTATATGCAGAGTACATCATGAGAAATTCTGGACTGGATGAAGCACAAACTGGAATCAAGATTGCCAGGAGAAATCTCAATAACTTCAGATATGCAGATGACACCATCCTTATGGCAGAAAGCAAAGGACAAAGAGCCTCTTGGTGAAAGTGAAAGAGGAGAGTGAAAAAGTTGGCTTAAAACTCAACATTCAGAAAACTAAGGTTATGGCATCTGGTCCTATCACTTCATGGCAAATATATGGGGAAACAGTGAGAGACTTTATTTTCTTGGTCTCCAAAATCACTGCAGATGGTGACTGCAGCCATGAAATTAAAAGACACTTGCCCCTTGGAAGAAAAGTTATGACCAACCTAGATAGCATATTCAAAAGCAGAGATATTACTTTGCCAACAAAGGTCCATCTAGTCAAGGCTATGGTTTTACCAGTGGTCATGTATGGATGTGAGAGTTGGACTGTGAAGAAAACTGAGCACCGAAGAATGGATGCTTTTGAAGTGTGGTGTTGGAGAAGACTCTTGAGAGTCCGTTGGACTGCAAGGAGATCCAACTAGTCCATCCTAAAGGAGATCAGTCCTGAATATTCATTGGAAGGACAGAAGCTGAAGCTGAAACTCCAATACTTCGGCCACTTGATGTGAAGTACTGACTCATTGGGAAAGACCCTGATACTGGGAAAGATGAAGGCCAGGGGAGAAGGAGACAACAGAGGATGAGATGGTTGGATGGCATCACCGACTCAATGGACATGAGTTTGAGTAAGCTCCGGGAGTTGGTGATGGACAGGGAAGCCTCTTGTGCTGCAGTCCATGGGGTCACAAAGAGTCAGACATGACTGAGCAACTGAACTGAACTGAAACATATTTCCAATAATAGCTCCCAAGGCATGGGTACAAATTTTTTAACATGTCAACTCTTGCAGATTTCCCAGTTACCTCTTTTACTGTTCCTTAAGCTTCTTTTCAGGCTTTTCCTCTGCCTATTCTCTAACTGTCAGTGTTCCTCAGGACTCTATCTTGTGCTATCTTCTCTTCTAACTCTGTACACTATCTTCAGTCTTGCTGTCAGTTACTGCATTTACACTGATGAGAGATAAACCCATATTACAAGCCCAAACCTCTCTCCTGAGCCATATAACCATTTCCACTTGGATGTCCTAAGCAATTACAACTTCACCTGCATCTTCCCTCCAAACCTTGCTCTTCTTCCTTGATTCAGTGAATGGAGCCGCCATTCACCCAGCATCCTGAAACCAAAATACGCAGTAAATAACCCTTGACTTCTCCCATGTCCTCCTCTCCCTGCTGCTGCTGCTAAAGTCGCTTCAGTCGTGTCCGACTCTGTGCGACCCCATAGACAGCAGCCCATCAGGCTCCCCCATCCCTGGGATTCTCCAGGCAAGAACTATCCACCTAAATTCCTTCAGTACTTTCTATCATCCAAAGGGTGGAAACCCTGTCTTATACGTCAACACCTGATGTCTGTCATCTCACCTTCCTCATTGTTCATCTTTCCCCTCACACTCTCCATGCCAGTTGCTCTAATGAAGGTAAAGAAACAAAGAGTATGAGGAACTTTTCTTTGGGGCAAGGCACCATGCTGTTAACATTTAAATAAAAAAGCCATTTTCTGTCCTGATGGAGGCTGACAGTAGGTCACACATTTAATTAGGGTGATGTAATGTTCTTATACTATCCTTTGTGGAAATTGGCCATGAGAAGGTATATTAACAATTCTTAAATGAACCAACAAGGACCTATTGTATAGCACAGGGAACTCTGCTCAGGGTTACGTGGCAGCCTAGATGGGAGGGAAGCTTAGAGGAGCATGGATACATGTTACCTTACTTGACAAAATGGATTGCAGGTGTGAGAAGTTAAGGCTCTTGAGATGGGGAGATTTTCTTTGATTATGTGGGTGGGCCCAATGTAACTGCAAGGGTCCTTATAAGAGGGAAACAAGATTTCAGAGTAGGAGGAGATGCAGAGGTCAGGGTGATGTGAATGCTACCTTTGAAATTGGAAGTCAAAGCCAAAGTCTATGGGCAGTTTCTAGACACTGAAGAAGTCAAGGAAAAAAATTCTCCCCTAGAGTGTCCAGAAGGAATATGGCTTTGCCGGTTCTTTGATTTTAGGAGTTTTTATTATCAGAAATATAATTAATGTTTGTATTGTTTAATTCACTGTGTGTGGTAATAATAATTGTGGCTACAACAGATAATCTGTTAGAAACTAACAGATTCAGAGTCACAAGAAATCAGTCTTTATCTGTGACAGCTTCATAAGCGGTATTGTAAACAGCAGAATGCCAAGCAGGCCCCACAATAACAATCTCTTTTGATGCATTCTTGTTTTACTGACACACGCACTGGGAAAAAAATTGGAAAGATATGTCTTCTCCTCTCTCATGCAAAATTAGGATACCCTCTATTAAGGCATGTTAAGCAGTAAAATATGTTCTATTTCTTTGATACCTCCCATTGGTGCAACTCAAAAAGAATCAACTAGTCAAGCTATTCAATCACTCTCATCTCTCCTCCTTCTAATGCTAGCCTAGCCAGCATCCTGACCCAGGAGACAGCATTTCTGCTACAATTCCTGTTACCAATGTTCAGGCCCCAGAAAAAAGAAATAAACAAAGACTTCTGACAGAGAGACACGGTAGGAAGTTAAAGTAAGAAAAAAAGGTGAATGTAAGAAATACAAGATAAAGAGAAAAATTGAAGATAGAAGGAAAATATTTTAATGTAGTTAAATGTGTTCATTTTTTTTGAAAAGGCGGGGGAAGACATAATCCATTCCCGTAGGCTTCTAAGAGGTTTATCAATAGAGGATATATAGCAGAGAGGTGAATTAACACACACTCCAAATTTTGATGTCTTACTTGTATTTAGAAAGATTCTCTGACCAAAATAAGGCATTGAATAATCATGTTATGTTATTTTTAGATATTATTAGATGAGAGAAAAATATTTGTTTATTTAGAAAATATCTCTTTTTAGCACTGTTAATTTTTGAGGTTAATTTGCCCTCCAAAATCCCATTTCTCTCTGCAGAGTCAGTTTTATGTGGTTTGCTGTTTTTGTTTTGTTTTGTCTTTAGAGAGGAGGTGAATTTTTTCTTAAACCTTAAATCATGTGGGATTATAATCTCACTTTGGAGACGGAAATGGCAACCCACTCCAGTATTCTCGCCTAGAGAATCCTGTGGACAGAGGAGCCTGGTGGCGTTGCCGTCTATGGGGTTGCACAGAGTTGGACACAACTGAAGCGACTTAGCATGCGTGCATGCATAATCTCACTTAATGGATTTTCCCCGAAATTTGCCAATTATATTGCTAATTCTAATAAGAAGCAACATTTCATCAAACTTACCAAATCAACCGACTTTTTGTTATAATGCTAAGTAGACAAAACATGTTTGTAGCATTGACTCAGATCGTGGTTACAAGTCCAGACTCCAAGCCAGACAGCCTAAACCCATAATCCAGCTGTACCATTTGATAGCTATGTAATTTGGGGTAAATTGCTTAACTTTTCTGTGCCTCAGTTTTCTCATCCGTTTAGTATGCCTCTATAGAGCATACTTTTGGTATGGTTCTCAACTTTCAAAGTTGAGTGGGTCTCCGCACTGCACGCTGGAATCACCTGGACTGTCTGGAGCTGGAGCCTGACTGTCGTTTGCATTTCTCGGCTCTCGTACCTGTTCCCTCAGGGCCTCTTCCTCTTCACTTAGCTTCTTTGTATAGTCTTTCTGGGCTTCCCTGGTGGCTCAGCAGTAAAGAATCCACCTGCCAATGCAAGAGACACAGGCTCAATCCGTGAATCGTGAAGATCCCCTGGACAAGGAAATGGCAACCCACCCCAGAATTCTTGCCTGGGAAATCCTATGGACAGAGGAGCTGGGTGGGCTACAGTCCATGGCGTTACAAAAGAGTTGGGCTTGTCTTAGGGACTAAACAACAAAAGTGGTCCTTTCACATGGTCTCTCTAGCAGGGTAGCTAGGCTTCTCGAACAGCAGTCTTCTTTCTACCACATTTTAGTGGTTAAAGCAAGTCACATAGCTAGCATTATTTCTAGTGGGGGTTGGGGGGGACTACACAGGGCATGAATACTGGAGGCAGGATTCATTGGGGGCCGTCAATATAACCACACAAGGAAAGTATAGACACTAGAGATGTGAGGGACAATGAAAAGATGCTGAGATGAGCGGATTATAAATTCCATGGAAGATTTACTAGAATCAGTCTATTCAAACCAGTGAGATGGAAAATTAGCAGGTGGCACCTGAGGAGTGGAGTATTTGATATAAGGCATGTTATAAAGTGATTGGTGATGGCAGTGTCTGGGCAGTGTTTCTCAATCCTGGTGTCACTTTGGAAATAATGATGCTCAGGTCATATCCCAGGAGGTTTTGATGTAATTATGCTGGAGAAGGACTATCATTGATATCATTTAAAAACTCCCCAACCCATTCTAATTAAGCGCTAATTCTGATTCTAATTGAGGACTACTGATCTAGAATACGACCTTGGAGGCAAATGGTAAGCTGTACAACAAGATTATTAGGTTAAATAAAATACAGAGACACCAAGATATTTGAACAATCATCTGCATGGGCCTTGAAATCATTTTTTGTTTTAATTTGAAAGGAATAGTGATAGAGAATGGTGAGCTGAGGGCTGAAATATTCAAGGAAAGAAAATGAGAAACTCCTCATTTCCATTTTGTGGAAAATGGACATTAACACTGACATAAATGGGGAAATATGCCCCCTCAAATTTATTAATACATAAAAAGTTTACAGTTTTAGAAAAATAATATATAGTATCACTTAAACAATTGAAAATTCACGTACAAAAGAATAAAACTGGATCCTCCTTCATACTGGATTAGCCTGAAATAATGAAAGACTTAAATCTATAAAGTCCTTGGAAGAACCAGAGGAATAAACCTTCATGATCTTGGTTTGGATAGTGATTTCTTAGATACACTAAGCAATTCCACAAACAACAAAAGAAACAACAGGCAAATTGGGCTTCATCGAAATTTAAAACTTTTGTGTTTCAATGATCAAAATATGAAAAGTCAGTCCAAAAATGGTAGAAAATATTTGCAAATCGTATATCTGATGAGGGACTTGAATTTAGAAAATACAAAAACTCTTATACCTCAATAATAAAAAGACAACCCGATTTTTAAACAGGCAAAAAAAGCCTGAATAGACATTTTTCCAAGAGGACACACAAATAGGCAATAAGTATGTTACATGAAAACATACAACATCATTAACCATCAGGGAAACATGAATTAAAACTGCACCAAGATTATCACGTCACACTCACTAGGATAGCTATAATAAAAAGACTAATAGTAACAAGTGCTATCAAAGATGTGGAGAAATTGGAACCTTCATTCACTGCTAGTGGAAATGCAAAATAGTACAGACTTTGGAAGAATGTGGCAGTTCTTCGAAAAGGTAAACACAGAGTCACCATGTAACCCAGCAATTCTACTCTTGGGTATATCTGCAGAAGAAATGAAAACATATGTCTACAGAAGAACTCATATGGAACTAGAACTCTATCCCACATGACACAGCTAAGAGTTCACATGCCACAACTAAAAAATAATAATAATAAATAAAAAGTTAAAAAAAATTTTAAATAAATTAAGTCATCAAAAGAAAAGATGCCATATATTGTTTCAAATTCAAAGGCAATCTGAGTATTTAAAACTTGGTTATGTTTTGGCAGTTTCTTAAAAAGTTATAGAATTATCATGTAACACAGTAATTCTACTCTTAAGTATATAATGAGGAAAAATGAAAACATCTAGCCACACAGAAACTTGTACATGAATGTTTACTACGTATTTATAATAGCCAAAAAGGAGAGGCAACCCAAATGTTCATTAACTGATGAAAGCATAAGTCATTATATATACATGATGTATGCATAATGTACCATAAAATATTATGCAGCCATGAAAAGAAACAAAGTAGATCTATAACTTGGATGAACCTCAGAAACATTAGGCTAAGTGAAAGAAACAAAACACCAACAGTCACATATTGTATGACTCCTTCTATATGATATGTCCAGATTAGGCAAATTCATAAAGACCAAAAGCAGATTAATAGTAACCAGGAGATGAGGGGGAGGGGAGAATGGGCAGTGATCACTAACAGGCACAGAGGTTTTCCTCCAGGGTGATGAAATAGTCTTAGAACTAGGAGGTGGTGGTGGCTACACAACAGTGTGAATAAACTAAATGACACTGAATTGTATACTTTTAAATTGGACTGCAAGGAGATCCAACCAGTCCATTCTGAAGGAGATCAGCCCTGGGTGTTCTTTGGAAGGAATGATGCTAAAGCTGAAACTCCAGTACTTGGGCCACCTCATGCAAAGAGTTGACTCATTGGAAAAGACCCTGATGCTCGGAGGGATTGGGGGCAGGAGGAGAAGGGGGCGACCGAGGATGAGATGGCTGGATGGCATCACCGACTCGATAGTGAACTCCGGGAGTTGGTGATGGACAGGGAGGCCTGGCGTGCTGCGATTCATGGGGTCGCAAAGAGTCGGACATGACTCAGCGACTGAACTGAACTGAACTGAAATGGCTAATTGTGCATCGTGAATTTTACCTCAGTTTTTAAAAACAGAAAAAAACTTGGTTATTAAACCACTTTCCATTAAACCAAGTATTCAACAAAATGCAAACATCAAAATCATCAAAATTTAGCATCTCATTCATAAACCTATCTATCACAGACATGTATAAAAATTGAAAGACAATATTACAGTTAGAATTTATAGCTAAAAAGAAAAAAAAAGTTAACAAATTTTATTCAATTATCCCAACAGGACATGTCTGATATGTTGTTCCAACACCCCTAAATAATCATTAAAAGTAAAAGTGCTTGTTTGTGAAAAGCAATCATTTTCCTCAAGCATGTTGACATTGCAAAGAATATTTGAGGTCTCACTTTTTGAGATGTTATTTACTATAATGAACAAGGGATATGTAGCTCACTGCTAATATGATAGACATGTTCTTACTCTCGTTGCTAATGTGTCTGATAGACATGTGTTTACATAAATTCCTAGAAGTTAGTATTAGATGAAAATCATTACAAATGGGTAGAGCGTGGCATCAGGAGGGGTCTGGCAGTAGGCTACAGGCAAAAAACCAGGTAAGGTATGTATTTTAATCACCTCATTAAGTTTTTCAGACCACTCATTATATAGTCATCTATTACACATCTCACACCTGAATAGGAAATTTCTCTGACTGGAGACTCCAGGTCTTACACCAAGACTGATGAAAAATACAATTTCATCAACAAGTTGGCAGCTCGTCATGTTATCATAGCAACAAGTCCAATTCAGGGAACCTTATACAATCTCAGCTTCACAAAGTTCCTAGAATGATTGACTGTTTCTTTTCAGTAACCTTTTTCTCAACTAAGTAACCTTTTTTTCAAACACTTTTTTAATGACAGCAGATGGTGAATTTCTAGAAATTGCAAGTTAAAATACAATGCATACAAAACTTATCTAGAGAACCATTAGAAAAGCATCATTACAAAAGTAAATCTGATTCAAGTGGCTAAAGAACTCAAGCCCCATATTTTGATAATTATTGATATGTGAGTCTCCGAGGTCTCCATCTCTTTTCCAGTTCTACCCCACCTATGGGTCTCTTCCTCCTTCCCTCTGTCTCCTTCTACTCAGTCTGAAGGCCCCCATGAAGAATAAAAGATGTATCTGTTCACCAGCGTGCGCTCTTACACTCCCTCTGGGTTCTCAGAGCAATTCCCCATTATTTTGTTCAGCTTCTGATGTTCTCACATGCGTAGCTGCTCCATCACATCTGACTCTTTGCCACCCTATGGACCGTAGCCTGCTAGGCTGCTTTGTCCATGAGACTCTCCAGACAAGAATACTGGAGTGAGTTGCCATTTCCTCCTTCATGGGATCTTCCTGACACAGGGATCAAACCCATGTCTCCTGCATCGGCAGGCAGATTCTTTACCACTGAGCTCTAGGGGAAGCCCCTTGATGTTCTTAATAAGATGTTTTCTCTATTTTTTCAGATATTTTAGTTTATTTTACCAAAAAAAAATTGGAATGAATTATCATCAACGGTAAAGCGTCTGCCTGCAGTGCGAGAGACCCAGGTTCGATCCCTGGGTTGGGAAGATCCCCTGGAGAAGGAAATGGCAACCCACTCCAGTACTCTTGCCTGGAAAATTCCACGGACTAAGGAGCCTGGTAGGCTACAGTCCATGGGGTCTCAAAGAATTGGACACGACTGAGCGACTTCACATACATACATCACTGAAAGTGGAAATCCCAAAATGGCTTTCAGATACTTGTTTTTTGGCAAATTATGTTTCAGCAAATGGGCCCCACGTAGTTTTTTATTTCCCCGGACTAGCTTTGCGCTTGTATTAACAAACACTTGTCAAGCCAGCACTGACTGAGTGTTGCTCTATTTACAGTTCAATAGAAAACCACAGAGAAGATAGCAAACTGAAAAAAATGCAAGCCGTGCCATCCAAAGAATGTATCATCTTGGGGGGGGGGCATCAGACATGTGTGTCAATAATAAAAGAGTGAAGGAGGAAGGCGAAGTACAGAGAACGCGAACTGAGTCTGGAAGGAACAAGCCTCGGGATTACAAATTGGAACCGAAACGTCATGTTCTGCGAGGACTATAAATCAAAGGTCTCAGAATGGTAGGCCACAGGCTGAATGCGGCCCACAATCATGTTTGGTTTGGCCCACATGGCATTTTAAAAATAGGAGGTTTCCCATTAAAAAAAAAAATCTGGATTTCCATCTTCTAAAAACTCAGAAGATCTGGTAACTGTTTTCATTGCCAACTGGCAGCCATCAGCTGGGGCTAAGTAGACGCTGCATCCCCGGAGAAAGATTAATTTTTCCTGCTGGCCGCATTTCCCATCAGTCCCCCACCATCACCCTTCACACCCTGCGTGTTCACTTTCTCAATCTAGTGAAAAACGTCCTATAAACGCAGCATTCAGCCCTTCTCCTTGCCATCAGTGAATTTTAGACCCTCAAATCCACACCCCCTACACATACACGCACACACATTTTAACCCTATTTTTCTCTATGAAAAATCTAGACAATAAGGCCTCACTGCCTCTGCTGTCAGTCATTTAAAGAAGTGTCCCTTCTGTAGATATATGAGTTTGTGATCTCTGTGTATTGATCCCGCACCCACAGAGATGAAGAAAGGGCGTATTTCAAGATCCACCACCCCTTGGTCTCCCCTTAAGAGAAAGACACCAGGCTCTCTTTGTCATAGACGACTGGGGAAAGAAGAGACCGCAGCTCACACTGAAGGATGATCAAAGGGAAGCAGAGGCTGCGTGTGCGGGTGGGGAGAGGTGAAGGCTGGCCACACAGAGAGAGGGAGGGTCACCCTAAAGAGCTCCATTCCAAGGGCACAGGAGCCGTATTGTGCTGGTCTTTGCCAAGGATGAGCCAACCTTTCCTGTTAGAGAGATATCCCACCACCTCCCTCTCCTTCTGATGGCTTCCTGTAGATGTGATCCAGCTCTCACAGATGAAAAAAAAGGGACCTAGTGGGGTGGTGAGGATGGCCTTCTCTTTTTTGGTAAGAGCTGAGTTAAGGAAGACTTACAGGTACATTCACTGAGATTTCAAAGCATTTTTATGTCTGACGGCTAAATATAGTTGACAGGATAAAACTGAATACAGTTTGAAGTCAGGCTAACCTGGCCTTGACCCTGGCTCTGCTCCTCATCACCGTACACATTTTCCTCTAAGTTTCAGGATAATTGTGAGAATTAAACAAGAGTGTAGATGTAAAATGTTAAGGACAGTGTCTCATATACAAGTACAAGTAATTGTTAGCTTTTATTATTGCTTCACTTTACCTGGGATCCATAAATCAGTTGTTGTTGTTCAGTTTCTAAGTAGAATCCGACTCTTTGCAACCCTCCTTGCAGAACACCAGGCTTCCTTGTCCTTCTCTATCTCCTGGAGTTTGCTCAACTCATGTCCATTGAATGGGTGATGCCATCCAACCATCTCTCAGCCATAAATCAGTGGGAATTTTATTTGAAGTCTTTTCCAGTTTCATTATAACTCTGCATCAGAAAAAGACTGGGAATGAAAAAAGTAAATAAAATCTGGTTTACTGGGACTTTGCTGGTGGTCCAGTGGTGGGGACTCCACCTTGCAATCCAGAGAACATGGGTTTGATCCCTAGTCAGGGAACTAAGATCCCACATGCTCTCTGGAGCCCGTCTGCCACAACTGGAGAGCCCCTGCCACAACAGAAGAGCCCACATTCCACAAGTAAGACCTGATGCAGCCTGATTAATTAATTTTTAAATATCTGATTTGCTTGTTGCACCATGTTTTACATGTAGAAGTCAGAGCATAGTTTGAAAAACAGAAGGAAATTTACAAGTATAGGGCGTGACTATGTGATAACTGATTTATAAATAAAATGGGAAGTCATGAAGTCACATCATTTTGTTTTCTAGCCTTCTCTATAAACCTTACAAAGTTGCCCAGGCCTCATGCATGGGCAAGAGAACTTTAAACCCACTCATGGTTTTGCAGGCCCTTCATTCTAAACTACCATGTGATATTCTGTTTCTATATCAACAGTTTGCTTTTTCAACTCTGGCATTTCCTCTTGTCTTCTAGTCTTATTTGTCCCTGTTCTTTTGGAAACCATATCTGTGACTACTCTGACTGAAGCTTGAATCTCCTCAGATTTTCTGAATACTAATGGTGAGTCTATATTATTATTTATCACGACCTCAGGTTTTATCAAAATACTCACTGTATTCCCTTAAGTGATCATAGACTGGATGCACTGACCACAACACTCTCCTAATTTTTCTTCCCTTTTGAAGAAAAGGGAAGTTCTTCCCTAAAGTTCTTCCCTTAGGGCTTGAGTCCCCAAGCTTCCATGAGGCCTATACTTATTTGAGGATGAAAGTAAATTTTTTATTGAAAGTTAACATGTATCCAAATATAGAAAACTGCACAAATCAAAAGTGTCCGGCTCCATAAATGCTCACTAAGTGAACCCTGCTGGGTAACCTATGCCCAGATTAAGAAACAGGCACAACTCGCTCTGCCATTCCACAAAGAGCTGAAGGCTGCTTCTTTTTAACTTTCTATAAATGGATTCAAACAGTACAGACTTGTCTTCCCCTGACTTCTTTGCTCAATGCTATGTTTCTGAGATTCCATGCAGTATCCATATTTATCCCGGTTACTGTATCCATTGGGTTGGCCAAAAAGTTAGTTTGAGTTATATCTTATGGAAAAACTCAAACTAACTTTTTGGCCAACCCAATATTTCTATGCTTGACTATAACACAATTTATTTATCCATATTACAATTGATGGATATTTAGGTTGGATGCAATCTTTGGCTATTACAAATAGTGTTTCTATAACTTGCTTGAGTCGCTATGCATTTCCGATGTGTGTGTACCCAGAAGATGATTGGTTCATACGTCTTGCAAATGCTCGGCACTAAGAAATACTGCCATACCATTTTTCAAAGTGGGCACAGTTGACATTCCCATCAGCTATGTATGAGAGTTCCAGGTGCTCTACACATGCCCCAACACTTGGTATTACAAAACCCCTTTTTAAAAATATTTATTTTATTTGTTTATTTGGCTTCACTGGGTCTTAGTTGTGGTATGCGAAATCTTTATCAGTATGCAAACTCTAGCTGCTGCATGTGGGATCTGCTTCCCTGACTAGGGGCAGAACCCAGGCTCACTGCATTGAGGGAATGGAGCCTTAGCCACTGGTCCACCAGGGAAGTCCTGCAGAGCCCTTTAAAATTCTTTTTAATATGTGCAATTTTCAGTTTCCCATCCCACCCTCTATGCCAGCCCTCCCAGTAGCCTCATCTTAGCAGCATCACTCTAGTAATTAGTATTTACATTAAAACTAAATTCACCCTTCTAGTTCTGGTACTACTGTATATGCACATCAGTGAAGAAATGACATCATATAGTCTTCTTAGGCTTCCCATAGTTATTAATAACTTTCCTAACTTAGAGCTGGTTGTTTAAACAGTACACAGTATGTACATCTGATGCTAGTGCAGTTGAATAGGCAAATTTTATAAAACTTCTGCTTCAAAACTCTTGCTGTATTAGGTCTTAGAATCTATAGAATCCTTTAAAATGATTAAAAATTAAAATGGATTGGAAGGAGATAGCAATATTAGAGACTTACTGCTTTATAATAAGTATGACTTCAGTACCATAAAACTAGAGATATAGAGTAAAGGATTAAAGCTTAATGCAAATGCATGATATCAAGTCCCTCTAAGATCTGCTTCTTATTAAACTAAACCAAAAGAGAATTCTCTCACATTCTTCTTCCTAAATGTAGTTCCTTTTGCTAGGAAAAAAAGATCACGTCAGTACTGACGCATTCAACTTCTGTCTAAAGCATTTCTCAGTGCTAAACCCAACTTTTTCCAAAAGCAGAGGAAAGATAAGACACTTCAAAGAAAACACTTCAAGCAAGACATTTTTTTTTTATTTCCAAATCCACTTTCATCTTCATTTATTCATCTTTACTTAAATATTTGAGAACCTTTTTAATACACATAGAATCATGAGGACTAAGGTAAAGGATTACAACATGCCTGGTTTCAAATAAGGTATGGCTTATAAGACATAAGTGGTAAATACTCATAAAGAAAACTTTTATTTGTAACCATTCACTTTTTTCTATGAAGAAAAACATCCTTGGTTTTCTATCTCTTCTGGATAAAGAGCTTTATTGTTCACTTGAACTACTGCAAAGTAATCACAAGGTTTCTTCCAGAAACAATTTCTCCCTTGATTATGAGATTTCCATCTACTAGTTTGTGTACCATTATGCATTTTCTTAAAAATTTGGTTTGATTATGTTCTGTTTTATAAATAACCAAAGAGCAGAGTTTAGTCTCTGTGTAAATGAATCTATCCCTGACTCTCTCTGTCTCTTTCTCCCTCTCTCTTCCTCTCTTTCTTTCTCTCTCTTCTTTCTGACTATGAAAGCTAGGAAAAATGGACAGCAGTTTGAATTCCTTATATGACTTCTAATTTGAATACAAATTATAAATGTTTCACAAAACAGATCAATTTTACCATTTAGAGCACAAAATATATCCCTTACCTTTAAGCAATAATTTTAAGAGCTAAATTTAGGCTTATTTCCATTTGCCATTTTTATAACTTCTGTCTTAAGCGAAAGAAAAACACATTATTCCATTGATTAAAATTAAACACCTTTCTTGCAGATATCCATAAGTCTATTAGACCCCTGAACTATCATCTGTGGTTTTTAACTGACTTTTCCTAGACTTCATTTAACTACATATACACAAGTCACTCTATTCTCCACGTGAGTCATGCAGTTAGGTCTATTAACACTAATGGAATTTATATGTATGCACACTGAGGGAGAATAAGCCCTTTAAACACCTTTTTAATGGAACAGTTTTGTTTCTTTCCATTTCTCTTCACACTCCTCTGTTTGGACTTTCTCTTACCAGTGTGTGCTTCCAAACTAATGTAGTTCTGATTTCTTTTTCAGCTCTTCTACTTGGTTCTTTATTGAACTCCAGTGTTCAAAGTAGGACTTGACTTCCCCTCTTTTATTGATCATGCCTGGAAAAAGCAGCATGATGAAATCATTATTACTGTATTAGATTTTCTGGGTTTCAGAGTGAAATTCAGATGTTGCTTTCATTCCACTCCTATAGTTTCCAGCAAAAGTATTTTACCCACAGACTAATTTTATCCTCCCAAAGACTTAACTAGCCAGAAGTCAATTAAGATAATGAATATTTACCCAGGAGGCTAAAGACTTTTCCACCTTAACATGAAAAATACAGAGGCATGTTTTCAGACTTTCCCACTTTATAATGTTTTTATTTGTTTACACTTTAGGAAGTTTCTTTTCATTTTCTTTTTTAAGTGCCTATGACATAGGACTTCATCAACATGTTCAAAATGTAGAACAGTAAAGTATCAGGAGAATGAATGGAGCCACAGGAGCTGTAAATCCAGAGGAAACAAAACTACACCTCCAATGCATATACTAACAAGCATATTTTTGTTCAGCTCTTAGAAATGTATTATTCTTTATTGTTCTTATAATAGTTTTATCAACAGACTTTACAAGCTAGCTTTGTTTTCCTTTCTCCTTTGTAAAGTGAGGGACTGGATAAGTCCATTCTAACTAAGCACTTAATGCAGTCCCAGACACACAGCATTTATTTGACTCACATGAAATTGCCATTTTGGTTGATCAAACATAGTTGAGTAAGTGTTGGAAAATATCTAATGAAAACATCTGTTTAAAAAAGAGTGAATGAATGAATGACGTTTCTTTCAAGTCTAGAACTTAATCTTTATTCTACTTTCAAAAACTAAAAATACAGAGTAATTACTCTAAGGTGGTAAAAATGTTTGAAAAGGAAATGGCAACCCTCTCCAGTGTTCTTGCCTGGGAAGTTGCATGGGCAGAGCAACCTGGCAGCCTACAGTCCCGGGAGTCACAAAGAGTCGGACATGACTGAGCAACTGAGCATGCATACATGCACGCATATATTAAAAAAATAATTTAGAAAAACTTTAATTTTATATTGTACCTATCCAAGATTTACTCTTTTAAGAAGTCCAAGTTGGAAGACGAGAAATTAGAGTAGAAAAGGAGAACCCAGCCCCCTTCTAAGTGATCTTAGTTTGACTTCCCAATATCACTTCCTTTATCTGATTCCTCACTAATTTCCAACCACTTTCTTCACACAATTGACTGGCACTTTAGGTAGTATGGCCAGAATGGAATAAGAAAAATAGCATTCAAGTGCCTAACTTTTCCTGCTGTGAGCCTCAGTGCAGCTTCATTCTTTGGACAATAAATTTTGCATGAATGGAATAAGATAATTTTCACTATATTACAATGATATAAAAAGGGTAAGAGACTAATAGCGTTCATGAAAACTACGACTTTGTATTCACTGACTTTCAAGGTTGGAAAATTTTAACTCTGCAAAAATGTATCTACAAAATTTTTCATTAGTATATTCTCCATTATGTCTAATTTATTATGGAAATTACCTTTTCTCCAACAATTAATCAAATCGAATAATTTGGGGCACATTCTGAAGCTGTGATGTCTGTAATCCTTGCATACGAAAGTAAGCATTATGCACGATATATGGGACTTAGTACTTACTTAATCAGGAAAGATTTTAAGTCGGTCTTGAAGTTGAAGGAGGGACATACTGAAACAATGGCGTTTAACATTAGCACTCTGATGACTCAAGACAAAAAGGAGCCCGGAAGTGGAGATCGGAGCAGAAGCAAAATAATTCAAAAGGGGAGAAATAGAATAGGTAATATTCAAAAAGAAAAGCCTTCAGTGGACCCATGTCTAAGAAAGTCTCTCTGTTGGTGAAAAGTGGCAACCCCCACCCCAGGTCTGCTGAGAGTCCTGTGGGGATGAAAACCTACAGCAACCCCACGCTTACAATGCCCTCAAATTCCAGCTGGAGTTCCAAGGTGCCGGCCATTGGCAGCCGCCTCCTACGTGAGAGGTGCTTCCAGACCATTGTTCTAACTTGCTCAATCAAAAACCATTTTTCTGTGAGTCCCTCAGCATCTTTTTGATACCATTTTCTTAAGAGAACAAGCAAAGCATATTGCGATTGTGCTAAATATGGTAAATCACTTCAGTCATGTCTGACTCTGTGACCCCATGGCTCCTCTGTCCATGGAATTCTCCAGGCAAGAATACTGGAGTGGGTTGCATTTCCTTCTCCAGGGGATCTTTCCAATCCAGGGATCGAACCTGCGTCCCTTGTGTCTCCTGCATTGGCAGACACGTTCTTTACCACTAGCACCACCTGTGAATTGCGATTAGGAGTATGAACTCTTAGGTTATATCTGAGTTTTAACACCAACTTCTCCACTTATTGGGTGTGTGACCTTGTCAGATTACTTTTACTTCTTTGGCGCTCAAGTTCCCCATCTGCAAAATGTGAGAAATAATAGTACCTCTCTCATAGAGCTGCTATGAGTAGTAAGTGATTTATCACATGAAAAAGAACAGTGCCAGACACATAATAAGTATAGTGTAAATGCCCACTGTTGTTAAACAGGCTGAACTCAATTGGGTCTCTCTCTTGCTCTTTCTCTGTCACTCTATATACATATACAAACACACACAGACACACAGTCCCTTTAAATCCAATCTAAGAACTAGTTTCTTCCTATACTTTGAATGAAATCATGAACTGGTCCTATAACTTTTCCATCATTTTCTTCATGACTCCAATCTCTCTCTGCCCCAAGAGGTTATATTTGAATGATTAAGATATCCAGTTATGTGAAATCATCAATATCTCCAACTTTTATCTAATGCAGAGATTTTCGTCTATCAGTTCAAAACCCTTTTGACCTGGAAGGCTTTGTGTGGTGGACAGAGTGGGAGAGAATGGTATGTGTCAGCTTTTATTCTCCTTCCTAATTTCGCCTCCTTCTATTCCAGCATCCTGTCAGCATCCTTGACCTTTCCATGGTCTGCACCAGGGAAAAGGGTATTATGGGAAAGCCTGCAGTGAAGGTTATCATGGTAGCTGGTGCCATTGTGATCTAACACTGGAACACTCTGAGCCTGGCTGTTGATTAGAGCTGGAACGTTCTCTAGCAGAGTGGTTTTGAAGTTTCCTCAGAAATCTACATTTTTTAAAGGAAGGGTCTTTTTCTCTGCTGGTCACTAATATCCCCAACTCTAATCTCCAGAGCATTTGGCAGTACACTCCAGATTCTCTCTGTTGGCATTCCATAACCCTCCAGGCAGTCTTCTTGGCAAGATGACTTTTAAGTTGGCTCTAGGCTGAGTCTATTCCTCTGTCCCCAATCCTGACGGGTTTACTTGCTCCAAAGGAACATTCATGTATCCTTTCCTTGCAGTTAGCGAGAGTACACAGCTCTCCCCTTCAGTCTTCCCATGGTGTGTCAGTATCAGCTCATATGCATTGTCAACCCCAGCGGACATGTGTCAGGCTTCCAGAAGAGCCCCTTGAAGCCTCTCTCACGTAGCTTACGTGTGAATGTGTACAACCCAAACATACCCACTCCCTTCACCCATGGAAGAACTGGCTACTCATACCACAATTCTCTCCCCCCAGATCTTTTTCTTAGAGCTTCTTTGACCTCCATCATGTAGCATGTCCTGAAGGCAGAATTCAGGACCTACGTCTGTGCATGACTGTGACTGGGCATGTCCTGTTTTATTCTCAGTGTTTGGAGGCTCAGCCCAAACTGTGATTGGACGTTCCCTATCTTATATGCGTCACACTTGTTTTTAACAACTGCTCACCTCCAAGCCACTCTCCACATTCTCTGAGGTCTTTGACTGCTATATCAGGCTTCTTCTACATCCAGATGTCTCTTTCAGTAGAGGGATTTAAATTATGTGAATTTAATTATACGCGCTTGTGGAGTGAAGGGTGGGGATCCTGAGAATATAAATAATTTAAACAATGCCTGCAGTTCTATGGCTGTTCCTCTCAATGAATGTATAACCCTGTGTAAGCTTGAGCTACAATAAGATCTGCTTTTCCTTAGGACATATTCTGTTCCTGACACACTCTTATACTATGAGCACCTCATCTTACTGAGCATGAGTCTATGATCTAAGATACATCTTTTTCATACAATGGCCCCCTAAATATAAGTCAGCTATTGAATATGGTTCTTAATGAAGAGACACTGATCTTTTCTAAAAATGGAGAGAAAACTTCAAACTAGCTTGTGTTTTAGAAAAGAGTTGTTACTGTTGTTCAGACACTAGGTCCTCCCTGACTCTTCACGATCCCAAGGACTATAGCACACCAGGCTCCTCTGTCCTCCACTATCTCCTGGAGTTTGCTCAAATTCATGTCCATTGAGTGTGATGCTATCTAAAAAAAGAAATCCATACATTTACTTTCTATGTCTGTGTCTCTATTTCTGCTTTGCAAATAAGATCATCTATATATACCATTTTTCCAGATTCCACATAAATGCATTAACATGCAGTATTTGTTTTTCTGACTGGGATTGATACATGTACACTATTGATACTATATATAAAATAGATAGTGAATGAGAACACACTGTATAACACAGGGAACTCAACTTAATGCACCTGAATAGAAAGGAAGTTCGAAGGGGAGGGGACATATATATTATATGTGGCTGATTCATTCTGCTGTACAGTAGAAATTAATACAACATTGCAAAGCAACTATACTCCAATAAAAATTAATTTTAAGAAAAGAGAGCGAGAACACAAGAAGGTTAACTAGCTCATCCTGATTTGCTCAGGCCTTTCCTGGTTTTAGCACTAAAAGTCCCACCTTCTGGGACCCCCCCCCCCCCCCCAAACAGTCTCAGACAAACAGGAATGGTTGATCCCTCTACCAGAAGAGTTTGGGCATTAGAAGTAATAGAGAATCTTATCATAGAAGTGTGTAAGGCTGTGTCTGAGCACACGGAAGACCTAGTTCCAGCCAACTCTCCTTCTCCACGTCACCCTCTGCCAGGTCACCTCCTGCCTTTCTCACTGTTTTCGCCTCAGGTAGATGGCACAGTGGTAAAGAATCCGCCTGCCAATGTAGGAGACACAGGTTCAGTTCGTGGGTTGGGAAGATCCTCTGGAGCATGAAATTGCAACCTGCTCCGCTGTTATTGCCTGGAAAATTACATGGAGATAGGAGGGGGCTACAGTCCATATAGTTGCAAAGAGTCAGACATGACTGGACACACACACCAGAAAGAAAACTAAGCCTCAGCTGAGTCTTGACTTGAGCCAAAGGACTAGAAAGTTATGTTACGAATATTTTATACAAAGTTTTTTTTAATGGATCTCTAGAACTTTTCAATGTATGTTTCTCAGACTCTTTGACATCACAAGGAGGAAAAGGAAATGAACCACAGAGAGCAGCAGGGTCTACCCTTAGCCACACAATAATTATGAGGAAGATCTGGGGTTTCCTGTTCTTGGCCTGGCCTATGGAACCATCTTGTCTTAGTAAGTTACTTAACCCCATCTGGGCCTCAGTTCTGTTTAGTTTTCAAATAAACTTTTTAAAAAAGATATAATCTACTTTCTAGTCAACTCATTGAGTGCTTTTTCCCAGGATCAGTTTTTGGCTGCCTTCAATGTATCTATTTTGTTCCACTAAGTCTTTAAAAAGAGGATGCGGTAATCCTTTTGATGGGGAGAAAAATTTCTAAGTGATCTAAATGAACACAGAGGGTTAATAACACAGAAGATGAAATTACAAAAGCCAACATGGATTTTTATGGAAATAAAGGTCAACAGGTAATTAATCCAGAGGAGTAGCTGGTAGACTGAATGGCTAAAAGTGGGTTTTCATACTGTTTTGGGCTTCTGTCAAGTTACTCAACTGACATAAGGCTTGTTGTGAAGTATATTAACTATGCGTTGTCTTTACCTAGCTGTGCAGTATTAAATATTAGAAAAGTTCCATAATGGACAGTGTGGATTAAAGACACAATGAGTGGACGTGATCTCTGGAAAAAAGAAGGTAGAGCGAGACTGTGAACCCTGACTTGCTATTATAGTTGCAAGCTAATTAAACTCTTATAACTACAAGTTAACTAAACTCTTATAACTACAAGTTAACTAAACTCTTAGTCAATTAGGTAGTTTATTCTTCAAAATTAAAAAATGAATGTTGCCACTCACCAGCATTAAACTTCAGAATCAGCAGGCCTAGGTTTGAACTCCAGCGCCACCATTTTCTAACTTAGGAGACCTGGGCAAGACCACTCAACCTTAGTTTCCTTACTAGTAAAAATCAGGAATTAATACCTACATCAAAGTATTATTTATGTGTTCAAATGATGTAGCCTGTGTGTAGTAAATACTGTACTGCCAAGCCTACGGTAAATTCCCAGTAAGTAGCAGCATTATACATACTCTCCTTGCCCTTCAATAGACAGAAACTCTTAGCTAACAAGTGTACCAAGACAGAATTCTTTCAGGAAGTATTTTAATACTTTGAAAAGTGTATAAGTATTGGGTGAGTTTCATTTCAATTATAAGAATCATATTAAGATTCAATCCTTGCACCCTTTAGTATCAGAATATGGTGAGAAGGAAAAAAAAAAGTTTATTTAAAAAGTTCCTAATAGCAGGTATCTGAAAACCAGCTCAGAACATCTTTTACAGAACTCTGGCCAAGGAGCATAATTTTATCACTGAGGCCTAGGGTGCTATTTAGTGATTGCTACTGCTGCTGCTGCTAAGTTGCTTCAGTCGTGTCTGACTCTGTGCGACCCCATAGACGGCAGCCCACCAGGCTCCCCCGTCCCTGGGATTCTCAGGCAAGAACACTGGAGTGGGTTGCCATTTCCTTCTCCAATGCATGCAAGTGAAAAGTGAAAGTGAAGTTGCTCAGTCGTGTCCCACTCCTAGCGACCCCATGGACTGCAGCCCACCAGGCCCCTCCGTCCATGGGATTTTCCGGCAAGAGTACTGGAGTGGGGTGCCATCGCCTTCTCTGATTTAGTGATTAGAAATCTAAAATAGAATGGATTGACGCATATGTGTACTCACTTGTCCATTCAGTTAGTATTTACTATGGGCCAAACCCTGTCATGAGAAATGCTGGACTGGAAGAAACACAAGCTGGAATCAAGATTGCCGGGAGAAATTTCATATATGCAGTAACTTCATATATGCAGATGACACCACCCTTATGGCAGAAAGTGAAGAACTAAAAAGCCTCCTGGTGAAAGTGAAAGAGGAGAGTGAAAAAGTTGGCTTAAAGCTCTACATTCAGAAAACGAAGATCATGGCATCCAGTCCCATCACTTCATGGGGAATAGATGGGGAAACAGTGGAAACAGTGTCAGACTTTATTTTGGGGGGCTCCAAAATCACTGCAGATGGTGATTGCAGCCATGAAATTAAAAGACACTTACTCCTTGGAAGAAAAATTATGACCAACCTAGATAGCATATTCAAAAGTAGAGACATTACTTTGCCAACTAAGGTCCGTCTAGTCAAGGCTATGGTTTTTCCTGTGGTCATGTATGGATGTGAGAGTTGGACTGTGAAGAAGGCTGAGCGCCGAAGAATTGATGCTTTTGAACTGTGGTGTTGGAGAAGACTCTTGAGAGTCCCTTGGACTGCAAGGAGACCCAACCAGTCCATTCTGAAGGAGATCAGCCCTGGGATTTCTTTGGAAGGAATGATGCTAAAGCTGAAACTCCAGTACTTTGGCCACCTCATGCGAAGAGTTGACTCATTGGAAAAGACTCTGATGCTGGGAGGGATTGGGGGCAGGAGGAGAAGGGGACGACAGAGGATGAGATGGCTGGATGGCATCACGGACTCGATGGACATGAGTCTGAGTGAACTCCGGGAGTTGGTGATGGACGGGGAGGCCTGGCGTGCTGCGATTCATGGGGTCGCAAAGAGTCGGACACGACTCAGCGACTGAACTGAACTGAACTGAAACCCTGTCTTAGGCACTGGGAACTGAGCTCTGAAGAACACAGGAATGAGTCCTGCCCTGCAGTCTACACAGTGGGGAGGAAAAGAAAAGCATAATAATTACACAAACAACTGTACACTGCAAGAAGTGTTGCTCACACCAGGACATGTGGTTCAGTCTCCGCGCTATTGCCAAGAATGTAGTCCAGGAACTAACAGGTAATCCCAACAGGGAAGAAATACCTATCCTCAACAACACTTCCACAGATTCCCTCTCCTCGTCACTTGACTCATTCCTTGAAGTCACAAAACATCTCAGCCCCCAGCCTAAGGCCACAGTGGCCCTTTATTTCCACTTTGTTCCCCATTTCTCACCTCCCTGGTGTCTTCTCCACTTCCCCTTTCCCCCCACCTTACATAACAATTTCCCTTGAAGTTGTGAAAGTGGAAGAAACAAACTAACACACTCTTCAGCAGCTGAAACCAAAAAAGCCAGGATCACCCTGTGATAGAAATTTTTATTTCTACACAGAAGGAAAGCTACAGTTGTTTCATGGAAGTGTTCAATAGGAACTCTAACAGGCCTGGTTTTAAAATGGAGAAAGTTCCCTGGGAAGGTAACATTGAAGTTGAGACTAGAAAGCGAATGGATTAGGCAAGAGAAGGAAGAAAATCAGACACTGTGAGTGAGAGAGAAAAGCACGTGGTGTTGGAGGGGGAAGGCGAAGTTTAGGTAACAATGCAGATCAGTGCAGAGCAGAGAGATTCGGGAGCTAAGGCTAGACAGGCAGAGAGGGGGCTGGTCATACAGGGTTTTTTATCTGCAAAGCAACAGGAAGTCACGCATGAGTATTTATTTCATTTTTTAAAATAATTTTATTTATTCATTCATTTATTTGGGGCTGTGCTGGACCTGTGCTGCTGAGTGGGCTTTTCTCTAGCTGCTGCAAGCAGAGGCTACTGCCTGGTTGCAGTGCTTGGGCTTCTCATTGTGGTGGCCTCTCACTGTGGAGCACAGGCTCTGGAGCACGGGCTTCAGTAGCTGAGGCATGTGGGCTCAGTAGTCGTGATCCCCAGGCTCTAGAGCATGGGCTCGATAGCTGTGGCACACAGGCTTCGTGGCTCCTCAGCATGTGGGCTCTTCCCAGACCAGGGATTAAACCTGCATCTCCTCCACTGGCAGACAAATTCTTTACCACTGAGCCACCAGGGAAGCCCTATGCCATCTTTATGAATGTAAATATTCTTTATATTTTCAGATCAAATTTTATTATTGTTTTTAGTAAATACTATTCTTTTACCACGGCTTCCCTGGTGGCTCAGACAGTAAAGAAACTGCCTGCAGTGCAGGAGACCCAGGTTTGATTCCTGGGATAGCAAGATCCCCTGGAGAAGGGAATGACTACCCACTCCAGAATTCTTGCGTGGAGAACTCCATGGACAGAGGAGCCTGGCATGCTACAGTCCAGGGGGCTGCAAAGAGTCAGACATAACTGATTAATACACATGCATTCTTTTAAAGCCAAGACCTATGATCTTTTATTCTGAACCATTCTTATTCACTGTGCAACATTCACCAAAGGTTTTTATTTGGGGATGAAAGTGATCTACATCCATTCTGTTTGTCTAATTCACTATTCTTTAGGAGGAAAAAAAATCATGGGAAAAATAAATGTATCCTCCATCTATGCGAACTTATCCCAGTTTGTATTGCTATAGACTCTGTGCTAAAACAAACCCTTCAACCAAGGTTGTTCCAAGAAATACAGTATAATTGTAGCTCGACATGTAGCTTTCCTTCACTATATTGTGAAACCCAGAATGGACTCGTGTCATAGGTTAGTTTGTAAGCATTCAGACCCACCAGCTGTGGGCTTCTCATTGTGATAGCTTCTCTTGGCTCGGTGGTAAAGAATCCACCTGCCAGTGCAGGAGACACGCGTTCCATCCCTGATCTGCGAGATCCCACGTGCCACAAAGAAACTAAGCCCTTCCGCCACAGCTATGGAGCCTGCGCTCTGCAGCCAGGAGCCGCAACTTCCGAGCCCAGGTGCCGCAGCTGCTGAAGCTGGCGTACCCCGGAGCCCGTGCTCCGCAGCAAGGGAAACCACCGCAGTGAGAAGCCCACGCGCCTCAACCAGAGTAGCCAGCGCTTGCTGCAGCTAGAGACAAGCCCGCGCAGCAGCAAAGACCCGGGACAGCTAACATCAACACGCTACTATTAAAAAAAACAAATTCGCCATTTTTTGTCTTCCTCTATGCTTGTCACAAAGACTCCTTTTCCCTGTTCACAGTGAATGCTTGTGTTCAGCAGGAAAGAAACCAGTCTCTCGTGCTATTCTTTCCCTAAACACCTGGTTGTTCAGCTTTAACAAGGTGACTGGTTTCCACCATAACTCAGCTATTTTTTCCACTTGGCTGGGCTCCCCTGGACCTTACAGTAAAAATCTATGTAACATTAGCTTTCCTGCTAACACTGTGCGGGGTTTCTCGCCTACATCACGTCACTAATTTATGGGTGATTCTATGAGTAACACAAATGGGGAGTCCTCCCTCTGTTCTTTCTTTTAAATTTCTATTCACTACATTGTGAGGTGTATGGGTCAGGTCTTTTTGGTTCTGTGTGCTATCACAACCTGGATTTCACTGATTTCTAAGAACCAGTAGAGTCTTGCTTCTGCTACTGGCTCCTTTCCTACTTTATTGTGTATTTGAAGTTAGCCATAAAGTGAAAGGCTTTTCCAGCTTCTCATGTAAAGGATTAGAATAATGGATACCATTTACCTTTCAGACCGAAGTTCTGTCAAGTATAACTAAGTGGGAGGAGATGAGTCTGCATTTGCAGTCGCCCTTCCAAAGGCTATAGAAGATGCAAGGGAGGCATGATCTCCACGTTGAACCACCGGGTTTCACATTTTATGTGCAGCAGTAAAGAGACTGCCTTGTCTTTACTGAAATCGTTCCCAGTTTGAGAGCTGATGGGCCATAAACACCAGGTAAATAATTACTGGCTTTAACCATACTTAATTAAATGGAGAATTTAGAAGCTAACCACAATGTCTTCCTCCCTGCCTGGCCATGGAGGGAACAATATTATAGACTTCGAGGTTTGAAAGAAAAGTATTGTCCTAGACCTAGGTAAAGGGGCCCTTGTCTCGAGCTTTGCGTTGATGAGCTCTCCTCTTTAGCTCCCCTCCAGCCCTACCCTTCCCCCTGCTGCAGAGGAGTGGGACATGCCCCTCAGAGCCTGAGCTTTCCCTCTGGACCACTGTCTGAATTCTAGGACGACAGAACTGCCAGCTTAAATAGTCCCCAACCTGCTTCCAAAATTCCTAGTTCTAAGGTGACCACGGGGTGGCTACAGGCAAGCAGACAGAGCCTAGACATGTGAGTTGGGGCATTAATACATGTGCACACAGGCTTCCCAGATGGTGCTGGTGGTAAAGGATCTGCCCACCAATGCAGGATGAGATGAGATGTGGGTTTGATCCCGGGTCAAGAAGATCCCTTGGAGGAGGGCATGGCAACCTATGCCAGCATTCTTGCCTGGAAAGTTCCATGGGGAGAGGAGCCTGGTGGGCTACAGTCCATGGGATCACAAAGAGTCGGTCATGACTGAGCGACTAAGCACAGGTGTGCGCATGGAGCCCAGGTGCATGGAACAGAGTCAGTAATGGCAGAAGAATAGGACTGATTTCTTCCACATGTCCCTGATCCGGTAGGCAAGTCCAGGTTAGGAGAAAGAACATCTCCTATTTAACAATTTGCTAGCTTGATTTATAACTGATAAATTTGTGGATATAGGCTAGGTGGGCCTTATTTATTTTCTTACCCCAAACCTCACAAATGTGAGAGGTGGGTTTTTAGAAGAGCATATTGACTTCAGAGAAATCATTGGCTAATGATAAATTGGGAAACTTTATATCCTTTTCTAAACACAAATCACTAAGACTGTAATACAAAAGATGGGAGAGAGGGTCCAGGGAATAAAGCTCCACCGTTCAGATCAAACAGTAGGTTCAATCTCTGAAGTTATGCTCTTTGTTCATAAAGCTTAGGGAGCCAGATAGAACATTCTTCTCTCTGCCGCAAGAATTCCATCTGCAGAACAGTGGCTCCCAGGCTGCCAGCTGCTCTTCACTCCCCTGTTGTAAGAATGCAGCTGAGGTTGAAAACTTGTCACCAAGCTGGAGCCAATATCCACCTGTCCCTCTTGTCAGTCTCATTCTGCAAAGTCTTCCTGGGATTTAAAAACTGGAGCCATAAAAATGGGATTTGTCTTGACTCTTTTGAGAACAGCAACACACCATACATGCAGGCATCATGTATCCCAGGATGACGGTGTCTCTTTAAAATTGCGATATTTAAGTAAAATTGCAGTTGTGCAGGACTATGAACAGCTATTACATGTATTTCGTAGGAATTGTTTTCTCATTTAAATCTTTGGTTGTGGATATTATTTTTCTCTAGTTTTTAAAGTATTTCTTTATTCATTTTAAAATTCATTTTTTGTTGTTGTTTTGTACTTTCTGTTAGTTTGGGGTGCTATTTTTTAAGTAAAACCCCTCAAAAGAATGATAAAAGAAGAGAGATATTCACAGTTATAATTTATACAAATATCCTATCAGTGAATTAAGTCCACTTCTCATAAAAATTAAATACATAATTATATATGTCATGAGCATATGTTTTTCCCCTGTAGCATGAAAGTATTTTTGTATAGTGTTATTCGATCAGTCGTGTCCAACTCTTTGTGACTACATGGACTGTAGCCCACCAGTTTCTTCTGTCCATGAAATTTTCCAGGCAAGAATACTGGATTGGATAGCCATTCCCTTCTCCACCGGATCTTCCCAACCCAGGAATTGAACCTGGGTCTCCTACACTGCAGGCAGATTCTTTACCATCTGAGCCAACAGGGAAGCCCACTTTTATATAATAGGCATATTAACATACTATTTTTGTGGTTCTTTTCAATTTTTTAATTTAACATACTATTGCTTTAATATCTCATATATTTTGAAAATATATGAAGCCTTAGAGGATTTTGCTTCAATGTTTAAATTGTATTTTAAAACATGTTTATCTTTTCATCAGACCATTCATAAATGGAAATGGTTACGACATGACATTTAAAAATAAACTATATGGAAGAAAAGTAGTATATAAAGATATTTTATGCAATTTCAAAACTCTTGTCTAAAATCAGAGGCAACGTTTCTTCAGGGTCTAAAAAGTGTCACTGGTGAGTGGAGAATCACCCAGGCCCCAGCTAGAGATCCACATGCAAGGACCCATTGGGGTAGACTAGAACAGGGTGATATGAGCTCCAATCAGGTCACTACTGGGGTACAGTGAGCAAGTATTCACATATCCTGAAATAATTCCCTTGTTTCATGATTGTCCCTATTGCAAAAAAAAGTGTATGCTTTAAAACAGCTTTGAAAAACTGTAATCTGCTCAACCCTTTCAATGAAGAATTAAAGAAGAGGGGAGAAAGTTGACTTCTACACCTCTCAGCACTATGTGGCTGTTATTTTGGAACCAGAAGGGGTCATGAGTTAGGTGTTGTATATGCTAAGTTTATTCATTTTGATTCTACAGATATGGATTTCCAAAAGGACATCTTTTTCACATCTCTTAACAGTGCTCAAGCCACATATACTAAGACCATGGAATAATTAAAATGCAAGAGAACATGGGAATTCCCTAGTGATCCGGTGGTTAATACTCCATGTTCTTATTGTGTAGGGCCCTGGAAGGCATGGATTCAATTCCTGGTTGGGAAACAAAGATCCCACAAGCTGCATGCACGGCCAAAAGAAATGCAGGAGAAGAATGAGTAGACTGTTATTGTTGTTTAGTCACTCAGTTATGCCCAGCTCTTTCGTGACCCTATGGGCTGTAGCCTTCCAGGCTCCTCTGTCCATGGAATTTCCCAGCAAGAATACCGGAGTTGCCACTTCTTTCTCCAGGAGTTCTTCCTGACCCAGGGATTGAACCCTTGTCTCCTGCATTGGCAGGTGGATTCTATACTACTGAGCCACCTGGGAAGCCCCCAGTAGGCAGACTAGAGCAAGATATATTACATCTACCAACACAGAATTACTATGGTGGAGTCATGGAGAGCAGATACTGAGAGCACAGTCACTCATTCTCTCCTTCAGAGTCAAATCTCTAAAGATGGCATCCAGTTGAGAGATTCGGGGTGAGCTCAAGAGAATGACTGAAAAATGATATTGATCCAGTTTGGATATACAATGATCTTTGAAAATCTTTCTTAATTCTAATTTTTCAAAGAGAAAACATGTATTTCTCTATTTGAGAGGTTGAAGGTGGGTATATCTCTGAGAAAACATACTGGGTATTTACTGACCCTCTGAACATATACTTTTTGTTCTGCTGACACTGAGGTCATGAAGTAATAAAGGAAAGGGATTGCAGTCATTGACTCCATGTGGCTCAGCTATTCCTGGAACAGAGCTTATCAGTGAAAAATTGGCTTGGAAAGTCACTTCTCGGTTCTCAATATTTCAATCAGGGGAAGTGACATAAATGTCACAATCACATTTTACTAACTCCCTGACTTGTTTTTCCTTGTGCATACCACTGTTGCCTTTGGAAAGCAAGTAGCAACTGGAAGCCAGCTGCTGAGGGTTGGTCTGTTCAGCCGGTTCACTTACTTCACACTCCTCGTTGCCTCTCGCTTTACCATCGTCTTCACCTTTAATGCCATGAAGTTCCAACATACACCAGGGAGCCAGAAAGAGCTTTGTAGTAAAGCTAAGGTTTAACAAAACCTCAAACCTGTTCAATCCCTTCCTAAATCAGAACATGTTACTCCATCTGGCAAGGACATAGCCTTTTAAATGATCCACTGTACCCAGCTTCAGTGTGAGCTCTCAGTACTAAGCATGTTAAATAGTAATAACTTCAACGTTTGCTCACCATAACCTCTGTGTATGTTCAAATACTGCTGGCTACTAAAATTTCACCACACGTGTACTCTTCTACCACCTCTCCCACACAGAAAGCTCATTCAAATGTAAGTCTCAGCAGCACTGGAACATGTTTATTTATAAGAGTAGTTTCCAGTTTGGGTGGAGAGCCAATTTACACACTTGCAGTCATTTCAATAAATAAATAGACTGTATCCTTCCTATCATAGTCTTCAGTGTGAGTCTATTATATACAACAAAGCTATTTTATTACCATTGACCATGCCACATGTGTATGTGTGTGTACATTGATAGTGACCTAGACGTAGATGCAAAGAGTTGCCATTCATCAAATGCTTACTACATGCCAGCAATGTGTGAATCACTTACTTCTTTCATTTAACAACCATTTGTTGACCACTTCTGATGTGTCTGGCACTTGGGTTAGGTACTAACTAGGTGGGAACTCGACAGACAAAGTCCCAGTCCTCATGAAGCTTATAGTCCAGCAGAGAAGATGGGCATCTAAGGAAAACATCATAGCAAGGTATCTAAGAGAGGATCTGCCTCCAGGATAAAGTAGCCTTTCCGCTGAGACCTGAAGTACAGTTCAACAGATGAAAAGTGGGGGCAGAATGGTCCTGTCAGAGGAAAGAGTATGTGAGGAAGCAAAAAGAACTCAAAAAGAAGGAGAGAGGTAACTGATGATGTTGGAGGAAGGGTTTTTTAAAGCAAACTGAGAAACCTGGACTTTCCCCTGAAGGCAATGGGAAGGAGTCTAGAAACTAAACAGATTGGTGACACGATCAAATTTGCATTTCCCAGAGATACTTATGGAGGGATTATTTAGAAGCCACTGCAGGTACATAGGTTGGAGATAAAGATGATCTGGACTAAGGTGCAAAAGCGGAGAGGAGCAAGGGAAATGTATTTTAAAAAACTGATGTGTTCGTTTCATCAAAACCTGGGAACAAGTTGAACTGTGGGAAGGTAGGGGAGACCTGTAGGGCAGAGAGGAATCAAGGTCTCGACAATTGTCTAATGGGTGTAACTGTGCTAAAGAGTCAAACCAGATACTCCACACAGAATACAGCCAATGTGTTCTTTAATGTTGTGCCTCAACTATCTTAGTTTCCCATGTGGAAGACAGATGCTCCTAGGTCCCTACAGTGAGGAAGACTCAAAGCATTTTTTAATTGATTAGCAAGGGCTATCTTCATTCCACTCATGAAGAAAAAACATATTTTATAAAAAATGATTATTTCTACTTCTCTCCTTAGACTCGTCAGAAGCTTTTTGTGAGGGCATGAATAGAAATTAAGATAAAACTTCCAAAGGAGTATATTTTTCTAACATTGTATCTCATCATTAAAATTGTCTTGTTATCTTCTCAGGTACTCTATATTCTAATATTAGTTTTAATTATTGTCAGGAATCACAGAAATAAGTGGTATTAAGAATCCAACAAGCAGACTCTTAAAAAGTATTTAGTTGCTTAGTGATCATGCTTACAGTAACATAAAAGCTAAAGCTGGTGAGAAACCAACAGAATTCATTTCAAAAACCAGCAAAAATCTATCCCAATAACTTCCTGTAAGCTTCGAAAACTTGAATATTAGCCCTATAAGAACAGTAAGGGATTGTTAAGGGAAAGATTCGAAGTAACCCCACAGAGCACACTTATCAATAGGATAAAGCGCCATTCCTTCTGACTGTAGGTAGAGGCTCCTATAGATCAGATGTGGGAGTGGAGAAGATAAAGTGAGACAGTGACAGCTGGGACACTGATAACTCCATCTTTTCCAAAAATATACACAAAGTCATTGTTAAGATGGCTTAATGATGTCTGTTGCCTATTCCAGTGGTGTCATTATAAGAATCAGCTTACGTGTGAGAGCTCCCTAGTTCAGTTCAGTTCAATTCAGTCGCTCAGTTGTGTCCGTCTCTTTGCGACCCCATGAATCGCAGCACACCAGGCCTCCCTGTCCACCACCAACTCCCGGAGTTCACTCAGGCTCACGGCCATCGAGTCAGTGATGCCATCCAGCCATCTCATCCTCTGTCATCTCCTTCTCCTCCTGCCCCCAATCCCTCCCAGCATCAGAGTCTTTTCCAATGAGTCAACTCCTCACATGAGGTGGCCAAAGTACTAAAGTTTCAGCTTTAGCATCATTCCTTCCAAAGAAATCCCAGGGCTGATCTCCTTCAGAATGGACTGGTTGGATCTCCTTGCAGTCCAAGGGACTCTCAAGAGTCTTCTCCAGCACCACAGTTCAAAAGCATCAATTCTTCGGCACTCAGCCTTCTTTACAGTCCAACTCTCACATCCATACACGACTACTGAAAAAACCATAGCCTTGATTAGACAGACCTTAGTTGGCAAAGTAATGTCTCTGCTTTTGAATATGCTAACATAGAGTTCAAATCTCTGCTTACATGATAGGGAAAGATACGGGTAGAGTGGGACATCTGGTGAATGCTTTTTCTTATTCTACAAATAATTTCCCCCAAATAATCCAATGCTGATTCTTTCATTGCTTACAGAATGAAAACAAGAAAGAATTAAAATTTAGGACAATGTCACCCAAATGACACACACACAGGAAAAACAAGCCAAGTCAAGTGATTGAAGTCTTGTTCCGAAATGGCAATATATAAAAATAGATTCTCTGAGACACTGACTAAATGGGCAAAGATGGATATTATTCACAACTGACCATGAAGAATATGATGGAATTCACAGGTTGAATTATCTAGCAGAAATACACACAGCTACATAAGGCTATGCACTCTGATTGCCCTAGAACACTACAGAAGTGCTTTATTTTTAAACAAAAGCGGTTAACTCTTTGTTTTTATGTTACAAATGTGAAAATGTATTAGTTGGAACCAACTCACAGAAGATTGCCTCTGATGGCTTTTTTTAAAATTTTTTATTTATTTTTTTTTGAGACTTTATTTTATTTATTTTTTAAATTAATTTTAATTTTAATTTTTACTTTATTTTACTTTACAATTCTGTATTGGTTTTGCCGTATGATGGCTTTTATGTACATAGAGAAGAGCTGGTGTCAGAGGAGCAGCGGTCAAAAGAACAGAGACCACCATCCTAAGCAACAGGGAGGAAAGAGGTCAGTAAATCTGCTTTCCTCAGGGAAACCACAAAATCTCTATCTCTTCCCTCGAAAAAAAAAATGATGCAGAGATCATCTTTCCCAGGATGATTATTTTAAGCCTCAACCTACTCTAAGCCAAGCTTCCTAAATATTACTAACACTGATGAGTGAATTCACCAAGGGCTCATTATAACTAGTGCTAGCAGAAAAGGTCACAATGTCATCTGTTTCAACAGGAGAATGAGAGGAGTGGGGAGAGGAAAAGACAGAAAGGAGAAGGGGGAAAGGAGATGGATGGAAGGAAGGAAGGTGGGAGGGAGGAAAGAGGAAAAAGAACAAGAAATAAAAATACACAAAACAGTAAGTAATCTATCAGTTCAGTTCAGTTAAATCACTCAGTCATGTCTGAATCTTTGTGAACCCATAGACCGCAGCACACCAGGCCTCCCTGTCCATCCCCAACTCCAGGAGTTCACTTAAACTCATGTCCATTTAGTCGGTGATGTCATCCAACCATCTCATCCTCTGTCGTCCCCTTCTCCTCCTGCCTTCAATCTTTCCCAGCATCAGGGTCTTTTCAAATGAGTCAGCTTTTCTCATCAGGTAGCCAAAATATTCAAGTTTTAGCTTCAACATCACTCCATCCAATGAACATTCAGGACTGATCTCCTTTAGGATGCACTGGTTGGATCTCCATCTCCTTGCAGTCCAAGGGACTCTCAAGAGTCTTCTCCAACACCACAGTTCAAAAGCATTAATTCTTTTGGCACTCAGCTCTCTTTATAGTCCAACTCTCACACCCATACATGACTACTGGAAAAACAGTAGCCTTGACTAGATGGACTTTTGTTGGCAAAGTAATGTCTCTGCTTTTTAATATGCTGTCTAGTTTGGTCATAACTTTTCTTCCAAGGAGTAAGCATCTTTTTATTTCATGGCTGCAGTCACCATCTGCAGTGATTTTGGAGCCCCTCAAAATAAAGTCTGCCACTGTTTCCATTGTTTCTCCATCTATTTTCCATGAAGTGACAGGATCGGATGCCATGATCTTTGTTTTCTGAATGTTGAGCTTTAAGCCAACTTTTCACTCTCCTCTTTCACTTTCATCAAAAGGATCTTTAGCTTTTCTTCACTTTCTGCCATAAGGGTGGTGTCATCTGAATATCTGAGGTTATTGACATTTCTCCCAGCAATCTTGATTCCAGCTGTGCTTCCTCCAGCCCAGCGTTTCTCATGATGTACTCTGCATAGAAGTTAAATAAGCAGGTGACAATATACAGCCTTGACGTACTCCTTTTCCTATTTGGAACCAGTCTGTTGTTCCATGTCCAGTTCTAACTGTTGCTTCCTGGCCTGCATAGATTTCTCAAGAGTCAGGTCAGGTGGTCTGGTATTCCCATCTGTTTCAGAATTGTCCACAGTTTATTGTGATCCACACAGTCAAAGGCTTTGGCATAGTCAATAAAGCAGAAATAGATGTTTTTCTGGAACTCTCTTGCTTTTTCGATGATCCAGCAGATGTTGGCAATTTGATCTCTGGTTCCTCTGCCTTTTCTAAATCCAGCTTGAACATCTGGAAGCCTGGCTTGGAGAATGTTGAGCATTACTTTACCAGCGTGTGAGATGAGTGCAGTTGTGCAGTAGTTTGAGCATTCTTTTGGGCTTCCCTGGTGGCTCAGACAGTAAAGCGTCTGCTCACAATGCGGGAGACCCAGGTATGGGAAGATCCCCTGGAGAAACAAATGGCAACCCACTCCAGTACTCTTGCCTAGAAAATTCCATGGATGGAAGAGCCTGATCGGCTATGGTTCATGGGGTCACAAAGAGTTGGACACGACTGAGTGACTTCCTTTGAGCATTCTTTGGCATTGCCTTTCTTTGGGATTGGAATGAAAACTGACCTTTTCCAGTCCTGTGGCCACTGCTGAATTCTCCAAATTTGCTGGCATATTGAGTGCAGCACTTTCACAGCATCATCTTTTAGGATTTGAAATAGCTCAACTGGAATGCTATTACCTCCACTAGCTTTGTTCTTAGTGATGCTTCTAAGGCCCACTTGACTTCACATTCCAGGATGTCTGGCTCTAGGTGAGTGATCACACCATTGTGATTATCTGGGTCATGAAGATCTTTTTTGTACAGTTCTTCTGTGTATTCTTGCCACCTCTTCTTAATATTGTCTGCTTCTGTTGGGTCCATACCATTTCTGTCCTTTATTAAGCCCATTTTTTGCATGAAATGTTCCCTTGGTATCTCTAATTTTCTTGAAGAGACCTCTAGTCTTTCCCATTCTATTGTTTTCCTCTATTTCTTTGCAATGATCACTGAGGAAGGCTTTCTTATCTCTCCTTGCTGTTCTTTGGAACTCTGCATTCAAATGGGTATATCTTTCCTTTTCTCCTTTGCTTTTTGCTTGTCTTCTTTTCACAGCAATTTGTAAGGCTTCCTCAGACAGCCATTTTGCTTTTTTGCATTTCTTTTCTGTGGGGATGGTCTTGCTCCCTGGGTCCTGTACAATGTCACGAACCTCTGTCCATAGTTCATCAGGCACTCTGTCTATCAGATCTAGTCCCTTAAATATATTTCTCACTTCCACTGTATAATCATAAGGAATTTGATTTAGGCCATGCCTGAATGGTCTAGTGGTTTTCCCTACTTTCTACAATTTAAATCTGAATTCAGCAATAAGGAATTCATGATCTGAATCACAGTCAGCTCCTGGTCTTGTTTTGCTGACTGTATAGAGTTTCTCCATCTGTGGCTGCAAAGAATATAACCAGTCTGATTTTGGTGTTGACCATCTGGTGATGTCTACGTGTAGAGTCTTCTCTTGTGTAGTTGGAAGAGGGTGTTTGCTATGACCAGTGCATTTTCTTGGTAAAATTCTATTAGTCTTTGCCCTGCTTCATTCTACATTCCAAGGCCAAATTTGCCTGTTACTCCAGGTGTTTCTTGACTTCCTACTTTTGCATTCCTGTCCCCTATAATGAAAAGGACATCTTTTGGGGGTGTTTATTCTAAAAGGTCTTATAGGTCATCATAGAACCATTCAACTTCAGCCTCTTCAGCATTACTGGTTGGGACATAGACTTGGATTACCGTGATATTGAATGGTTTGCCTTGGAAATGAACAGAGATCATTCTGTCGTTTCTGAGACTGCATCCAAGTACTGCATTTCAGACTCTTGTTGACAATGATGGCTACTCCATTTCTTCTAAGGGATTCTTGCCCACAGTAGTAGATATAATGGTCATCTGAGTTAAATTCACCCAGTCCAGTCCATTTTACTTCTCTGTTTCCTAAAATGTTGACATTCACTCTTACCATCTCCTGTTTGATCACTTCCAATTTGTCTTGATTCATAGACCTAACATTCCAGGTTCCTAATGCAATATTGCTTTTTACAGCATCAGACCTTGCTTTCATCACCAGTCACATCCACAACTGGGTGTTGTTTTTGCTTTGGTTCCATCTCTTCATTCTTTCTGGAATTATTTCTCCACTGATCTCCAGTGGCATACTGGGCAACTACCGACCTGGGGAGTTCATCTCTCAGTGTCTTATCTTTTTGCCTTTTCATACTGTTCATGGGGTTCTCAAGGCAGGAATACTGATCACAATCTAACCAATCTAATCACATGGACTACAGCCTTGTCCAACTCAATCAAACTCTGAGCCACGCTATGTAGGGCCACCCAAGACGGACAGGTCATGGTGGAGAGTTCTGACAAAATGTTGTCCACTGGACAAGTAATCTATAAGAGAATGAAAACAAATCACCTTAGTTCCTATAAGACCAAAATTTACTTTTAAAGTTTCCCCAATAGTAATAGCAAAATCTTACATGGTACTTACTTGATGCCAGGCTCTCTTCTAAAGTTTACACATAAATGAACTCACAGATACAATTAATATGTCCACTTGACAAATGAGATTACTGAAATACAACAAGGTAAGTAACTCACCTAGAATTGCTGAACAGTGGAATCGGGATTTGAACTTAGGCAGTTCAAAGGCTTCTAGGTCCTTTTTACTACGTGTTTAATCTTTATTCTAAGCTTCCAGGAAACAGCGCTACTACAAGTGCTGGTCCATGGAATATTTGTCACTGATCCCACGATGAGATGAGGCACTTGTATAGAGTGAAAGGACTAGGTCACTAGACACTGTCCAGTTCAGATGATTTTGTTTTGTTTTGTTTCAGTTGGTTTCCTGGATGAGAGAAGCAGTGCCCCTAATTTATGGACTAAATCAAGCTGCTAATCTCACCTCTAACAAACAGTTCATGGATGAGTGACAGTCTGGAAATTACCCTTTGTGTAGCACAATTCTAAAAGATTTAAAATGCAGAAGAGGGAAGGGTAGACATTTTTGAGCAACAAAGCCATATTTAGCTTTGTCCACTGCTTTTTGATCCTGACAATAACCTTTGAGGCAGGTGGTGATCGACAAGCTGAAGCAGAGACTCAGGAGCTATTGAAATGTCTAAGGTCCATCTCACAACTACTAAGAGGAACAGTCAGGATTAGAACTCAGATCTGACCGGACCCATGCCAGGCAGGACTAAGAATAAGGAAGAGAGCAGGTCCAAGACTCTGGATTTGTGAAGTAGGAAAATTTGGGCTTGATTCTCTAAGCTTCCCATTCTTGCTTTAATAGCATCCTTCCACCCCTCTCTTACCCATTCACCCTCCAGAGATGTCCTCTTTGACAGATGTACTCAGAAATGTCTCCTTGAGTTCCTCTCAAATTAAGCTAGATGATTTGTTTCATCAAGCTCCTTCCTTCCTGAGCAATGATGAGTTTTCCTGTAAGCCTGATTACCATGTGCCTGATTACAAATAAGGGCAAAGAACCATGGGGTGTGAGTTTAATCCCACTGGATTCATATTGGGAAAACAATTTTGCATTTAGGAAATAAGAGTGTTTCCTCCTATCCATCTCCAAGGCGCCTTTGGCAGAGAAGTTGCTTTTCTTTCCTATGCTGCTGAAGCTGTCTCACGCTGTCCCACCCTGACACTGCCCTGGGTACCTAAGGAAGCCACCAGGTAAAGGGCAGGGAAATCACAAAATTCACAAGTTAGAAAAGCAACCTTTTACCTAAAAAATCTTATTCCAGAGAGTTGGTAATCGAAGTCTGCATAAACTTTCATGATAGAGAAAGACTCACTTTGAGCAGTAGAACATACTAACTCAGTACAGCTCCAACGGTTAAAAAGGTCTTTCTTGACATTAGGCTAAAATCTGCTTTTCTATATTGTTTCCATGGCAAGTTTTAGTTCTGTCCTACAGCAACATAAAAATTTCACCCTTCCACCTCATCCCTTCACACACCGGAAGAAGTCAGGTCCTTAGAAATGTTCTCTTTTCTGAAGAAAATACTAGTTCCTTCAGCCTTTTGTCCAATGGCATGGTTTCTGGAATCCAGTCACTCTTCTGTAGATATACTCTGGGTCTAATGAGTGGTTAAAAATATGGATTCTGAAGTCAATTGCTTGAATTTGAATCCTGGTTCTACCAGCTCTTAACTGTGTGAATGAGGCAATTGGCTTAACCTTTCTATGTCCCTTTTTATTCTTCATTGACAAAACAGGGTCATACTTTATCGCGCTGCTGTGAATACGAGGTATAATCATGTATATAAAGCATATAGTAAGTGCTCCAAATTTTAACTCTTACCCTTACTCCAGAGCACAATGGAACGACACATTGCCTGGAAAAAAAGGAGGAAAGGAGGAAGGAAGGCAGGGGAAAAGAGAGAAGGGGAAGAGGGAATCACTCTATTTTCTACCATTTTTGTGGCCAGGAGTCCACAAAAATGCTACTGTTCAGACCAATAAGATAAAAGCAGAAGTTTTGAATCCCTGATATTTATGTATGGAAAACACGTTTCTCTTCATCACTTCTTCGGGCATGCAAATGGATGTGATGCCGGAGGCCATGAGACGGCTAATATCAGGAGGAAAGCCACATGTCAAGGAGGGTAGAGAGCAAAGCTGGAGGAGCCTGGTAGGTCGTAGTGTGGAGCTGGGACTGCAGCCCTGAATGCCTGCCTCCAGACTTCTTGCTACCTGACGACCACAAACCCTCTTTGGGCTAAGTCACTAATGCAGACTTCCTGTTCTCAGCAGCAGAACTTATACACAAAGACGTGGACAGAACCTGGCAAGCTGCCAGCCCCCGCAGCAACCCTAGGAAACCACTACTCTCTCTGTCTCTCCCCTTTCCAATTGCTACATGGTCTGTTTCTCATGTTTGTTATTTTCTGGTGAACATTTATTTATTTGTATTATTTGCTCTAACTACTTGCTTCCTAGTCTAATCACTGTATCTATTCTCTAAGCCAAACCTGCTACTCACTAGTCATTTCTACTATCTCACAACTTCAGTTTACCTACAATCCACCATGACCTTTCCAGCACATCTTTATATCATAAGCTTCAACTTTCAGTTCCCATGCTTATATTCTTATCCTTCATGATTCCAAGTTCTGGAAAGAAAGAGATTGTCTTGTTTTGTTTAGGCCACAGGCCAAGCTACTGATTGGCCACCTGTGGGCCTGTTGTCCGGCTCCAACCCAGCCAGCTATGGTTTGGAGGGTGGATCGGTTTAGGAATATGTAGGATACTGGCCCTCAAAGATGCTTCTCGGCAAGGACTATGGGAAGCCTGAGATGGCAAGCAACAGGGTGAACCTTTGATCTCGTTCAGAAATCTGTCACAAAAAAAAAAAAAAAAAGAAAAGAAATCTGTCACTTCTGCAGGCCATACACAATTAAAATCTCATTTTTAATTATTCAAATTTCAGAAAATAACAACCTAATAAACTATGGCTGGGAAATTTCAGGGGTTGAGTCCTAATCCCAGTCTTTCTATTAAGGCACTATGTGAAAGTTTGAAGATCTCTTTGTGCCTTATTTTCTTCATCTGTAAAAATAGGGAGTTCATATCTATTACCTCTTGAGGTTGCAGAGAGGAACAATAAAATTGATTTGCAAAGTGTTTTATTGCCATAAAGTGCTATGTTGAAAATGCCCTGTATTTAAATAGCCTGATTTGTTGCAGTGGGTAATAAAGAGAGCTATTTTTTAAATACATTTTAAATAAATACATGCTTAATCTCAGTTTTTTTTTCTGTTGGTTACTTTTCTGAAAGTCATTAAAATCAAGGAAGAATGGTTTGAGATGCTAATTAAAAGCTTTAATCACACTATTTTTTTTTCCTACCCAAAAGATAAAATTCCAGCCCTATAGCTTTATTTTTTTCTCTCAGATTTTATTCACCAAACATGTAGGTATAACTATGTCTTAAATTATATACTTAAATGTGTAGAATTAAAATTAGTGGTAGATAGAGAAAACAACCCTGTGGTTACCAAATGGGAAAGCAGGGAAGGAATAAATTTGGAAGGATTTGGGGATAACATATACACCCTATTATATATAAAATAGATGGACAACAGAGACCTACTGTGTAGCACAAGGAACTATATTCAAAATTTTGAAATAACCTATAAGGGGAAAAAAATCTCAAAAAGAACAGATCGATAGATATATAATTGAATCACTTTGCTATAAATCTGAAACTAACACAACATTGTATATTAACTATGCTCCAATTTTTTAAAAAATCAGGGGGTAGAGGCAGCACTTCTGAGAGCTGACTATGCTGATCTCTTCCCCACTCCACATCTCTTCTCGGCTCCATTTTCAGAGACATCATGTTGGCACCTTGAAACTGGCCATAGTGGGAGCATTTGCATGACAGAAATTAGTAAATCCTGAGCTGATGTCTTTCCTTTTCTTTTTCCAGAGAGCCGGTTGTTAAACATTTCCTAGCACACCGCTGGAATTGATGTACTTAGGACTGAAACACACACCCTGATACAAATACACATCATCGTCATCAACAACCCCACCAAAATAGGCCTCATAAGCATCAAACAGAGAGATTAAGTTTTCAAAGGCTATAGTGTCTCTTCTTTTAAAAACTTTTCCAGAGGTATCTGTAAGAATGCTCTGCTGCAAGTGGATCCAGATGGTTTCTTAACCTGCAGCAATAACTTCCAAACACTGGCATGCCATCAGAATCAACCAGAGAGCTTATGAGAAATCGCTGAGTGTCAGCTCCTAAGATTCTGATTCAGTAGCTCTGGGATGGACCCTATAATTTACATTTTTAACAAGTTCCCAAGTCATGTTGATGCTATTGGGTTAAAAATATATGCAGTAGAATAAAACAAAAGAATAAATAGGAAGATGAGAGAATGGCACTGATAACTATGGGTTGGACCAGTGCAAATTTAGTAAAACATACATAATGAGGGTAATGTGTTTGGAAACTATGAAGAAAGCCAGTTCAGGATGCTGAATACCCAAGAAGTGTCCTTTTTTCTAGGCCTGTTCACAGTAATTGAGGTTATTAGCATTTGCTCTTGGTAGACCTAAAATGTGAATTTGGAGTCAGGATTTTCTCCGTACCAGAAGATCACTTTGTTTCACTGCGCCTCGGTTTCCTTTCCAGTTAAAACTGAAAATTTAATTCCATGTTCAAATATCTGTGTTAATCAGCTTTAAAATGAAAAGTTTCCTTAATGAGTGAATATATGCAGTAGTATATGCATTTTTCCTGTTGTGAAATCATAATCATAACAATACAATGGGAAATAAGAAGACAGGATCTTGTTCCCCAAAGAGATGGACAAACTGGGCCTAGAGCAAAGCAAATTGATTATATTTTTTGCAACTGAAGATGGAAAAGGTCTATGCATGCAGTAAAACCAACACTGGGAGCTGACTGTGGCTCAGATCATGAACTCCTTATTAACAAATTCAGACTCAAATTGAAGAAAGTAGGAAAACCACTAGACCATTCAGATATGATCTAAATCAAATCCCTTATGATTATATGGTGGAAGTGACAATTATCCAAGGGATTAGATCTGATAGACAGAGTGCCTAAAGAACTATGGACAGAGGTTCGTGACATTGTACAGGAGGCAGGGATCAAGACCACCCCCAAGGAAAAGAAATGCAAGAAGGCAAAATGGTTGTCTGAGGAGGCCTTACAAATAGCTGAGGAAAAGAAGAGAAGCTAAAGGCAAAGGAGAAAAGGAAAGATATACCCATCTGAAGGCAGAGTTCCAAAGACTAGCAAGGAGAGATAAGAAAACCTTCCTAAGTGATCAGTGCAAAGAAACAGAGGAAAACAACAGAATAGGAAAGACTAGAGATCTCTTCGAGAAAATCAGAGATTCCAAGGGGACATTTCATGCAAAAATGGGCACAGTAAAGGACAGAAATGGTATGGACCCAACAGAAGCAGAAGATATTAAGAAGAGGTGGCAAGAATACACAGAAGTGAAGTGAAGTCGCTCAGTCATGTCCGACTCTTTGTGACTCTGTGGACTATAGCCCACCTGGCTCCTCAGTCCATGGATTCTCCAGGCAAGAATACTGGAGTGGGTTGCCATTTCCTTCTTCAAGAATACACAGAAGAACTAGACAAAAAAAAAAAGATCTTCATGACCCAGATAACCATGATGGTGTGATCACTCACCTAGAGCCAGACATCCTGGGCTGCAAAGTCAAGGGCCTTAGGAATCATCACTACAAACAAAGCTAGTGGAGGTGATGGAATTCTGGCTGAGTTACTTCAGATCCTGAAAGATGAAGCAGTGAAAGTGCTACACTCAATATGCCAGCAAATTTGGAAAACTCAGCAGTGGCCACAGGACTGGAAATGGTTAGCTTAGTTTTCATTCCAATCCCAAAGAACGGCAATACCAAAGAATGCTCAAACTACCGCATGATTGCACTCTTCTCACATGCTAGCAAAGTAATGCTTAAAATTCTCCTGAATATTCATTGGAAGGACTGATGCTAAAGCTGAAACTCCAATACTTTGGCCATCTGATGTGAAGAATTGACTCATTGGAAAAGACCCTGCTTCTGGGAAAGATTGAAGGCAGGAGGAGAAGGGGATGACAGAGGATAACATGGTTGGATGGCATCACTGACTCGATGGACATGAGTTTGAGTACGCTCCAGGAGTTGGTGATGGACAGGGAAGCCTGGCATGCTGCAGTCCATGGGGTTGCAAAGAGTCGAACACAACTGAGCAACCGAACTGAACAGCAAAGCCAGCTTTTAGAGACAAGGGAGTCTGGAAGCCAGGTGGTCCTTTAGAATCCGATGCAGCTTTTGTAAGTCAGTTACTTGCCACCATCTCATCAGCAGGTTTGTGGTATGCCCATTCTAGAGTCCCAGCGTTACCATGACTTTGCCCTTCTCTGTCTCTGCTTAACTCTGCCTTAACTTCATCTTCCACTATCACATGGGCATGACTCTCTCCCTTCTGTGGCTGTTGCGTTTCTGTGTGACATACCCATTGTGTATCTCCTAGCTTTGGCCACCATTTCCTGCTTGCCATCTCCATAAGCATTGCTTTCAGAGACTAGTAAAGGATTGAATTTATATCTGCTTTGTTCACAGCTTTACACAATGCCTAGAGTCGTAGTTGGCACATTGCAGAGTCTCAATAAATATTTTTTTAATGAATGAGTGAATGAATGAATGGCTACCTAATTTAGGCCGATTCACAGACTGGCCCACTGCTAATCTATCTATATTTGTAGCCAAGGAGGTTGCAAGTATCAAACATGACTAATTATGTGTAAAAAAGTTGCAAATCTGCTTCTCTCAGCAGGAGTCTGTGGACTGGCCCTCAAAACATGACTATTCATCTCTGGATATTGACCTATGGAAGTTCCTTCCCCTCTAAAGAAAAATTGGATTGGTTAAGGGGTATTGGGGGATTGCCAGCAGTTAATATAATTACCCTTCCCAATTTTCTAGGATCACCTAAATGCTTCCACCAATTAATCACTCTGTAGAATTCTGTGGGCCAAATCTCAGAGTTATCCCCACTGGGAGAGCAAAATTGGGGTATTTATGCAGCTACTCCCATCAGTTATTGATAGGATTTGGGGGTAAGGGGGAAGGAGGCATCAATTCTCTAGAATATCCAGCCTACCAACACTACCACAGGAATCCTTCAGGCCATTGGAGTTCAGTCATTGGAGTTACTATAGCGATAAGGCAGAGAGGAAATGAGCCAGCCACTGACGGTGGTCGTTACAGACTCTCTTCCACCTTACAGTCATGACTGAAAATTTCACTGCCCTCAGAATACCAGAATTCCATCAGTAAGCATAATTCTCTTTTGTTCCTTAATTCTCTAACCTTTAACAGCATACCAGCAACGGTTCCATAATTCATAATTCCCTTCCGCCAGAAACTATCGAAGAAGTATAGCTACCAACTATCCATACTTTACTACTAAATCCAAAAATAGAAAATAAAAGTCATTATAGTAATCGCCACACACTAATGCAATTTTCTGCTGACTTGCTCTCCACCCAAACTCCCCCCACCCTCATCCTCATACACCATAAGCTTATTGAGAGAAAGGCCTCTTTGTTACTCATTCTTAAATCCCCTGAAAGTGTATTGGGCAGGTAGTTGGCACTCACATGTTCCTTCAACGAATTAACTAAATTGACAAGCTTAGTTTAGATCCATGGAATCACAAAGTTTAGCCTCAGAATCCTCCACACACTATTCTTGCCCTTTAGTTCCAAAACAGCATGTTCACTGCATAATTGGAACGGACTACTTTGCCCAATTCAGTCATCATTTCTGATACACGAGAACATTGCTACTTCTCTATCAAAGCTGTGCTGTATACTTTATGAATTAGGAACTATGAAACGGTGGTGCTACATTTACCACTTTTTGAAGAGAGGAAAAATACTAAAAAGACTTTCGTTTCCTGAACACCCACTAGTAACACTACCAGTGCCCTTGGCACAGGAGTAACTCCTCTGTTACTAAAGGCAGCAAGTACACTATAAGGAAGAGAGCTTTTTTTTGTTTTGTCTTTTATGTTTACAATTCTCTATTTGTTTGTGTTCTCTCTGGTTCTCGTTAAATCGTAAACTCTCCAAGAATTTATGACTTAATGTGTGTCTTCTGCTTCTTTTGTAGCGTGCACATAAAGCAACATTAGCAAACCTTGACGGATGGATTGGATTGCCCTGTAAGTAGGTGGAACAACCCTAAGCAAGCATTAATAGCCGGAGTTTCTTGAGACCTGAAAGTAGTCGGTGTCCAAAACAGGCTGCTTTGACCACATCGGTGTCTGACTAAACATTTCATTTCTGCAGCCACTGAGTTTGTTTGTTTGTTAAAGTCATCTCTGAAAGCCAGTACTAAACATATTGTGACTTTAACCTTTCATTTTTATGGCCCACTGGTATATAATCAACAGTAACCAACAGATGACATAAGAGCATTCATTCTCAAGGTAGGCATCAAGCTGGAAAATACAACTGATTTTTGTTGGCATCTAAGTGAGGTTTCAGTGGAGACTTCTGCACTCAAGTTCCTGAAATACCACTCTCTTTGCTTCTCAGGCCTTCTTTTGGTTCCTCTGAGTAAAATCAAAAGTGATGTGTGGAGCAGAATAAAAATTAGGAACTTCAAGTATATAAGAATAACTCCTGCTCTATGATTCCTTAGGGTCAGGAGCTAGGTGGAAGGAGCCAAATTTCAGCGGCTCTGTTTGGTCCCTGCAGCCTGCCATGCGTTCCAGCTGGGCCCTGATGGGCAGCCGTCACTGTTTACTATGTGACAGACAGCTGTTCCCTCCCAGCTCTCCCCTCATTCTTCCACCTAGAGCCCCAGCCCCATGTGACAGGAGGCACTTCCGGAAACAGCTGCCCAACGTGAGCAGTGGTCTTCGAAAGGAAATCAATATCAGACCAGGGTTGATCATCAGAGGTTCTCCCAAGGGAAAGATTTTTTTAAAAGCAGGCAGAAAAGAAAATTTGCTACTCTGTAAGACTACGAAGAAAGAAAGCTTGCTATGAAAGCGTTAGTTGCTCAGTCGTGTCCAACTCTTTGCGACCCCGCCAGGCTCCCCTGTGCATAGAATGCTCCAGGAAAGAATACTGGAGTGGCTTGCTATTCCCTTCTCCAAAAAGCTTACTACATGCCACCAAAACTCTACTAGTGCTTTTTATCATATTTGTTTCTAGTTTCAGCTGTTACAGCTTTCCCTTCACCTGAGGGGCTCTTTTTGAAATAGAGATGCCAGGAGAGGGAAGCTCGGTGCAGCTCAGGACTGAGAGCTGCCTGCACCAGCACAAAAACCACACCTGGCACTGAGACTCTGTTGTGTCTAGCACGTGCCTGTGACCTGGAAAGTGTCCGGTCTCCAGTATCAAGTTCAGCCTTCTCATCACCACATTTTTACTGAATATTTTAAACATTGTTTACAAACATAAATTGAGGTGGCCTGAAATAAAGTACACCAATATATGTGTGTTCATATGTTGTATATTCTTTAGTAGCCTGTGTATATATGTTTATGCACCATTAGAATAAAGAATAAAAATTAATGCCCATGCTGGGGACACGGGTTTGATCTCTGGTCTGGGAAGATTCCACATGCCATGCCACAACTACTGACACCCAAGTAACACAACTACAGAGCCTTTGTGCTACAATTACTGAAGTCTAGAGTCTACGCTCCACAGCTAGAGACGCCACTGCAAGAAGAAGACCACACCGCACAACAAAGCGTAGCCACAACTCACTACAACTAGAGAAAGCCCACATGCAGCAATGAAGACCCACAGCAGCCAAAAATTAACGACTCATTTTAAATTTATGAAATAAAAGATTGCCTTTCTTTCTATAGATGTAGATTTTTTAACACAGTATTCTCGTTTACTTTTATCTTTGTATTCTGTGCCTGGAAGACAATGATAAAAACGAAGTGGAAAGGATGGTGAAACTAAAACTACAGAAATTCACCTCTTTCATTAGAATAACTTATTTTATCGTTTTGAATGATAAAGGGCCTGGTTGGCCGACTGTCAGACTGGGGAATGCCTGGACCTGCCGTCTCCCCTGTTCCTTCCAAATTAGCCGTTTTATAATCTTCACATGCTAGCCAAATGGCTTTTAAAATGTTTTTCCAAGAAAACTGTCAAATTCGAAAGGACTGATTCATACAGGTAATTGGTAATACTCGGTGTGTTTTCTGTTCAGACAGAAAGATAAGAGCAGGGAGCAGCACCTCCAGGGTAGAAAGGAGAGAAATCCATTCAGCAGGCGAGTGAGTCTGTGTCAGCTTCCAATCTGCAATACCGTCATTATATTGTTGAGTTGCCATTTCCAATATAGGTCCCAATTTCAGACCTTTGTAATTCACACCTAACGACATTACCAACTGAAACAGGAAGGAAATATTCATATGAAAGACTGTGACATTTATTTTACCACTTTGCTTTAGAGATGAGAAAACTAATAGGAAAACAAAAAGCACAGAAATACTTTAAAATTTCAAGAAATCTCTTTTCTGTGTCTAGATTCTTTAACTTACTATGGACTCTTGCGTCTTTTTTTTTTTTTTTTTCACCAACCCTCATGATATTAGCTCCCCACCAGGGATTGAACTCTGGGTCAAGGTAGTGAAAGTGTCCAGTCTGAATCACTCTATGGTCTGAATTCCTGGGTCACCTTTTCAATTAAATAAGGAATTCATGTGGAGAAAAGGGAACCCTGTTACACCGTTGGTGGGAGTGCAAACTAGTACAGCCACTATGGAGAACAGTGTGGAGATTCCTTAAAAACTGGAAATAGAACTGCCTTATGACCCAGCAATCCCACTGCTGGGCATACACACTGAGGAAACCAGAACTGAAAGAGACACGTGTACCCCAGTGTTCATTGCAGCACTGGTTACAATAGCCAGGACATGGAAGCAACCTAGAGGTCCATCAGCAGATGAATGGATAAGAAAGCTGTGGTACATATACACAATGGAGTATTACTCAGCCATTAAAAAGAATACATTTGAATCAGTTCTAATGAGGTGGATGAGACTGGAGCCTATTATACAGAGTGAAGTAAGCCGGAAAGAAAAATACCAATACAGTTTACTAACACATATATATGGAATTTAGAAAGATGGTAATGATAACCCTGTATGCAAGACAGCAAAAGAGACACAGATGTATAGAACAATCTTTTGGACTCTGTGGGAGAGGATGAGGGTGGGATGATTTGGGAGGATGGCATTGAAACATGTGTAATATATGTGAAACGAATCAGCAGTCCAGGTTCGATGCATGATACAGGGTGCTCGGGGATGGTGCACTGGGATGACCCAGAGGGATGGTACGGGGAGGGAGCTGGGAGGGGGGTTCAGGATGGGGAACACATGTACACCAGTGGTGGATTCAAGTCAATGTATGGCAAAACCAATACAATATTGTAAAGTAAAATAAATTAATTAATTAAATTTAAAAATAAATAAATAAAATATTTTTTAAAAAGGAATTCATAAGTACAGCAATAGCCACCCAAAGGAAACAGAAAAAGCCCTAGCATAACGGACCCCTAAAACATTTTTATGCTGGGGAAACCTGGTGAAAATTAAAATCTGGAGTATCTTTGAAGAATGAAAGAAGTTGTGGGGGTTTTTTTAATGGAGGAGTGTAATATTGTTGCTAACTGCTAACCCCAAACCTGGGGCAAAGCAAGTTTAAAGAATAATTGTATGGCCTGTTTATGACAGGCTTAAATTATTTTTAGCACCAGCTGGTGGGATCAGCTTCCACACCCTCTAATGATGCTCCTTAATACCTACTCAGGGCACAGCACTTGGGCAATTACCCAGCTGAAAATAATCACAATTGAGAACTTACACCATGAGATAACATTTCTGTCATCCTTAAGAGTAAGTACTTACAGCTCCAGAGAGTCAGATAATCAGCACTATCTCTTCCATTACACAGATGAGGAATGAAGCTCATACTGCTAGTATTCTCTGCTACAGACTTTGCAACTCCATCTGGCTAATCAGAGTTCATGCTCTTCCCACTAAGAGCTTCCCTGGGTGGCTCAGTGATAAAGAATCCGCCTGCAATGCAGGAGCCGCAGGAGACTCAGGTTCAATCCCTGGGTTGGGAAGATCCTCTGGTGGAGAAAATGGCAACCTACTCCAGTATTCTTGCCTGGGAAATCCCACGGACAGAGGAGCCCGGCAGGTTACAGTCCATGGGGCTGAAAAGAGACAGACACAGCTGAGCACACACGTGTACTCTTGCCACTGCACTAGTCTGACCTTCAGCCATTTCTCCCTGTTGAAGGGAAAGCTGTGTATACAATTTTTGTCACCAACAAGAGGAATGGATCTGCATTCCTCTGGAGTACATTGTTCTTAAATTAGAACAATTAATGGAGAAACTCTGTTTTCTTAAGATCAGTAACTAAAATATAAAAGTTTACACATCAGAAATTAACATATCAAAACAGTTGTTTATTTGGCTATAGAAACATTTCTAGTGGCAGAATGAATGTCTTGAGATACAAAATAGCTGCCAATTTTAGTAATGCTTTTTAAGTGGTAGCCCTTAAAATGAGAAATTTCCTGGTAAAGCTTCATTTGTTTGATAAAGAGATGCATACACTGAAAACTGGATTACCACCAAATCACAAATGGGATTCAAGATGACAATTACAGTGAAGCATAATTTTGATCATTTGGGGCAGAATGAAAAAGAAAGAGCGCTGGGCAAGCAATCAGGATGATGTGGAATCTGATCTTGGCTTTCCAAGTCAAATTTCCTAAGTTCAGTGAATCTGAAGTTCTTATTCTATAAAATGCACTAAATAATATCTAGCTCCGCTGAGCTATAAATTTCTATGATATATTCAACATAGCCACTCGCTATTTAGGAGTTTTGGTTAGAGACCACCTCTGAACAGTATTATTTTTTTAAAAATGATTTGAAGGATTCATCACTGATACTTTGATTACATCCACATGTTCCAACATTTTCCAATAATATTGCATTGTCTGACTTAAATCGATGAGCATTCTCTCTCACGTGTAGTCTGTCTAGAGCTACCTGTAAGGTAGAATGGAAACCACTACAGAAGATAATGAGCAGACTGTCAAGACTATCTGTGAAGCCCCTGTCATTGCTCTCTCTCTCTCCATTCCCCACATACTCACCAGTTTAACTGAAGAACATTCTATAAAACACCTGGCTTCTATTCTCCAAAAGTAACAAGACTGATGAAACTGTTGCAGATTAAAGGAAAGGAAAGATATTTGACAATTAAATATGGTATATGCACCCTGATTGGATCCTAGACTAGGGAAAAAGAAAAGATACTATCAATTTAACTGCTAAATTTTGAACAAGGACTATAGACTAGATAATAGTATAAAATCAATCATTGTGACTGCAATTTCAATTACGTAAGAGAATTCTTTGTGCTTAGCAAAATACACTCAAGTATTGAAGGATAAAGAGGCATAATACCTCTAACACACTCTCAAATGGTTCAGAGAAAAAATATGAATATATTTTTACACATATATAATATATAGAGTGCATAAATCTATACAGACATATGTATCTATAAAGACATATATGTGTTATATGTAAGTATGTCTGTAGGTATAGAGAATAGTATAAAAACAAATGGGAGACTTCCCTGGTGGTCCATTGGTTAAGAGTTCACCTATCAATGCAGGGAACAAGGGTTTGATCCCTACTCTGGGAAGATCTCATGCCACGGGGCAACTGAGCCGCTGTGCAGTTACTAAGCCTGCACAGGCAACTACTGAGGACCTCACAGTCTAGAGTCACGCTCTGCAACAAGATAAGCCACCGCAATGAGAAGCCCACACACCACAACTAGAGAGTGAAGTGTTAGTCCTTCAGTTGTGTCCAACTCTTTGCAACCCCATGGACTGTAGCCCACCAGACTCCTCTGTCCATGAGATTTTCCAGGCAAGAATACAGGAATGCATTGCCATTCTCTTCTCCAGGGAACCTTCCCAACCCAGGGATCGAACACTGGTCTTCTGTATTGTTGGTAGATTCTTTACTGTCTGAACCATCCAAAAAAATAAAATAATTAATCTCACAATTGCACGCATCTCATATGCTAGTAAAGTAATGCTCAAAGTTCTCCAAGCCAGGCTTCAGCAATACGTGAACCGTGAACTTCCTGATGTTCAAGCTGGTTTTAGAAAAGGCAGAGGAACCAGAGATCAAATTGCCAACATCCTCTGGATCATGGAAAGAGCAAGAGAGTTCCAGAAAACATCTATTTCTGCTTTATTGACTATGCCAAAGCCTTTGACTGTGTGGATCACAATAAACTGTGGAAAATTCTGAGAGAGATGGGAATACCAGACCACCTGACCTGCCTCTTGAGAACTCTGTATGCAGGTCAAGAAGCAACAGTTAGAACTGGACATGCAACAACAGACTGGTTCCAAATAGGAAAAGGAGTACGTCAAGGCTGTATATTGTCACCCTGCTTATTTACCTTATATGCAGAGTACATCATGAGAAACGTTGGACTGGAAGAAACACAAGCTGGAATCAAGATTGCCAGGAGAAATGTCAATAACCTCAGATATGCAGATGACACCACCCTTATGGCAGAAAGTGAAGAGGAACTAAAGAGCCTGTTGATGAAAGTGAAAGAGGAGAGTGAAAAAGTTGGCTTAAAGCTCAACATTCAGAAAACGAAGATCATGGCATCTGGTCCCATCACTTCACGGGAAATAATAGATGGGGAAACAGTGGAAACAGTGTCAGACTTTATTTTCTGGGGCTCCAAAATCACTGCAGATGGTGATTGCAGCCATGAAATTAAAAGACGCTTACTCCTTGGAAGGAAAGCTATGACCAACCTAGATAGCATATTGAAAAGCAGAGACATTACTTTGCCGACTAAGGTCCATCTAGTCAAGGCTATGGTTTTTCCAGTGGTCATGTATGGATGTGAGAGTTGGACTGTGAAGAAAGCTGAGAGCCGAAGAATTGATGCTTTTGAACTATGGTGTTGGAGAAGACTCTTGAGAGTCCCTTGGACTGCAAGGAGATCCAACCAGTCCATTCTGAAGGAGATCAGCCCTGGGATTTCTTTGGAAGGAATGATGCTGAGGCTGAAGCTCCAGTACTTTGGCCACCTCATGCGAGGAATTGACTCATTGGAAAAGACTTTGATGCTGGAAGGGATTGGGGGCAGGAGGAGAAGGGGACGACAGAGGCTGGATGGCATCACTGACTTGATGAACGTGAATCTGAGTGAACTCCGGGAGTTGGTGATGGACAGGGAAGCCTGGCGTGCTGTGATTCATGGGGTCTCAAAGAGTCGGACACAATGGAGCGACTGAACTGAACTGAGCTGAAAATTTTATTTTTTAATTTATTTTTGGCTGTGCTGGGCCTTCATTGCTTTCTCTAGGTGTTGCCCTCAAGACCCAGCACAGCCAAAAATAAATTAAAAAATAATCTTTAAAATAAATTAATTTTTAAGTGGGACATATACAAATAGCAAATCATTCTGAAAGCTAATAGAATGTTGTATATCAATTATACTTCAATTAAAAAAGAAGAGAGAAAGGTTTAAAGAAATGGGACAAAATATAAACCACTGGTAAATCTGAACAATAGGCATTTGATAGTTCCTCATACTATTCTTGTAACTTTTCTCTGTTTGAAATTATTTTAAAACAAAGTTACCCATCCCCCCAAAAATGCTCAGAATGAACATTTTATAAAACATGTTCTTAACCACTTTATGAGTAAAGACCTATTATTTCATATACCAAACCAAGGCATCACACAACATACATCCTGTCTGCAGTGAGTGATATCTGTCAACCCTGTCAAGGATTCCATGAGCAATTAAAATCACAAAACAAATCTGAGTTGGGGTTCTGTTACGTAGCCAGAAAAGCCTGACTATTAACCTTATCATGATATGATATTATCACCTCCATCCCTATGGTAAGATACCTATACATTTGCCCTAAAATCCTATCATGTAAATGTGATCAAAGTAGAGTAACAGAACAGTTGGGACTTCCCTGGCCATCCAGTGGTTGAGACTCCATGCTTCTAATGGAGGGGGTGTAGTTTTTATTCCTGTTTGGGGAACTAGGATTTTGCATGCTGAGAGGCCAAATAAAGAAATAAAATAATAATCTGTCCAAGCAGCGAATTAATGTCGTGTAATTTAAAAAAAAAAAAAAGGTAGAGTCAGGCTTCCCTGGTGGCTCAGTGGCAAAGAACCCGCCTGCCAGTGCAGGAGAGAGGATTCAATCCCTGGTCAGGGAGGATCCCACATGGCACAGAGCAACTGAGCCATGTGCCACAGCTGCTGAGCCTGTGCGCTAGAGTCTGGGAGCCGCAACTACTGAGCCTGGATGCTGCAACTGCTGAAGGCAGACTGCTCTAGAGCCAGTGCTCCGCAACAAGAGAAGGCACCACAGTGAGAACCCGTGCACCGACAGAGTGTCCGAGGCACACAGCACCCCGACAAACGCCCACGCGGCACTTAGGACCCAACACAGCCAGAAATAAATAAATTCATTTTAAATATAGAGTAACAAATAATGTTTCCTCCATAGTAGGATCTTGCTTTACTTATTTTTAAATTGAGGCCACTTTTTAAATTTCCTCAAATATTTTCTTTATTTATCCACTGCAGCATATATCATTGAAAAACTAAAACTCATTGGACTTAGTAAAGCATTCTCCATCTATTTTGAGAATAATTTTATGAAAAAAGTATTCAATGATTTCTATCTCTAGAAAGGACTTTACTTTTTTTTTTTTAAAGAAATGTGTTTGCTAGGTATAGATTTTATACTAACTTTAAAAAGTCTGGTGGTAAAAAAAAAAATTTAAAAGGAAGTTAAATACAATTTAGCTTGGAAAAAACAATCCAAATGATTTATTTTGGAGGGCAGGAAATAAAGACATTCGTTTCTCAATCCTGAAAACTCAGCAGTGTTTTGATCCCTAAAGAAGATGGAGAATTTAATGTGTAGCTAAGTTGAAAAAAAAGAAAAAGAAAAAACCAATATATATGATATTGATATATATATTATGACCAATATACAATACATTTTATAGACAACTGGCTTAAAAAAACTCCCCAGAACACATTTTCACATTTCTCATGAGGTTTTGGAATTTATACTGCAGAAGTATAAAGGGAGTATATGTGAGTTAGGACGTCATCAAATCAATGATATAGGAATGCAGGTCATGGGGTGACTCCATCACCAATTTTTCCAAACCCCACATTGCCTATTTAACTATGAAAACTCTCGTTCTCAGGCTCATTTTTCCTTCCTGGAGTAGTATTTCAAGTCATTATACAGGATATTTTAGTATAAGATATACCTTAAAAGGAGCTTCTCCGGTGAATCAGCGGTAATGCAGGAGACACGGAAGACACAGGTTCAATCCTTGTGTCAAGAAGTTCCTCTGGAGAAGGAAATGGCAATCCAGCCCAGTATTCTTGCCTGGAAAGTTCCATGGACAGAGGAACCTGGCAGGCTACAGTCTATGAGGCCGCAAAGAGTTGGACGTGACTGAACACACACACATACACAACTGTTTACTTAGCCTCTCTAATTAATGTTTTCACATTAATAAACCTTGAATATTAATAATACCCGATTGATAAAGTTGTAATAAGGATTAAATGAGACAAACTTAGTAAAACACTTAGAAAGTAATTGAATATAGAACAGATAAACAACAAAGTCTTACTGTACAGCACAGAGAACAGAGAACTATATTCAATATCCTGCAATAAACCACAATGGAAAAGATATGAATAGATTACATATATATATATATATGAGTGAGTCACTTTTCTATACAGTAGAAATTAACAGAACATTGTGAATCAACTATACATCAATAAAAATTTTTTTTAAAGAAAGTAATTGAAATCACATGTCTCATAGAGAAATGTGTATACCCATGTTCATAGCAGCACTGTTCACAACAGCCAAAAATGTAGAAGCATTCCAAATGTCTGTGAATGGAAGAATGGATAAATAAAATATGATATATACATGGAGTGGTATATTATTCAGTCTTAAAAAGGAAGGAGAGGAGAAGGACTTCCCTGGTGGTCTGGTGGTTAAGACTCCGAGCTTCCACTACTGCAGAGAGCACAGGTTCCATCTCTGTTTGGGGAAGTAAGATCTCACCTGACTGCAACACGGCCAAAAAGAAAAGGAAGGGGATTCTCACTTATGCTACCGTGAAGGAAAGAACCTTGAGGACATTCTGCTAAATGAAATAAACCAGGTGCAAAAAGACACTGTCTGATTTCACTCTCTAAGGTATCAAGAGTCCTCAGACTCAGAGAAACAAAGTAGAATGATCGTTGCCAGGGCTTGGGGGAGGGATTAGTGGGTGGCTATTATTTAATGCGTATAGAGTTTCAGTTTTGCAAGATGAAAAAGTTCTAGGGATCGGTTGCACAACAATGTGCATGTGCTTAGCACTTTTGAACCGTCCACTTAAAAAATTTATGATGGTAAATTTTGTTATATGTATTTCATCACAATTCTTTGCTGGAAAAAAAAAGTAGAAAAGAAAAAAAAATTTATTGTCAGATTTTATTTTACCTTAAAAAAAAAAACAGCACTTGAAAAGTGCATGGTATAAAGAGTTTCAAGAGAAAAGGACCACTATTATCATTTTTTTCCTCTTTTAAAAATTTTCTGATTGAGGACCAGGCTCATTTGTATGTTCTGCAATCCCGAATTGTTATATAGTCAATATAGGAACAATTCGCTGGGGTCAAATGGAAACAAGCAATTGACTTTCTTCTCGGTAGTTGGGGGTGGGGGAGCCCTGGGTGGGGACAAGCTCTGTGAGGAAGGAAGTGCCTGGAATCAGATATCCAAGCAGGGATCAGAAGCACAAGTGGTGAGCCCTCTGTGGAGGGGCACTAAAGGCTGGCAGCCAACAAGTTAGCTGTTTATGTAAATGAAGGAGAGCTACTACAGCTCCTGGTCCTTGCTCCAGCAGAGGGTCACTGCAAACTCTCTGCAGGCCATAAAAGGAGACTAAGAGGTGGTCAGCTCAAGCCCAAGGAGAATAAATAATATCCATCAGACTGATGGCATGTGAACCTCCCGTCAACTGCTCTGACAGCAGGGGACCTCAGGGATGCTGAGTGATATAAAAGGACACAAAGTCGAAAGAGCACCGTAAAGTAATCTAGTCACCAGGGAAGGGGCTATAAATTTCCAATGCCTTGGAGTAAGCTTAACAAGAAATATGCTTGCCAGCATACAGACACACACAATTTTACTGGGGAATATGAAAGTAGTGGTAAATGAATGGAGTAAAACATGTTCTCAGATGAGAAAAATTAATGTTGCAAAATCTCAGATCTCCTACATTTCATTTATAAATTTAATGTAATTAGATTTAAATGTGCATGTCCAAAGCTATGCAGCAAAAGAATAAAGAATGGATTTTAAACTCTTAAGCAAAAATATCTAGATGCTATGTTTCCAGCCTGATACTAGGCAGACATTTTAATGAAATAGACCCTAAATTCTGTGATACATCCAAGAATTTAGAATTAGTGAAGCACTTTGGTGCTCAGTATAGAACAAGTAGATATTTAATGAATGGCAGCTTAAAAATTGTGTTAACTATGGGGAAATATAATTAGATTCTTTACCGAACACCATATACTAACCTACATTTGCATTTTTCCATACAGTTTGAATCATATACTGTGAAAATGAAATCAATGTATTGCATAGTTTAAAAGGCAGAAAAAGATTTTTTAAGAGCTTAAATGATTAATAAAACTTTGAAATAGTCTTCAAACTCATTGCAATTTAGAACATGAAAAATTAAAATAATGAGATATGAGTGCAACCCATAAAATTGGAATTTAGAAAATGATTGCACAAATGCCAATGAGAGTTCAAGAAAAGGGGCCTATCCATTCACTGCAGGTGAGAATGTAAATTGGTATAATCTTTCAAAGGGCAATTTGGCAATATTCTTCCAAAGTGTTGAAAAAAGATGTTCAGACCTTTTTCACCCAGCTTTTACCTCCAGAATACAATAAGAAATAATGAGGATGTCAATATCTACAACCATCATGAACTATGTAAACTGAAAATATGAAATAAGCTTTTCCTGCAAAACACCAAGAAATGTTGGATTAAAAATGAACTTATTTTTTTAAATGTTGGAGAGGGGAACAAAATAAATATGTTTATGAGCTAAAATTTTGGCAGACCCAGAGGGGTTTATTAATATCAACAAAAGAGGGGGTTTTGTAGTGTAGGAAATATATTCAAATAATCCAAAGTTCAAGTCTTATAAAAGAGATGTAGGGAAAAAACTTATTCCCAAACCTTACTTCAAACCACTCCCCAGAAGCAAATCTGCACTTGTACAGACTTATGTGTATTGTGGCAAAAGGTATTTGTAGACTGATTTTTAATCCATATGGCAACACACTATAACACACTGTTCTGTACCTTGTTCTTTCCATTTCAGATAAGATTTTCTCATTTCAACATATAAAGAGCTTTCTCATTCTTTGTTTACCAATACACAGTACTCCATTCAACAGCTGAACTATAATTATGTAACCAAACTCCTATGCACAGACATTTAGACTTTTACCAGTCTTTAACAACAACAAATAAAACTTTAATTAATAACATTGAAGGTAGGTCATTTTGCACTTACACAAGTATATCTGTAGGAAAAATTCCAAGTGGAATAACTACAGGGAAGGATATAGCAGTTAAATACATATTATCAAAGTATCCTTGTTACATGTTACAGCAGTCCATACACTTACTCTCTATGTGGAAGACTACCAGCTTCCCCAAACTCATGCCAACATAGTGTTGTATGAAATTTGTGGCTATCCGCCCAGTTAGGAATGTAAAAACAGTGTCAGTTCAGTTCAGTTCACTCGCTCAGTCGTGTCCGACTCTTTGTGACCCCATGAATCGCAGCACACCAGGCCTCCCTGTCCATCACCAACTCCCAGAGTTCACTCAGACTCACATCCATCAAGTCAGTAATGTCATCCAGCCATCTCATCCTCTGTCGTCCCCTTCTCCTCCTGTCCCCAATTCCTCCCAGCATCAGAGTCTTTGCCAATGAGTCAACTCTTCACATAAGGTGGCCAAAGTACTGGAGCTTCAGCTTAAGCATCATTCCTTCAAAGAAATCTCAGGGCTGATCTCCTTCAGAATGGACTGGTTGGATCTCCTTGCAGTCCAAGGGACTCTCAAGAGTCTTCTCCAACACCACACTTCAAAAGCATCAATTCTTCGGCACTCAGCCTTCTTCACAGTCCAACTCTCACATCCATACATGACCACAGGAAAAACCATAGCCTTGACTAGATGGACCTTAGTTGGAAAAGTTATGTCTCTGCTTTTGAATATACTATGTAGGTTGGTCATAACTTTTCTTCCAAGGAGTAAGCGTCTTTTAATTTCATGGCTACAGTCACCATCTGCAGTGATTTTGGAGCCCCCAAAATATAAAGTCTGACACTGTTTCCACTGTTTCCCCATCTATTTCGCATGAAGTGATGGGACGGGATGCCATGATCTCAGTTTTCTGAATGTTGAGCTTTAAGCCAACTTTTTCATTCTCCTCTTTCACTTTCATCAAGAGGCTAAAAGCCTCTTTAGTTCCTCTTCACTTTCTGCCATAAGGGTGGTGTCATCTGCATATCTGAGGTTATTGATATTTCTCCCGGCAATCTTGATTCCAGCTTGTGTTTCTTCCAGTCCAGCGTTTCTCATGATGTACTCTGCATAGAAGTTAAATTAGCACGGTGACAATATACAGCCTTGACGTACTCCTTTTCCTATTTGGAACCAGTCTGTTGTTCCATGTCCAGTTCTAACTGTTGCTTCCTGACCTGCATACAGATTTCTCAAGAGGCAGGTGATGTGGTCTGGTATTCCCATCTCTCTCAGACTTTTCCACAGTTTATTGTGATCCACACAGCCAAAGGCTTTGGCATAGTCAATAAAGCAGAAATAGATGTTTCTCTGGAACTCTCTTGCTTTTTCCATGATCCAGCGGATGTTGGCAGTTTGATCTCTGGTTCCTCTGCCTTTTCTAAAACCAGCTTGAACATCTGGAAGTTCACGGTTCATGTATTACTGAAGCCTGGCTTGGAGAACTTTGAGCATTACTTTACTAGCATGTGAGATGTGTGCAATTGTGCACTAGTTTGAACATTCTTTTGCATTGCCTTTCTTTGGAATTGGAATGAAAACTGACCTTTTCCAGTCCTGTGGACACTGCTGAGTTTTCCAAATTTGCTGGCATATTGAGTGCAACACTTTCACAGCATCATCTTTCAGGATTTGAAACAGCTCAACTGGAATTCCATCACCTCCACTAGCTTTGTTCGTAGCGATGCTTTCCAAGGCTCACTTGACTTCACATTCCAAGATGTCTGGCTCTAAATGAGTGATCACATCATCATGATTATCTGGGTCGTGAAGATCTTTTTTGTACAGTTCTTCCATGTATTCTTGCCACCTCTTCTTAATATCTTCTGCTTCTGTTAGGTTCATACCATTTCTGTCCTTTATTGAGCCCATCTTTGCATGAAATGTTCCCTTGGTATCTCTAATTTTCTTGAAGAGATCTCTAGTCTTTCCCATTCTGTTCTTTTCCTCTATTTCTTTGCATTGATTGCTGAAGAAGGCTTTCTCATCTCTTCTTGCTGTTCTCTGGAACTCTGCATTCAGATGCTTATATCTTTCCTTTTCTCTTTTGCTTTTCGCCTCTCTTCTTTTCACAGCTATTTGTAAGGCCTCCCCAGACAGCCATTTTGCTTTTTTGCCTTTCTTTTCCATGAGGATGGTCCTGATCCCTGTCTCCTGTACAATGTCACGAACCTCATTCCATAGTTCATCAGGCGCTCTATCAGATCTAGGCCCTTAAATCTATTTCTCACTTCCACTGTATAATCATAAGGGATTTGATTTAGGTCATACCTGAATGGTCTAGCGGTTTTCCCTACTTTCTTCAATTTCAGTCTGAATTTGGCAATAAGGAGTTCATGATCTGAGCCACAGTCACCTCCTCGTCTTGTTTCTGTTGATTGTATAGAGCTTCTTCATCTTTGGCTGCAAAGAATATTATCAATCTGATTTCAGTGTTGACCATCTGGTGATGTCCATGTGTAGAGTCTTCTCTTGTGCTGTTGGAAGAGAGTGTTTGCTATGACCAGTGCATTTTCTTGGCAAAACTCTCTTAGTCTTTGCCCTGCTTCATTCCGCATTCCAAGGCCAAATTTGCCTGTTACTCCACGTTTTCTTGACTTCCTACTTGTGCATTCCAGTCCCCTAGAATGAAAAGGACATCTTTTTTGGGTGTTAGTTCTAAAAGGTCTTGTAGGTCTTCATAAAACCGTTCAACTTCAGCTTCTTCAGTGTTACTGGTTGGGGCATAGACTGGGATAACTGTAATATTGAATGGTTTGCTTGGAGACGAACAGATATTCTGTCCTTTTTGAGATTGCATCCAAGTACTGCATTTCGGACTCTTTTGTTGACCATGATGGCTACTCCATTTCTTCTGAGGGATTCCTGCCCGCAGTAGTAGATATAATGGTCATCTGAGTTAAAGTCACCCATTCCAGTCCATTTTAGTTCGCTGATTCCTAGAATGTCGACATTCACCCTTGCCATCTCTTTTGACCACATCCAATTTGCCTTGATTCATGGACCTGACATTCCAGATTCCTATGCAATATTGCTCTTTACAGCATCGGACCTTGCTTCTATTACCAGTCACATCCACAGTTCAGTATTGTTTTTGCTTTGGCTTCATCCCTTCATTCTTTCTGGAGTTATTTCTCCACTGATCTCCAGTAGCATATTGGGCATCTGACCTGGGGAGTTCCTCTTTCAGTATCCTATCATTTTGCCTTTTCATACTGTTCATGGGTAGTGAACATAGTGTCAGCGGTGCTTTAATTTGAATTTTTCTCAGTGAGATTGAGTATTGTCTCTGTTTAAGGTCTAATTATACTTTCCTTTTCATGAACTGCTCATATCATTTATTCACTTTTCAGCTGTGTTTTCTTGTTTTCTAAGTGATTTGGTGCAGATTTTATATTAAGGAAATTAGCCCTTTGCTTCTGATTTTAAAGTATTCTTTTAATTTTCATTTGCCTTCTGACACTTTTAACAACTTTCTTGGGATAGAATTGACTTACAATAAACTGTTTATATTTAAAGTGTACTGCTTAGAACTTCCCTGGTGGTCCAGTGATTAAGATTCTGCACTCCCAATGCAGGGAGCATGGGTTTGATCCCTGGTCAGGGAATTAAGATTGCATATGCTGTGTGACCAAAAAAATGCAAACGTGAAAAAACAAAGTGTACAACTTGAAAAGTTTTGAACACATTTATTGAGCTACAGTTGACATGTAATAAAGTGTACACATTGAAGTGTACAGTTTAATAAAATTTTACCTATTTTCAGCAGTAAAGAATCTGCCTTTGAATGCAGGAGATGAAGCTTCTGTCCCTGGGTCAGGAAGATCTCCTGGGGAAGGAAATGGCAATCCATTCCAGTATTCTTGCCTGGAGAATCCCATGGACAGAGGAGCCTGGTGGGTTATAGTCCATGGGGTTACAAAGAGTCGGACATGACTGAGCATGCACAAACCACCACCATACACTTAGGAAATCATCACCACAGTCAAGACAATGGTCTATAATCCCTCTCTCTTGTTCCTCTCAGCCTCCCATCCTATCCCTCAGACAACAGATCTGCTCTCTGCCCATGTGGATAGGTTTGCATTCTCCATAGTTTTATGTGAACGGTAACATCCAGTATATAGCCTTTTTCTTGCCTAGCTTCTTTCATTCTGTATGAGATTCATCTGTGTTACACATGTCAATAGTTAACTTTTTTTATTGCTGAGCAGTATTCCACAATCATCCCCAAATCATCCCAGATGATTCACAAATGGTTTCAGAAAAGATGCATAGAAAGAATATGAAAAAGTAAATGGAGCAAAATGTAAACAATTGATGAAACTGGGCAAAGAATAGATGGGAGTTCATAGAATCATTTTTTAAAAAGGATAAAAATCTTTATTGAGATCAAATTCACACACTGTATAATTTACCCTTTTAAAGTGTACAATATAACATTTTTTAGGGAATTCCCTGGAGGTCCAGTGGTTAGGTCTTTGCACTTTCACAGGCTCCAAAGATTAGAAAATGGGCATATTTGGGAGGGTCATCATTTTGCACAGCACAGTGTCTATTCACTGCTCATTTTAAAATTGTTATTTGTCTTTTTATTATTGAGGTTTGTTCTTTATATAATATATTATAGAATTAAATGTTATTATAATACATTCTGAATACAAATCTCTTGTCAGATACATGTTTTGCCTATATTTTCCACTATTCCATGGTGGTCTTTCCACTTTCTTGATGGTGTCCTTTGAAGCACCAAAGTTTTAAATTTTAATAAAGTTAAATTTACCTACAGTTCCTTTTGTTGTTTGTGTGCTGTTTAGCCTAAGGCCATGAAAATTTATTCCTACGTTTTCTTCTAAAAGTTTCATCATTTTAGCTCTTATATTTCAGTATTCCATTCTTAGTTACCTTTTATTTTTATTGATGGTGAGAGACAAAAGTCTAATTTTTATTCTTTTCCATGCAGATATATCTAGTTGCTCTAACAACATTTGTTGAAAATACTGTTCTTTTCCCACTGAATGGTCCTGGTAACCTCAGCAAACATCACATGACCATAAATGTAAGGGTTTATTTCTGGACCCTCAGGTCTATTTCACTAATATATATGTCTACCCTTAGGTCAGAACCATACCATCTTGATTACCGTCACTTCACGATAAGTTCTGAAATCAGGAAATATGAGTCCTCCCACACTGTTTCACTTTTCCAGATTGCCTTGGGTATTCAGGTTTCCTTTCCACATGATTTGAGGATCAGCTTGTCAACTTTTGCAAAAAAAAAGCTAGGAGTCTTACTGGAATTGTCATAAATCTGTATGAATTTAAGAACAATTTGGGAAATAATGCCATCTTAAAAATGTTTGTCTTCCAATTCATGAACATAGGATGTGTTTCTGTTTACTAAAATCTTCTTTCTGTCCACATTTAGTAATTTTCAGTATACATGACTTGCACTTCTGTTTAAAGTATATCTAAGGATTTTATTCTTTTTCATGCTATCATAATTGGAACTATTTCCTTAGTATCATTTTTCAAAATATTTGCTAGGATATAGAAATACAATTGATTTCTGTGTGTTGATCTTATATCCTGAAATTATTTATTTAAGTATAGCAATTTGATTATAATTACATACTTACTCTAAAAAAATGTTCCTTGCCTCTTACAATTTCTGGTAACTCTTGGCATTCCTCAACATGTAGCCACATCCTTCTAGTCTCTGCCTCCATCTTCGCATTTCTTTTTCCTCCGTCGTCTATCTTCTCCTCTTTGTGTCTTTTATAAGGATACATGTCATTTGATTTAGGTTCTATATGGCTAATCCAGAATGATCTCCTCATCACAACATCTTTAAGTCTACAAAATCTTTTTCCAAGTTATCAGTCATAGATTCTGAGGATAAAAAATAAACATATCTTTTGTGGGGCCACCATTCAGCCCCCTACAAGTATCAAGTGATAGCGTTGAGTAAGCAGTGAGTAATATGAGATATGGAGTTATCATTTTATAGATGATTTTAAAGCCATGGAGCTGAATGGCATAACTTAGGAAGGACAAAAACTATCTAAGAACCAAAGCTTGGGGCCCTACTTAATTTAAACATCAGAAAAAGGGTAAGAGCTCAACAAAGAAACAGGGAAATACATGCTCTGTGAGGACAGAAAGCTGTCTGTTTTGTTCCTTAACTATTTGGCATTATCTTAAACAGTGCCTGCCGTTTGGAAAACACTTCAAAAAAACTAGAAACACTCCAAAGTATTGCTCTTGATTGGGTGGCCAGTGAGGTAAGGGAAAAAAAAAAAGACATGCCAATTCAGTACCCCAGAATCCCGGTGAGAAACGTAGGTTTTCTGAAGAGGTATTTCCAGCTGTGGAGCTCCTTGCGGAGGCATCCTTGTCTCTGCCGGCCACCCTGGTTCCCCAGGGTCCACTGCAGTCTGTGCAGGTCTTGGGAAGCAAGTAGGTGACCACAGCCTCAGTACAGCATGAAGAGCCAACTGTTTGTACAACTGAACAGTGGCCCCTGTAGGTGACTGGGCCACTTGCTCTACGCTATATATACACATGCTCCTGGAGCCCAAGCTGTTCCCGGGCAAAGGGCAGTTCCCCTGCATGGACATCCATCCCCGCGTGAAAGGTGGCCCACATTTATGCCAGGGGCTAGCCCATCTCCAAAACCCTGGTGGCGTATTACCAGAAATACATGGATGGGTCTTCAAGGAGGAAATCAAAGACATACTCATCTGGCAGGACCACACACTCTCTGCTAGTAGCTGACCCCATCTCTGCAAACCCCAAAAGTTCAGAGGCCTCGGCACACACAGTGGCTACCAGAAGTCTTTTTATCTTTTCTTTTTTATTTTTTGGCTGTGCCACTCCGCATGCAGGATCTTATCTCCCCCACCAGGGATCATACCCATGTTCCCTGTAGTGGAAGCACGGAGACCCAACCACTGGACCAGGAAATTCCCAGCTACCAGAAGTCTCAGGGAGAAACCAACAGAGAGCTCACCTTTATATTAAACAAAGGTTGTGGGAGTTTTAAGGTTTAAAGAAGACAGTGGGCGGGGGGCGGAGAGAGGGGGTCGGTTTTCCAGGTAAAGGTGATGTAAATACACATCTAACTTTCTCCCTCCCAAAAGGGAGTTTTGTTCTAAACATACACGTGTGGGGAAAGCAGTAGAGGAAAAAACAGCAACAAGATTTTGAGAGTTAGAAAGCAGATGGATGTGCGATAACTGAGTTAGCACCCCCAAGAGACTCAAATCCCAAGTTGGCTGCAAGGAAAGTTCAAAATCAACATAATTTGCACCACAGCCTCAAAAAGATCAGAAATTAGCAATGTTAAGAAAAAATCTGAAACGGAGTGTGAAGGAGCACTCCTAAATAAAGAGGTGGAGGTAAAAGCTGTTTGAGAAACAGTAAAAATCTCAGGTCACTTGCTCCAGCCCAGGAGAAAGAGCAGGGGTGCCATGAGAGCAGATGGCTCGTGAATCGCTGAATGCAGACACCTCTAGCCTTCTTCCCCGGCACAACTCCCAGCGTGCTGGCAGCCAGACATTTACCCTCCAGAAAAGAAACTGAAACTCCTTTCCACAGACTCTGACGTAAGATCAAGACCTAAAGGCACCAACCTCAGAGTTTCCCCGATAAATGATCCACCCAGACTCCTATTCAATGAAATTCACAGTTGAAAAGTCCTTCCCACAGGCTCAGTGTGAATCTGTTTTTAGCCTCACACTTTCTTGATTATTCCCTGGAGAAGGAAGTGGCAACCCACTCCAGTATTCTTGCCTGGAGAACTCCATGGACAGAGGAGCCTGGTGGGCTACAGTCCGTGGGGTCACAAAGAGATGGACACGACTGAGCGACTAACACTTCTTGATTATGAGCAGAGAGCCAAGAGATGACAAGCCCAAAGAAGAAAGTCTCTGCCACAGAAAATGGAAATCAACATAAGAGTGACTTTCCTGGTTGTTCAGTGATGAAGGCTTCACTCTCCCGATGCGGGGAGCCTGAGTTCAATCCCAGGTGGGGATAAGATCCCACACGCCACAGGGCACGGTCAGAAAAAAAGTAAAGAGAAAAAAAAGGCAACTGTGGAGGAGACAAGAACTAGATGCTGTGAATGGATAACTGCGGGAGCAGAAAGATGAGAGCAGGTAAGGGTTCATTTGTGCTCACTGCAGATATTCACATTTTCTGTAATGTGGAGTTTGTTTTTTAAAGGACTGGTAGGGAAGATTTGGATTTCTCAGCAGTACTGGAAACAAAAGGAAATGAAGCAATGCCTTCAAAATTTCTAACAATTGAAAATTATTTCCAAACTAGGATTCCGTAACTAAACAAACTATAAATCAAGTGCAAAAAAAGTGTACAAATAGATGGATTGGCCTTAGTGAATCAATGGCAGTCCACTCGTCTACTAGGAAGTAAGACTGAATATTTAGGAGTACATTCAGGTAGGTTGGTATGTTTGATAATGGAAATAAGAGCCAGTTCTCTTCTGATTGCTTTACTTTGAAGAGTTCATAGTGCAGTGGGACATTTGGATACATAAACAGATAGTGTTTACATGTACTAAAATAAAATGGCTAAGTTCTGTTGCACAGCTATGTACAGTCTTACGGGACCCCAGCCTTTTGGCTCCGGTAAAGCTTTATGGGGTAGGTGATGTCTTAAGGAATGAACAGTGGTTACCCAGAGAATGAAGGGAAAAGCTTTCAAACTAGAAAGACTGTCATTAACAAAGGTACAAAGGAATAAAACCTCATCGTGTGTATAGAATATAGTACATCAAGCAGAAAAAAGTATGTAGTAAATACTTTGTGACATCAATTAAATCACTTGGTATTTTCAAGGTCTTGGCATATCTAGTGTGACTGGAGGCTAAAGATAAAACCAGAAGGTATTCTGCAACTATCTGTTATCCAAGCGTTGGGTTTATCATTATGAAACAACGTAGTCAAGAAACAAGATGCTGAAATCTGTATTCTGAAAGAGGCGTGAAGGAGCTGGAAAATAAGAAACAACCAAGATTATAAGTTCTTTAGCATCTTAAATTCTCCTATGGATGGATGGCAGCACTTACTTTTCAGAATATTCTGATTGATTCACGTGTCAAAAATTATTTTTGAACTAAGATTGTATTTCCCCTTGGCTAATATTGCATATGTTCAGTACAGCAGCGTTTGTCTTTACTGATTCTTTTGCTAGTCCAAACTACAAAAATGTTTCAGTATCCATTTGTACAGACACTTTATATAAAAGAGTTCTTGGGGTGTTTGCAGCCTGGAGGGAGAGGCAGATGCTAAAGAAATTATGCGCAATTAAATATACAAATGATATTTTTACATGGCACAAGGCTCCTGCCATATGACACAACCAGAATGTTCAAATATTTCAATACCAATCAGGTCAGCTTCAGTCTTAAAAATATTCCTAAGTACGATAGTCATTTTTAGTGCATATTATCAAGGTCCGGGATGGGGAGGAAAAAAAATTGGGTCTTTACGTGTGCTCATTTTTAATGAAAATACTAACTACTATTTACCTATACATGTGAAACTCTATATATTTTTATTCAAGTTGAGTTCAGGCCTATTGGACAGACTTTGAATACTATTAAAATGAAAGAATATACTACAGGGAAAGTATAAGAACATAGACCCATTTTCTTTTAAGTTTGAAAATAAGAGTCTTTGACTCAAATGGAGCTTCTGTTTGATGAATTAATGGGCCATCATAATCAAACAATTGTAAGTCACAATTTAACTGAAAACCAGAAGGATAAAAATAGCGGAGACTAAACATATAATATCCTTCTTTCTTCGTCATTACCCCTGGAAGGTGTGTCTTTCCTGAACTATGAATCACTGGCCAGACCTTGCAAATTTGTTCCATGAGCGGGAAGTACCAGAACAGCAGCAATACTCTCATTGTGGGCGTCCCTGCTCAGGAGCAAAAAGGTGCACAGCCCACAGCTTGGATAACTCTCCTTCCCCATAACATGGAAACTAGTGTGAAAAGAAAAACAATTCAGGTAGTTTCAAACTTACCTTTCTATAATAACTGCAGTGATTATACTAATAACAGCATGGCAGCCCACTCCAGTATTCTTGCCTGGAGAATCCCATGGACAGAGGAACCTGGCGAGCTACAGTCAATAGGGTTGCCCAGATTTGGACATCACTGAGCAACTGAGCACGCATGCATACTAATATTTAATAGATGGAAGATCTTATTGCCTCTTAGCCTTCTTCAACTTGTCTGGAGTGTTGTCATAACTAGCCACATCATAGGACTTCCCTGGTGGTACAGGGGATAAAAATCCACGAGCCAATGCAGGAGGACACAGGTCTGCCCCCTAGTCAGTGAAGATCACACACGCAGCGGAGCAAGTAAAGAAAGCCCACAAGCCACAACCACTAAGCGTGTGTGCTGCAAGCCACAGCACCCTAGAGCCTTGCTCTGCAAGAGACCCCACCACAGTGAGAAGCCAGGGCACCGCAAGAAGCCAGGAACCCTCACTCACCACAGCTAGAGCAAGGCCCACCCAGCAACGAAGATACAGCACAGCCAAAAACAAGTGCAAAAATTATATATATATATATATATATATGAAATGAGCCACATCATACAACTTCCAACAGCTCATCATAAAAGGTAAATGGAAGTGCAGGTCATTCAATGTACAGTTTACACTTGATGTTTTGGCCACTGTTACTACCCTATAAGCCTAGAAATAAAATGATTACATCTTGAGTTTTGAACCAGAATCAGAATTGAGGTTTTCTTTCTTTCCAGACTTAGTTTGACTGCCACAGAATTTTACCAGATTTTCAGATTAATCATCATTATATTAACAAAATTTTTTTCAACATTGTTAAAAGTATAGTGTTGTCTATAGTCTATGCATGTTCCTTATTTATCATTTTTTGCATTCCCTATCATTTCTATTTTAGAGATTCCTTTTAGTTATTTTAATAAAAATGAAAATTAAGGTTATTTAAATTAAGAAAATAAAATTTTTCTTTTTTAGCTATTCTCCTAAGACATTTTACTTTCTGTATATGAAACAAAGGTTTCAAATGACAATGTCTTCAAAATTACATAAAAATCAGTTCAGTTCAGTTCAGTCTCTCAGTCGTGTCCGACTCTTTGCAACCCCGTGAACTGCAGCACGCCAGGCCTCCCTGTCCATCACCAACTCCCGGAGTTCACTCAAACTCACGTCCATCGAGTCGGTGATGCCATCCACCCATCTCATCCTCTGTCGCCCCTTTTCCTCCTGTCCCCAATCCCTCCCAGCATCAGAGTCTTTTCCAATGAGTCAACTGTTCTCATGAGGTGGCCAAAGTACTGGAGTTTCAGCTAAAATAAGTTAGGTACCATTTATTCTCTTGTCTTCCCAACAGTACTTGCTTAAACAATCATGATAACCAACTTGTGGGCGGAATTATTATTTGTATTTCTTTAAGCTCTCCTGGCTAATTCAGTGTACAACAGCAACACCTACTGGACAGTTTTGTACTTCTCAGCTAAGAAATATCTCTACCTTTCAAAGTAAGAAATCGGCTAAGGAATGCAATTTATATGGATACTACTGATGATTTTGTATCCCAACATTGCTCTAGTGAGCAAATGTGTGAATGTATAGAGTTCACCTGAAATAAACAATGATAATCAACCTCACAAGTTTTGAGTATTTAAAGATAAGAGAGAAGTATGTAAAACATGTGAAGGTACACATATAGTCTGTGCTTCAGATTTAATATGTCATATTAATTATTTCCTAAAACTGGCTTTATAGGAGAAGCAGAGCCAATGCCTGAATTGTTGGTAGTAAAAATCTCACTCACATTCCTGTGTATCTGTAGAAAGATGCTTAACAGAGCTAAGTGATGCTGCTGTGATAAAACCTAGGCACAAAGGGGAAAATAATGTATGCTGTCCCAGAAGTTGATATGCAAATACAGTTAACAAGGGAGAAAGCTATGCTAATACCAACATTCTCATTTTCTCTTGCCTCAGGAAAGTTGGATTTGTTAGAATTCAATTAAAATCAGCATGGAAGGGAGGATTTTACACATTCCTGGAGAAACATGAGTACCTGCCATCCAAATGCAATAATAATAATATTGTTCTAATACTCTCACCACTTTTCTCCCCAGAATAATTGAACCTAAGTGCACACAGCTCCCCTGCTAGTTTGGATCAAAGCTTAGTTGTGTGGAAGAAGCAACTCATTGGCTCTATGCTTTGGGGACTTCATCCAGCTTGTTCCTAGAATCAGACACGCTGGAGAGATTGTGGACTTAGATTCTGGTGCAGAGTGTGAGGGCACGAAACGGAGTCCTTGGCAAGAGGCAAACAAAGAACAGCGGCATTCCTCAAGCACTCATCATGTAATCACTCATATAATTAATTAGACATTTCTCAGTTAAATTCTATATCCACAAAGCACTGATCTGGGTACTATGGACTGGATAGGAGGGGCCTGCAAGCTAAAGCCAGTGTGAAGCCTGTTTTTGCACAACCTGTGACCTAGAGATGAATTTTGCATTTTCAAAGGTTATTTGAAATAGAAAAAGAAAATGTGTCCTGGGAAAGACTCATTTTTTCCCCTCCTGTGAGTCTCCTTCACGCTCATGCTTCTACCAGACTCATAGCACTTCTGATACCAGCTATGGGTGTTTTCCCCCCACCAGGGAATTCATTGATACCAGCCAATTGTCCTACAATTTAACTCAATTCTGACACTGCCTACCTGGAGACAGCATCTCATTCCACAAATTAAGGGCTCAGTTCCGTGTGACTGTCCCTTCCTTCAGATGGACCCCAAGTTACCCAGAACTTCTGTCCAAGTTGTTGACAAGTCAGGGGTTCTCATAACCCTCTCCTGGAGTTTTTTTACTTTCCTAGAGTGGATCACACAACTCAGGAAACACTTTAGTTTACCAGTATTGAAGGATATGATAAAGAATACAGAGAAATACCAAGTTCTAGGCGGGGTCTGGGAGGGTCCCGAGCTCAGAAGCTTCTGTTTCCTTGCAGGGGAAGTGGGTCACCCTCCCAGTGTGTGGATGTGTTCACCATTCTGAAAGCATCTTAACCCCATATGATTGGGATTTTGTGAAGGTTTCCTCATCTAGGCGTGATCAAATATTAATTCTGTGTCTAGCCCCTCTCCTCTCTCTCTGGAGAAGAAGGAGAGATTGTAAGCTGAAAATTCTAAGATTCTGATCATGGCTTGGTCTTTCTGGTGACCAGTCCCCTTCCAAGAAGCATCCAGGAATCTACCTAGAATCCTCTTTTTAGAGGGACTTCCCTGGCAGTCCAGTGGTTAAGACTGTGCTCCCAGTGCAGAGGGCACTAGTTTGATCCCTGATCAAGGAACTAAGATTTAACATGCAGTAGGGCACAGTTAAAAAATAAGCAAGTAATTAATTTATTAAAAAGAGAGAGAATCACCTCATTAGAACAAAAGACACTTCCGACACCAGAAGATTATAAGGTTTTCAGGAGCCGTATGTCTGCTGCTGCTAAGTCGCTTCAGTCATGCCCGACTCTGTGCGACCCCATAGATAGCAGCCCACTAGGCTCCCCCGTCCCTGGGATTCTCCAGGCAAGAACACTGGAGTGGGTTGCCATTTCCTTCTCCAATGCATGAAAGTGAAAAGTGAAAGTGAAGTCGTTCAGTCGTGTCCGACTCTTCGCGACCCCATGGACTGCAGCCCATCAGGCTCCTCCGCCCATGGGATTTTCCAGGCAAGAGTACTGGAGTGGGGTGCTATTGCCTTCTCCTGGACACTGCTTATTTCACTTTGTGGGTTTATAATGCAGCAGCTGTGCTTCAGTTTGTCTTGTAAAGTTAGCTGCAGAGAAATATCATGAATTAAATTGGACCCAAAAAGACCGCAGATTACTTTACCAGTTACCCTCAAGTTGACAGTCTATAGATTACAGCTGAATCTTAAATTATTTTGCTGGTCAACTGCATTTTTCTGTAGCTCTTAAGTGTCTATGGGAACACCTAAAGCAGGTGATGTTTTCGGTCCAGATCCAGAATTTAAAACTTATGTCATAGAATATAAGCCTACCTACAGTTTTATGAGAATTTCTGTTAAGCTTTTTGGGGATTTGGGCTGTATGCTGTCATCCTTCCTTTTAAAGAAAGACATTTTTTGATGATGGTGTTTCCCGTATATATACTTCCTACTGTCGGCTGCATCTACTCCGTGTAATTTATAAACTGCTGTCGAACTTTCAAAACGTTTCTGCCTCATAGCATCCTGATCTTGATTCCTTCTCCTCTCTCTCTCACGAGGGATGGAGAAATACATGATCACAACACTTTCAGGGGACCTTGGTAGGTTTGTGTGATCTAGGAGAGCTTGTGCAGAGAAAGGAGGAAGAGTAGAGAAACAGGAACCGTTCTTGGCAAAAACGCTTTGCCCGGGAATCAGTCCATCTGCGTGATATCTTGGTGCCAGCTTATAAGAAGAGTGGGCAGGTGGTAGAGACACTCGGGGCGGCTCACTGGGGAAGAGTTATGGCTCCTGTAGACTGGGGCAGCAAGAGTTTGTCCTGCCTTTTCAAAATGCTGCCAAGAGACTTCTTTGTCAATGGAAGTGCCCTTGGACCACTGAAAGGGACAAACAAATTTACACATATGCCTTCAGGTGAAAAAATTAAAACAAAACAAAAAAAAAAGATTTCCTCTCCCCTGTACCTAGGAGAGATCTTCCCCCATGTCTCAGTGGTAAAGAAATCTGACTGCAAGGCAGGAGTGAAAGTGAAAGTGAAGTCGCTCAGTCATGTCCGACTCTTTGCGACCCCGTGAACTGTAGCCTACCAGGCTCCTCCATTCTTGGGATTCTCCAGGCAAGAATACTGGAGTGGGTTGCCATTTCCTTCTCCAGGGGAACTTCCCAACCCAGGGATCGAACCCAGGTCTCCCGCATTGCGGGCAGATGCTTTAACCTCTGAGCCACCACGGAAGCAAGGCAGGAGACTCAGGTTTAATTTCTGGGTGGGGAAAATCCCTGGAGAAGGGCATGGCAATCCACTCCAGTATTCTTTCCTGGAGAATGCCCATGGACAGAGGAGTCTGGTGGGCCGTAGTCCTTAGGGTCACAAAGAGTTGAACACAACTGAAGTGACTTAGCGCACACACACACACACACGTACCTGGGAGATCTGGGTTCTAGTTCTCGTTTTATTGACAACTAGTTGTGTGGCCCAGAATAAAATCATTTAGCATCTACAACTTCTAGCTATGTTTTGTGAATAAAGGGAAGATCTGAGTAAATAATCTCCCTGGGCCTAAAATTTCCTGAGCCTACAATCCATTATGTATCTGGTAGCCTCGATAGAAGCCGAAGTCTGGTGCAGCATTTCCTCTAAAGCGTCTATTGTCTAGTCCTGTCTGCAACTGGGCCAAGTCCCGTAGTTTGTGGGATTAACACGAGGCACAAAATAACTGTGTGTCATCGGAAACAAAGAGTTTGGAAAGGACATTTCACCTAACGAAATTAAATATCACTGCTTAAAAATAATAAAAGGCTATAGAAAGAAAATATCAACGCCATCACAAATCAACGTCTGAGGAACAGCTCTAGAAAACATCTGGAAAATAGCATTGCGTTAACAAACCACTAGATAAAATGTTTGATTTCCCAGTCGCTGATGTTACTCACTGCAAAAGCAGTTAAAAGGCCTTATGAGGAATAATATCTTGGCAGTGGATGAACAGCAAGAAACCCAGCTGTTTGCACTTGCTGTGTAACAAGCGCCAATGTACATAGTGTAATCCACACAGTCTGCTGAGGATCAAACAGCCAACCACACGATGTGATGGAGTCCTGAGGGGTGGAAGGGATCAGGCCATGGGGACTAGGGGCCGGGCATTGGCCTCTTTTTACTACAACAGCCCACTTTCAGGGCAACTTCCTTGTGAAATGTCATTTCTTGCTATATTTTCATTCATTTGCTCTTACTAGAAATTTATGTCATGGCCTGGAAAGAACTTCTATTTTCAGACAAGGGTCCCCTCTAAAGCATAACAGATGTTGGGAATGTTGTGAGACTGGTCAAAAGAGAAAAGGAGGGCCTTCCCTGGTGTTTCTTTGGTTAAGACTCTGCACTCCCTATGCAGGGGCACAGGTTTGATCCCTGGTCAAGGAACTAAGATCCCAAGTGCTTCATGGCCTAAAAAAAAAAGAAGAAAAAGAGGCGTGGTGGCACAGTGGATAAGAAGCTGCCTGCCAATGCAGGGGACACAGGTTGGCTCTCTGGCCTGGGAAGATTCCACATGCCCTGGGGCAGCCAAGCCCACGCACAGCCCCTGACCCTGTGCTGTAGCGCCCACGAGCTGTAATTCCTGAAGCCTGGGCGCCCAGAGGCCATTTTCTGCAACAAGAGAAACCACCACAAAGAGAAGCTCTTGTACCTCAATGAAGAGTACCCCCCGCTAGCCATAACTAGAGAAAAGCCTGTGCAAAGCAACAAACACCCAGTGCAGCAAAAATAAATCGATAAATAAATAATTTTTTAAAAAAGAATATTTACAAGGCAGAGGGGATATCAGCAAGTACTGCATCAGTGGCAGACAGAAAAGGAACGGCCCTTGGGTGAGTAGATGTGAAGAAAGAGAAGCTGATAAACCCATGAAGGCAAGATAATATGTATCCTTCAACTGCCTCACCTCAAAAGAATAGAGGATCCTATTCATTCTGCTAATGAGATATTGAAACAGACTAGTGTAAATTTGCAAAACAAAAGGAAAGGGAGGGAACATTTCAGGCAATGTTTATTTGCAAAGCTTCTTAGGCATTCCTTGAAATCAGCAGTTCTTTGAAATTTAAAGCTACAGCCTGGTCAACTTTGCAATCAATCATTCAATGATTAATTGTTAAGATTCTTCAGTATGTTTTAGGAAAGCTTCAAATTTTGGGCGGGGTGGGGAAAATTCAGTTCAGTTTAGTCACTCGGTAGAGTCCATCTCTCTGCGACCCCATGGACTGCAGCATGCCAGGCTTCCCTATCCATCACCAACTCCTGGAGCTTGTTCAAACGCACGTCCATTGAGTCACTGATGCCATCATATTTCAGGATCTACCCTCTTTAAATATTCTTTTCCATTATGGTTTATTACAGGATATTGAATATAGTTCTCTGGGCAGTACAGTAGGACTTATTGTTTAGTTTTTTTCATTTTCTTAACAATGTCTATCAGAGAAGTCCTTAACTTTTATGAAGTCAAACCTCTTAATTCTTCTCTGCTGTGGTCTGTGCTATTTGCAATCATTCCCAATGCCTCTCTCAGCCTCATTCCATCACCCAAGTTCCGATCAGGAAACAAAAACTGTGTCAGTTATTTAAACAGAAAAGTTTAGTATAAATGTTAGTTACGTAGTAAAATGTAGGGATCTACTAAGGGATATGGGCTTCTCTGGTGGCTCAGACAGCAACGCATCTGCCTGCAATGCAGGAGACCCGGCTTCAGTCCCTGGGTTAGGAAGATCCACTGGAAAAGGGCATGGCAACTCATTCCAGAATTCTTGCCTGGAGAATTCTGTGGACAAAGGAGCCTGGCCAGCTATAATGCATGGGGTTGCAAATAGTCAGACTGAGCAACTAACACACACACACACACACACACACACACACACACACACACACACACACAAATGGAGATATAAGAGGATTCTAAGGACCCAGAAATAGCAACTGCAGATAGCAGCTACCATGTTTAAAGTCAATGGAAAGCGAGCAAGGAAGGAAATTTCAAAATTTAGAGGCCTCCGTGGACTTCCCTGGTGGCTCAGACGGTAAACTGTCTGCCTACAATGCGAGAGACCTGGGTTCCATCCCTGGGTTGGGAAGATTCTCTGGAGAAGGAAATAGCAACCCACTCCAGTACTCTTGCCTTGAAAATCCCATGGACGGAGGAGCTTGGTGCAGGCTTCTGTCCACGGGGTCGCAAAGAGTCGGGCACGACTGAGCGACTTCACTTTCTTTCTTTCTTGTGCCCTAGGCTGAGAGGCATTCCTCGAGGAGACATGTGGCTGCCGAAGGATGCCTGGTGGTTACGGAACTGCTAGAGGGCGTGAGCCACAGCAGCCCCACCACCAGGTGCCTAAGAACGCGATGGAGGACACAGACATGAGCTGATCCGCAGCACTCACTGATCGCAGCTTGGGTCTCAGGAGATGGACTTGTTAGTTAAAACACTCCTAGCAAGGGAGTGAGGAAAGAGAAGGGAAAGAAACTCAGGACCAAGAAGACTGAGAAGGAGCCTGACAGGTGAAAGGAAACGATATTACAGAGGGTATTATGCTAAGTGAAATAAGTCAGACAGAGATAGACAGCTCCTCTATGATACCACTTATACATGGAATCTAAAAAAAAAAAAAAAACAAAACAACAAACTCATGAATATAATAACCAGGAAACAGATTCACTTCATGGATATAGAGAACAAACTAGTGGTTACCAGGGGGGATGGGGGAGAGGCGAGGGGCATGATAGGGGTAGGGATTAAAAGTACAAACTATTGTTTACAAAATAAATAAACTACAAGGATATATTGTATGACACAGAGAATATAGCCAATATTTTATTTAAAAAACCATAAACAGAGTGAATCACTATGTTCTATGCTTAGAACTTCTATGATACTGTGCATCAACTATAGCTCAAAAAAAATTACACTTAAAAAAAAAAAGAAGGAGCCAGACAGGTAAAAAGAAAAACAGAAAAGTGGAAAGTAACAGAATCTGAAAGTTAATATCTAATGCTGCTGAGAGAGGAGAAGGCAATGGCACCCCGCTCCAGTACTCTTGCCTGGAAAATCCCATGGACGGAGGAGCCTGGTGGGCTGCAGTCCATGGGGTCGCGAAGAGTCGGACACGACTGAGCGACTTCACTTTCACTTTTCACTTTCATGCATTGGAGAAGGAAATGGCAACCCACTCCAGTGTTCTTGCCTGGAGAATCCCAGGGACGGGGGAGCCTGGTGGGCTGCCGTCTATGGGGTCGCACAGAATCGGACACGACTGAAGTGATTTAGCAGCATAGCAGCAGCTGCTGAGAGAACTGTTTCAATACCAGCATTCTGTATTTGCAAGTTTCCTCTGTGACATCTTTTCTTCTAACCCATCTTCATCTAATTCTACTTAACCTTTAAACCTTTCAATATCAATTTAGAGATCTCCTCTCCGGGTGCTTTCTCAGATCTGCCCCTTAAACACATGGTTTGGAGCTCCTTTGACTGCCAAATACATTTACACTTATCTTTGTGATAAAACTTAAGCTCCTTAAACTATGAGATTACATTTTATTCTGCACCATATCTTCAGATAGTAACATACTTCTCATCACATTGTTAGCACTTTAGCATTGGTAAATTTTTTTATCTGAATAAATCGCACTTTTCTTTGTCTCAAATCACTTTTCTTATACTTCTGTCATGGAACTGGTTACCTATTATTATCTCTGTATGTTATTTCCTCTCCCCAAGAAACTATTGTGTTTAGTCATTCAGTCATGTCCGACTCTTTTCGACCCCATGGACTGCAGCTTACCAGGCTCCTCTGTCCATGGGGATTCTCCAGGCAAGAGTATTGGAGTGGGTTGCCATGCCCTCCTCCAGGGGATCTTCCCAATCCAGGGATCGAACCCAGGTCTCCCCCACTGCAGGCGGATTCTTTACCGACAGAGCCACCAGGGAAACCCACTAAGAAACTATTATCTCCTGCTAGTCTTTGCATTCCTAGGACTGACAAGCACTGGGCATTGCACAGAGCAAGCACTTTTGAAATATTTACCGTATAAAACAACTCCAAGCCCATACAAGGTGATTAAACTGTAATACTGAGACTGGGGATTGACTTTTGAACTGGGTCTGAAGACATTTCCTTCAATAATTTTATCCCGAGTCATGCAAGAACCTGGGAGGGGGGTGTCTGTTTAAACTCTGACTGCAAGAAACAAAGTATCTTAAATGGAAAGGAGGGGAGATTATTCCTATAAGGAGCAGAACTGCAGTGGAAACTGAAAGGAGCTGTAATCAGGTCCTTCGTCACCTGCCAGCAGCAGGCAGGAGTGTTCTCTGTTCCTCCTCTCCGCATGTCTTCCAGTTGCCTTTCATTCATTCCTTCATCCTTTTCCTGATAACCATGATGGAATCACAGGCAAGGGAAGAAAAGCTGTTGAAAAGCATTCCCTAAGGTTGTCAGTGGCCTCCTAGAGCTGCAACATGTATAGCTCCTCCTTTCAAGAGAGATTACAAATTGAGACTAGATCATTTTACCCAGCCCCAGCCAGTGAAGGAACTGCGATTTAACTGGCTTGCCAAGTTGCCTACTCAAGTGGTCCACTCAACACATCTACACATAGTTCACCAGATGGCGATGGAAGCCCACCATCAGTTTATACCATCAGTTCAGTTCAGTTCAGTCGCTCAGTTGTGTCCGACTCTTTGCGACCCCATGAATCGCAGCATGCCAGGCCTCCCTGTCCATCACCAACTCCTGGAGTTCACTAAGACTCACATCCATCGAGTCAGTGATGCCATCCAGCCATCTCATCCTCGGTCATCCCCTTCTCCTCCTGCCCCCAATCCCTCTCAACATCAGAGTCTTTTCCAATGAGTCAACTCTTTGCATGAGGTGGCCAAAGTACTGGAGCTTCAGCTTTAGCATCATTCCTTCCAAAGAACACCCAGGGCTGATCTCCTTCAGAATGGACTGGTTGGATCTCCTTGCAGTCCAAGGGACTCTCAAGAGTCTTCTCCAACACCACAGTTCAAAAGCATCAATTCTTCGGTGCTCAGCCTTCTTCACAGTCCAACTCTCACATCCATACATAACCACAGGAAAAACCATAGCCTTGACTAGACGGACCTTAGTCGGCAAAGTAATGTCTCTGCTTTTCAATATGCTATCTAGGTTGGTCATAACTTTTCTTCCAAGGAGTAAGCGTCTTTTAATTTCATGGCTGCAGTCACCATCTGCAGTGATTTTGGAGCCCCAAAAAAATAAAGTCTGACACTGTTTCCACTGTTTCCCCATCTATTTCCCATGAAGTGGTGGGACCAGATGCCATGATCTTCGTTTCCTGAATGTTGAGCTTTAAGCTGACTTTTTCACTCTCCACTTTCACTTTCATCAAGAGGCTTTTGAGTTCCTCTTCACTTTCTGCCATAAGGGTGGTGTCATCTGCATATCTGAGGTTACTGACATTTCTCCCGGCAATCTTGATTCCAGCTTGTGTTTCTTCCAGTCCAGCGTTTCTCATGATGTACTCTGCATAGAAGTTAAATAAGCAGGGTGACAATATACAGCCTTGATGTACTCCTTTTCCTATTTGGAACCAGTCTGTTGTTCCATGTCCAGTTCTAACTGCTGCTTCCTGACCTGCATACAGATTTCTCAAGAGGCAGGTCAGGTGGTCTGTATTCCCATCTCTTTCAGAATTTTCCACAGTTTATTGTGATCCTCACAGTGGCAGAAGAAAATCAAGACAAGCAGCTGTCGGGACCCTGCTTTTTTAAAATCTTTTTTAAGGAAAAGGCTGTTGCATTTTAGTGCCTCAGATACTGAGTTTTTTTAAAAATCCAACTATAAAAGAGAACTTTTTGAAAGATTCATTAGTGACAAAGTATTTTTAGTAATCTAACTAAGGATGAAATGGCTGGATGGCATCACTGACTCAATGGACTATGAGTTTGAGCAAACTCCTGGAGATGGTGAAGTTTAGGGAAGCCTGGCATGCTGCAGTTCATGGGGTCACAGAGAGTTGGACAAGACTTAGCTACTGAACAGGAACAACAACTAGATTATGTTTTCTGATAATTTAAAAAAATGAAACAAAATGGTACTGAACATCATCACTGCCTGGGTAGAATTTGCTAAGACATATACTTTTTAAGTTCTCAGTAATCTCACTGAAGTGTCTAGGCTTGGGGAGGAGTAGAAAATGGCTTTTTTCTCTATATGCTTGTAATCTCTCATACTTTTTCTCACTCAACTAAGGCACAGAAGAGAAAATCCTCTTAATGGACATCACCAGATACTGGAAACTGGGTCAGCTAACTTTGCATGGGAATCTTGGAGTCTTCCAGGCAACCATTCCTTCTTCCTCTATGACTGTCCTCATTTCTCATCCCACTCACTGAATTACTGGGATAATTGTGAGCTTGACGGGAGTTTCTTAAGCATTTTGACTTTCAGTGTTCTCCTCCTTAGAATTATGTTTTTAAAGTCTACTATTTTGTGGTAATAACATTTTAATGAACCTAGAACAATGCCTGGTGCTTCATAGGTGCTCAAGAAATAGCAACAATCATTATTTTTGCCTCCAACTTGTACTTTATTTTGAAAGTGAACATGTGGCTTATGAAAGTCAAGTGAATTGCATCTAGTTCTTATCGCTTGTGCGTCATGATCTTGCAACAGAATTACGACTTTGTCTATAGTTTATGTGTGCAGATGAACCATCAAAATCTACACATTTTATGTTGGCAAAGAACTCAAGAATTCGTGTATTTGTAGCCATTACAATTTTTGGTTTCTTTAGCCTGGTAGGCCAATTACAACATAAAACACACACAGAGGGGTGGTACTAAGTTGGCAGAGGGATAGGACAGGGAGACCACTTTCTCCCTCACAAATTCATCAAAAGTTCATTTGAATGCTAAGCAACTTTCACAAAACAACTTCTGAACACTGACGGAAGACACCAGGCACCCAGAAAGGCAGCCCATTCTCTTCAAAAGGAGGTAGGACAAAATATAAAAGACAAAAAGAGAGACAAAAGAGTTAGGGATAGAGACCTGACCCAGGGAGGGAATCGTGAAGGAGGAAAAGTTTCCAAACACCAGGAAACCCTCTCACCTGTGGGTCTGTGGGGAGTTTTGGAATCTCAGAGGGCAACATAACCGGGAGAAAAAAAAAAAAAAAAAAACCAACCCACAGAATATGCGCCTAACTGCAACTCCTGGGGAGAAGTAGCCCAGACGCTTGTGTCTGCCACCAGCGAGCGAGAGCTGAACAGGGAGGCACGGGCTGCATTGCTTAGGGTAAGGACTGGGCCTGAAACAGTGGGATAGCCAGAGAGAGAGAGAAAAAAAGAGAGAGTGAGAGATAGAGAGAACACTCCCACGAAAAGCTCTAACCTGAGGCAGAGCCTGGCCTACTCACAGAATGAAGGATTGAGGGAATACCAACGAAGAGCTAGCCAGCTGTGGACCCTCCTATCCTCCTGCTGGAGGCAAAGAGGCAGGTGGGCTACAGCCAGAACCGGAAAGCAAGGGGTAATCTCAGCCCCAGAGACGGCATCCTCCACCAAACTGTGAGCAGGCTCCCAGTTGCTAACCAAGTCTTCCTGGGATCCTGGACAGTCAACATTTGCCAAGAGTGCTGCAGCCAGAAACCAGCTCCCCAGAGGAGACACACAGCACACCTGAGACGGTGCTCTCACGGCACACCCGGAAAACCCAGCAGCTGGGTCTGGGAAGGTGATTAAGACACACAGCCCACCTGGGACAGTGTGCTCACCAAGTACCTGGTCACCTGAGCTGCTCGGACCTGGAAAGGGCACCAAATGCACGCCCAACTGAGTCTGTGCCTTTGTGGAGTACCCAAGAACCTGAACCTGAGCAGCTTAGACCTGGGAAGTGCATGAAACTCAGGGTCCGTTTTGAACAGTTTCCCTTCAGAGCAACCTGGAGCCTGAGCAGTGTACACTGGGAAAGCACACATGCCGTGAGCTGGGGCAAACCCAGTGTGGTCCATATACTGTGAGCACTCCCCAAATGCACCAGCGGTATTTGTTTGCAGTGTTCCTCCCTCCCCACAGCACAACTGAACAAGTGAGCCTAAATAAGTGACCACCTTTGCCCCTTGTGTCAGGGTGGAAATTAGACACTGAAGAGACTTGCAAACAGAGGAAGCCAAAATAAACAAGAAGAGGGAACCACTCTGGAAATCACGGGTGCAACAGATTAAACAGTAATTAGCATTGACTAAGCATTGGAAGGGGCCTATAGACCTTGAGAAGAAGTATAAGCTGGAACAAGGAACTATCTGAAAATGAACTGACCCAACACTGCCTTCAACAGCTCCAGAGAAATTCCTAGATATATTTTTACTATTATCATTTTTAAATTTTTTTATGTTTAAGTTCTGTATTACCACTTTAATTTTCATTTTTACAATCTACTATTACCTTCCAAAAAAGACCCTATTTTTAAAGCAAATTTCATATTTTTAAAATAATTATTGTGATTGATTTTGTTTTGTATTTGTAATATTATATTTTTCAGAGTCTAACCTCTACTCTAGATTTTTAATCTTTGCTTTTTGGTATTTGTTATCAATTTTGTGCCTCTAAAACTCTGATCTTTAGTACCCATGTTTGCTTAGGGGTATGTTACTGGCTTGATTGCTCTCTCCCCTTTTGACTCTCCCTTTTCTCCCCCAGGTCACCTCTATCTTCTCCCTACCCCTCTCTTCTCTAAACTCTGTGAATCTACCTGGGTGTTCTGGGCTATGGAGAACACTTAGGGAACTGATCACTGGCTGGATTGGTCTCTCCCGTTTTGACTCTCCCTCTTCTCCTCCTGGTCACCTCTATCCCCCTCCTCCCTCTTCTCTTCTCTTCTCTATGTAACTCCGTGAACCTCTTTAGGTGTTCCAGACTGTGGAGAATCTTTTCACCATTAACCTAGATGTTTTATCATCTGTGCTGTGTGAATGAAGAAGTCTTGAGGCTACTGTAAGAATAAGACTAAAGGCCAGAGGCAGGAGGCTTAAATCCAAAACTTGAGAACAGCAGAAAACTCCTGACTCCAGGGAACATTAATCAACAAGCGCTCATCCAAAAGCCTCCGTACCTACACTGAAACCATGTTCCACCCAAAAGCCAACAAGTTCCAGAGCAAGACACGCCATGCGAATTCTCCAACAACGCAGGAACATAGCCCTGAGCATTAAAATACAGCCTGCTCAAAGTCACACCAAACCCATAGGCACCTCAAAATACACTACTGGACATTTCTTCACTCCAGAGAGAAGAGATCCAGCTCCACCTACCAGAACACCAATGCAAGCTTCCTTAACTAGGAAGCCTTGACAAGCCATTCATCCAACCCCACCCACAGGGAGCAGGCTCCACAATAAAGAAGAACCACAATCTTCTAGCATACAGAAAGGCCACCCCAAACACAGCAATCTAAACAAAATGAAAAGGCAGGTAAAGGAACATGATAAATGCCCACCAAACCAAACAAAAGAGGAGGAGATAGGGAGTTTACCTGAAAAAAAATTCAGAATAATGGTAGTAAAAACGATCCAACATCTTGAAAACAAAATGGAGTTACAGATAAATAAATCCTTGCCTAGAGACAAGGATTGAGAAGATGCATGAAATGTTTAACAAGGACCTAGAAGAAATAAAAAAGAGTCAATACATAATGAATAATGCAGTAACTGAGATCAAAAGCACTCTGGAGGGAACCAACAGTAGAACAACTGAGGCAGAAGATAGGATAAGTGAGGTGGAAGATTGAATGGTGGAAATAAATGAAGCAGAGAGGAAAAAATAAAAAATAATTTTAAAAAATGAGGACACCCTCAGAGACCTCTGGAACAATGTTAAACACCCCAACATTCAAGGAGAAGAATCATCCCAGAAGAAGAAGACAAAAAGAAAGGCTGTGCGAAAATACTTGAGGAGATAATAGTTGAAAACTTCGCTAAAATGGGGAAGGAAATAGCCACCCAAGTCCAAGAAACCCAGAGAGTCCCAAACAGGATAAACCTCTGAAGTAAAATACCCCAATTCAAAACACCCCAAGACACATATTAATAAAACACAAAGCAGAAATATTAAAAGCAGCAAAGGAAAAGCAACAGATAACACACAAGGGGATTCCCATAAGGATAACAGCTGATCTTTCAATAGAAACTCTTCAGGCCAGAAGGGAATGGCAAGACATACTTAAAGCGATGAAAGAGAAAAACCTACAATCCAGATTACTGTACCCAGCAAGGATCTCATTCATACATGAGGGAGAAATCAAACGCTTAACAGACAAGCAAAAGCTGAGAGAATTCAGCACCACCAAACCAGCTTTCCAACAAACACTGAAGGATCTTCTCTAGGCAGGAAACACAGAAAAGGTTTATAAACTTGAACCCAAAACAAAAAAGTAAATGGCAACAGGATCACACTTATCAATAATTACCTTAAATGTAAATGGGTTGAATGCCCCAACCAAAAGACAAAGACTGGCTGAATGGATACAAAAACAAGATCTCTATATATGTTGTCTACAAGAGACCCACCTCAAAACAAGGGACACATACAGACTGAAGGTGAAGGGCTGGAAAAAGAAATTTCATGCAAATGGAGACCAAAAGAAAGCAGGAGTAGCAATACTCATATCAGATAAAATAGACTTTGAAATACAGGCTGTGAAAAGAGACAAAGAAGGACACTACATAATGATCAAAGGATCAATCCAAAAAGAAGATGATATAACAATATCTGCACCCAACATAGGCACACTGCAATATGTAAGGCAAATGCTAAGAATGAAAGAGGAAATTAACAGTAACACGATAATGTGGGAGACTTTAATACCCTACTCACACTTATGGATAGATCAACTAAACAGAAAATTAGCAAGGAAACATAAACTTTAAATGCTGCAATGGACCAGTTAGACCTAATTGGTATCCGTAAGACATTTCACCCCAAAACAATGAATTTCACCTTTTTCTCAAGTGCACATGGAACATTCTCCAGGATAGATCACATCCGGGCCATAAATCTAGCCTTGGTAAATTCAAAAAAAATGAAATCATTTCAAGCATCTTTTCTGATCACAATGTGGTAAAATTAGATGTCAACTACAGGAAAAAAGACTATTAAAAATACAAACATATGGAGGCTAAACAACACACTTCTGAATAACAACAAATCACAGAAGAAATCAACATATGCAAAGAAATGAATGAAAAGGAAAACACAACAACCCAAAGCCTATGGGATTCAGTAAAAGCAGTGCTAAGGGGAAGGTTCATAGCAATACAAGCTTACCTCAAGAAACAAGAGAAAAATCAAATAAATAACCTAACTTTACACCTAAAGCAACTAGAAAAAGAAGAAATGAAGAACCCCAGGGTTAGTAGAAGGAAAGACATAAAAATTACAGTGGAAATAAATGAAAAAGAAACAAAGAACACTATAGCAAAAATCAACAAAACTAAAAGCTGGTTCTTTGAGAAGATAAATAAAATAGACAAACCATTAGCCAGACTCGTCAAGAAAGACAGGGAGAAGAATCAAATCAACAAAATTAGAAATGAAAATGGAAAAATCACAATAGACAACACAGGAATACAAAGGATCATAAGAGACTACTATCAGCAACTATATGCCAATAAAATGGACAACTTGGAAGAAATGGACAAATTCTTAGAAAAGTATAACCTTCCAAAACTGAACCAGGAAGAAATAGAAAATCTTAAATGACCCATCACAAGCATGGAAATTGAAACTGTAATAAAAAATCTTCCAACAAACAAAAGCCCAGGACCAGATGGCTTCACAGGTGAATTCTACCAAAAATTTAGAGAAGAGCTAAATGGCAACCCACTTCAGTATTCTCGCCAGGAAAACCCCATGGACAGAGGAGCTTGTAGGCTACAGTCCATGGGGTCGCAAAGAGTCGGACATGACTGAATGACTTCACTTTCACTTCCTTTCAACACCTATCCTACTCAAACTCTTCCAGAAAATTGCAGAGGAAGGTAAACTTCCAAACTTATTCTATGAGGCCACCATCACCCTAATACGAAAACCAGACAAAGATGCCATAGAAAAGAAAACTTCAGGCCAATATCACTGATGAACATAGATGCAAAAATCTCAACAAAATTCTAGCAATCAGAATCCAACAACACATTAAAAAAAATCATACACCATGACCAAGTGGGCTTTATCCCAGGGATGCAAGGATTCTTCAATATCCGCAAATCAATCAATGTGATATACCACAGTAACAAATTGAAAGATAAAAACCATATGATTATCTCAATAGATACAGAGAAAGCCTTTGACAAAATTCAATATCCATTTATGATAAAAACCCTCCAGAAAGCAGGCATAGAAGGAACATACCTCAGCATAATAAAAGCCATATATAATAAACCCACAGCAAACATTATCCTCAATGGTGAAAAATTGAAAGCATTTCCCCTAAAGTCAGGAACAAGACAAGGGTGCCCACTCTCACCACTGCTATTCAACATAGTTTTGGAAGTTTTAGCCACAGCAATCAGAGAAGAAAAAAAGGTATAAAAGGAATCCAAATTGGAAAAGAAGAAGAAAAACTCTCACTGTTTGCAGATGACATGATCCTCTACATAGAAACCCCTAAAGACTTCACCAGAAAATTACTAGAGCTAATCAATGAACATAGTAAAGTTGCAAGACATAAAACTAACACACACAGAAATCCCTTGCATTCCTATACATTAACAATGAGAAAACAGAAAGAGAAATTAAGGAAACAATTCCATTCACCATTGCAGAGAAAAGAATAAAATACTTAGGAATAAATCTACCTAAAGGAACAAAAGACTTATATATAGAAAACTATAAAACACTGATAAAAAATCAAAGATGACACAAATAGATGGAGAAATATACCATGTTCATGGATCAGAAGAATCAATATGGTGATTGATCAATGGGTGTATACTACCCAAAGAAATCTATAGATTCAATGCAATCCCTATCAAGTTACCAATGGTATTTTTCAGAAAACTAGAACAAATAATTTCACAATATGTATGGAAATACAAAAAACCTCAAATAGCCAAAGCAATCTTGAGAAAGAAGAATGGAATTGGAGGAATCAACCTGCCTGACTTCAGGCTCTACTACAAAGCCGCAGTCATCAAGACAGTATGGTACTGGCACAAAGACAGAAATATAGATCAATGGAACAAAATAGAAAGCCCAGAGATAAATCCACACACCTATGGACACCTTATTTTTGACAAAGGAGGCAAGAATATACAATGGAGAAAAGACAGTCTCTTTAACAAGTGGTGCTGGGGAAACTGGTCAACCATTTGTAAAAGAATGAAACTAGATCACTTTCTAACACCATACACAAAAATAAACTCAAAATGGATTAAAGATCTAAATGTAAGACCAGAAACTATAAAACTCCTAGAGGAGAACATAGGCAAAACACTCTCCAACATAAATCACAGCAGGATCCTCTATGACCCACCTCCCAGAGTAATGGAAATAAAAGCAAAAATAAACAAATGGGACCTAAACTTAAAGGCTTTTTCACAACAAAGGAAACTATAAGCAAGGTGAAAAGATAGCCTTCAGAATGGGAGAAAATAAAAGCAAATGAAGCAACCGAAAAAGAATTAATCTCAAAAATATACAAGCAGCTCATGCAGCTCAATTCCAGAAAAATAAATGACCCAATCAAAAAATGGGCTGAAGAACTGAATAGACGTTTCTCCAAAGAAGACATACAGATGGCTAACAAACACATGAAAAGATGCTCAGCATTACTCCTTATCAGAGAAATGCAAATTAAAACCACAATAAAGTATCATCTCACACCAGTCAGAATGGCTGCTATCAAAAAGTCTATAAACAATAAATGCTGGAGAGGGTATGGAGAAAAGGGAACCCTCTTACACTGTTGGTGGGAAAGCAAACTATTACAGCCACTATGGAGAACAGTGAGGAGATTCCTTAAAAAACTGGAAATAGAACTCCATACGATGCAGCAATCCCACTGCTGGGCATTTACTCCGAGGAAACCAGAATTGAAAGAGACACGTGTACCCCAGTGTTCATCACAGCACTGTTTACAAAAGGTAGGACATGGAAGCAACTTAGATGTCCATCAGCAGACGAATGGATAAGAAAGTTGGGGCACATATACACAATGGAATATTCAGTTCAGTTCAGTCGCTCAGTCGTGTCCGACTCTTTGTGACCCCATGAATCCCAGCACGCCAGGCCTCCCTGTCCATCACCAACTCCCGGAGTTCACTCAAACCCACGTCCATCGAGTCAGTGATGCCATCCAGCCATCTCATCCTCTGTTGTCCCCTTCTCATCCTGCCCCCAATCCCTCCCAGCATCAAAGTCTTTTCCAATGAGTCAAATATTCACATGAGGTGGCTGAAGTACTGGAGTTTCAGCTTTAGCATCATTCCTTCCAAAGAAATCCCAGGGCTAATCTCCTTTAGAATGAACTGGTTGGATCTCCTTGCAGTCCAAGGGACTCTCAAGAGTCTTCTCCAACAGTGCTCAGCTTTCTTCACAGTCCAACTCTCACACCCGTACATGGCCACTGGAAAAACCGTAGCCTTGACTAGACAGACCTTTGTTGGCAAAGTAATGTCTCTGCTTTTGAATATACTATCTAGGTTGGTTATAACTTTTCTTCCAATGGGTAAGCGTCTTTTAATTTCATGGCTGCAGTCACCATCTGCAGTGACTTTGGAGCCCAAAAAGATAAAGTCTGACACTGTTTCCACTGTTTCCCCATCTATTTCCCATGAAGTGATGGGACCAGATGCCATGATCTTCGTTTTCTGAATGTTGAGCTTTAAGCCAACTTTTTCACTCTCTCTCACTCTCATCAAGAGGCTTTTTAGTTCCTCTTCAATTTCTGCCATAAGGGTGGTGTCATCTGCATATCTGAGGTTTTTGGTATTTCTCCCGGCAATCTTGATTCCAGCTTGTGCTTCTTCCAGTCCAGCGTTTTTCATGATGTACTCTGCATATAAGTTAAATAAGTAGGGTGACAATATACAACCTTGACATACTCCTTTTCCTATTTGGAACCAGTCTGTTGTTCCGTGTCCATTACTCAGCTTAAAAAGAATGCATTTGAATCAGTTCTAATGAGGTGGATAAAACTGGAGCCTATTATACAAAGTGAAGTAAATCAGAAAGAAAAACACCAATACAGTATATTAAAGCATATATATATGGAATTTAGAAAGATGGTAACGAAGACCCTATATGCGAGACAGCAAAAGAGACACAAATGTATAGAGCAGTCTTTTGGACTCTGTGGGAGAAGGCGAGGGTGGGATGATCTGAGAGAATAGCATTGAAACATGTGTATTATCATATGTGAAACAGATTGCCAGTCCAGGTTCCATGTATGAGACATGAGAGAGGGCGCTCAGGGCTGGTGCACTGGGATGACCCAGAGGGATGGGATGGGGAGGGAAATGTGAGGAGGGGTTCAGGATGGGGGACACATGTACACTCGTGGCAGATTCATGTCAATGTATGGCAAAACCAATACAATGTTGTAAAGTAATTAGCCTCCAATTAAAATAAATACTTTACAAAAAATAAAAATAAAACACACAGAGAAGAGATGTTAACTCAGCCCAGAGTGTGTCTCAAAGCACATATTTTCCAAACTTTAGTTGAAGGGGAGAAACTAATAGACATCAGGACTGCAAAATTTTCCCATTAGTAGTTATGGAGAAAGTATATGGATTAGAGTATATGCTTCAGCTATGCAACTTAGAGCTCCACTACAGTTTCATGGAAAACAAAGAACTGTTTTTTTTAATCTTGTCATGGAAAGTAGGTAGGAAAGGCCCGCTTTACTCATATATGGAAACTCCCCCAGATCCAGGAAATAAGAACAATGAGGACTGGAAATTCTTTTTCGATTGTGCAGTCTACAAGTGGGTACCGTGTGATCCGGGGTCTGTGAGGCGTCTCATTCAAAGATATTGAGACTAATTTTGTAAATAATAAAGATCTTTAGTATTAAAAGTGTCCTTAAAGGAAACTTATTTACAAAATTAGTCCCATTATCTTCAAATGAGATGCCTCACAGACACCAGATCGCATGGTACCCAGTGTAGACTGACTTCCCTCCTAGCTCAGTCAGTAAAGAAACCGCCTGCAATGCGGGAAACCTGGGTTCGATGCCTGGGTCAGGAAAATCCCCTGGAGAAGGAAATGGCAACCCACTCCAGTATTCCTGCCTGGAAAACCCCATGGTCAGAGGAGCCTGGCAGGCTACAGTCTTTGGCGGGTTGAGGAAGGGCGCTCGTGAGAGTCAGACACAACTTAGCGACTAAACCATCACCAAAGAGATGTATTAATAACGAGGCCTTTCCCTGAAAAAGCAAATAGGAAAACTTCCTACAACATAATCTCTTCTCTCTCTGAAGCTTCTTACAAGCTCCTTACTCATGACAACTAAAACCTCCTCCTGCTCTTTCTTTTTTTAAAAAAAATTTATATATATATATATATTTTTTTACTTTATTTTGCTTTTTTTTTAATGTTAATTTTTTATTCTTTTATTTGACTGTGCAGGTCTTAGCTGCGGCATGTGGGATGAACCTCCCTGACTAGGGATGGAACCCAAGCCCTCTACATTGGGACTGTGGAATCTTAGCCACTGGACCACCACGGAAATCCCTTCTCCTGCTCTTTCAATCCCCGAGTCCCTAGGAGTTTTGCTTCTACTCTGCTCACTACCTTTTCCTACCTTTCCCCGACATGATGTAAAAGTGAGAAGCCATGGGGTGAGGTGTACCTGGGCTCCAGCCACACCAAGGAGACGACTGGAGTCCTTTTTGCTATTCTTCTCTTAAAGCACGTGGCATCCTTTAGAATATGCAGTCTCTTTTCCTGAATGTTTGTCTACATTCCCTGCTTTGTTATAGTTAAAAGGAGAAAATCTCCTGGGAGAAGTTCTTGTTTAAAATAACCCCTTCTTATACCAAGTTTCCTCTAACTTGAACCCTATAGCATCATATGTTTGCTAGAGTGTGATAAGGACTATTTTAGTCTATTACATAGCAACTGTCTTTAGGAATCTCCTTGATTTCTACTTTTCATTAGCGAAGAAGAAGGCTGTTATAAGAAAAAAAAAAAAAAAACCTGTTTGAAAGAGATGAAGAGATGGTGAACCAAGGAAGTAAAGAAACTCTCCTTCAATATAATTTAGAGAAAAGGAAGGACCCCCACAGGAAGGACGTTGTTTAGTCTGCTAGAGTTGCCATAACAAAATACCACAGACTGGTTGACTTAAAACAATAAAAATTTATTTTCTCACAGTCCTGGGGGCTAGCGGTCAGTGTTTCAGCGAGGTTCACTGGCTTGCAGAGGGTGCCTTGTCTTTGTGTCCTAACAGGGTCTTTCCTCTTCTCATAAGGACACCAGCCGTAATGGATTAGGACCCGTCTATATGACCTCAGTTCAGTTCAGTTCAGTCGCTCAGTCGTGTCTGACTCTTTGTGACCCCATGAATCGCAGCACGCCAGGCCTCCCTGTCCATCACCAACCCCTGGAGTTCACTCAGATTCACGTCCATCGAGTCAGTGATACCATCCAGCCATCTCATCCTCTGCCATCCCCTTCTCCTCCTGCCCTCAATTCCTCCCAGCATCAAAGTCTTTTCCAATGAGTCAACTCTTCGCATGAGGTGGCCAGAGTTACTGGAGTTTCAGCTTTAGTATCATTCCTTCCAAAGAAATCCCAGGGCTGATCCCCTTCAGAATGGACTGGTTGGATCTCCTTGCAGTCCAAGGGACTCTCAAGAGTCTTCTCCAACACCACACTTCAAAAGCATCAGTTCTTCAGCGTTCAGCCTTCTTCACAGTCCCACTCTCACATCCATACACGACTACTGGAATAATCATAGCCTTGATTAGACGGACTTTAGTTGGCAAAGTAATGTCTCTGCTTTTCAATATGCTATCTAGGTTGATCATAACTTTTCTTCCAAGGAGTAAGTGTCTTTTAATTTCATGGCTGCAATTACCACCTGCAGTGATTTTGGAGCCCCCCAAAATAAAGTCTGACACTGTTTCCACTGTTTCCCCATCTATTTCCCATGAAGTGATGGGACCGGATACCATGATCTTCGTTTTCTGAATGTCGAGCTTTAAGCCAACTTTTTCACTCTCCACTTTCACTTTCATCAAGAGGCTTTTAGCTCCTCTTCACTTTCTGCCATAAGGGTAGTGTCATCTGCATACCTGAGGTTATTGAAATTTCTCCCAGCAATCTTGATTTCAGTTTGTGCTTCCTCCAGCCCAGCGTTTCTCATGATGTACTCTTCATAGAAGTTAAATAAGCAGGGTGACAATATGCAGCCTTGACGTACTCCTTTTCCTATTTGGAACCAGTCTGTTGTTCCATGTCCAGTTCTAACTGTTGCTTCTTGACCTGCATACAGATTTCTCAAGAGGCAAGTCAGGTGGTCTGGTATTCCCATCTGTCTCAGAATTTTCCACAGTTCATTATAATCCATACAGTCAAAGGCTTTGGCATAGTCAATAAAGCAGAAATAGATATATGACCTCACTTTGCCTTAATTACCTCTTTAAAGGTCCTATCTCCAAATACAGTCACATTCTGAGTTATTAGGGGTTGGAACTTCAACATTTGAATTATGAAAACTGAAAGTCGCTCAGTCACGTCCAACTCTTTGCAACCCCAGGGACTATACAGTCCATGGAATTCTCCAAGCCAGGATACTGGAGTGGGTAACCTTTCCCTTCTCCATGGGATCTTCCCAACCCAAGGATCGAAGCCAGGTCTCCCGGATTGGAGGCGGATTCTTTACCAACTGAGCTGTCAGGGAAGCCCTTTTTGAATTATGAGGGAACACAATTCAGCCCATAACAGGTTTAAATTTTACTGGAATTAGGCTTGGATATGACATTGAAGACTTTAAGGATATTAATAAAAGTTTTTTAATTACTGAAAATATCAAACTAAATGAAATCCAAATGACAAATAGAATGACAGATTACGGAATCTGGAACTGGGTGCAAGTTGCTGAACTTTTGTCCCAGTGTGTGGGTACCTTCAACCCTGCAAATTCTTGAACATTTTTAATAAGGCAAGCTTTTTAGACGTCTTGCCATCATAGTTGTTTTTTAAAGTATGTCCTCTCTAAATGAAAAAAATTGAGATGAAATTTTTGAAATTTCATACCAAGTTGAATTTTTTTCAAGCTGGCATTTTTTGAATAGTGAATTGTCTCACACAACTGATTCTTTTTCAGCTAACTGAAATTTTAACCTAATTTTCTGTATTACAGAAACTCCTTATATTTTAACTTAGTTTCATTAAAAAAAAAAAAAAAAGTCAGCTTTCTGGAGCAACAGTATATCAATTTTGCCTGCTTCCAGCAGATGGCACTAAAGATTGTACAAAGTAATTTTCTTCTGGGATAGAGCTTTCCAGCTCCTTCTTGTCAGAGCAGAGGTGGAAAATAAGAGTATTTTCACTTGATAAGTAAACAAGGGTTTTGCAGCCAAAGGAGACTAGCAGTTTGATCACCTAAAGGCCCCTCTGATTCTGATTTGTTGCTTCTACATTCACATGTTGAAGCCGTAACCACCACCACCCTCATGTGACTGTATTGGAAATAGGGCCTTTGAGGAGGTGATTAAGGTTAAATGAGGCCAGAAGTTTGGACCCCTGATCTGATAGAACTGGTGCCCTTATAAGAAGAGACAGGAGAGAGAGCTCTCCCCACACCATGAAAAAACACAGTGAGAAGCTGGAGCCCTGCAAGCTAGGAAGAGAGCTCTCACTAGAACCCTGATCTCAGACTTCCAGGGGCCAGAGCTGTGCGACAAGAAATTTCTGTTGCTTAAGCCAGTCAGGCTATGGTATTTTGTTATGGCAGCCTGTGCTAATACAGTATTTTTCTAGGACAAACAATACCCAGCCAGAGGAAAAGTAATTGGCAAAATGGAAACATCGTTGAATGGGTGGCAAGATGATTAATGTCAACATCAAGCACAGTAACCCATTAGGAGGCGGTTTGCTTTTCCCATTAGGAGGCGGTTTGCTTTTTTTTTTTTTTAACATTGCAAAGGAAACTTTAGAGTCAATGAAAATACAGTACTTTGGATTGATCAAAATGCACAATGCACGTGAAACAAAAGTCGTATAGTTTGCTTGTTGACTGTGTGGTTACTGTTGAAAAAGTCCCTGCTTCTAAATCTGTACTTAGTAATCTTCCAAAATTTTAAATAAAGTTCTTAAATTGTAGCAATAAACAAAGAGATAAGATACACTTAAACAATACTGAGATTTATCAAAAGATGCTTAAGAAATTTCAACTCAAGTCTGACAGTTATAAAAATCAATATTTTGGCTAAATTATAAATGTTTATAATGCAATTATTTGCAATGATATGCAATTGTATAACTCTAATAATGCTAACAACTGCTGTAAGATCAGAATAGGTTTTTTGAAAAATACTAAAAACATAAAAATATATAACCCCATTAATTACCTATAGAACATGTTCTATTTATGCCTAAATTTCAGCATTTACTGTATCACCACAGCTCTAATTTAAAAAATCACATCTAAGGGTAAGGCAAAACCACCTAAGAGTGGCATATTTGTTCATGTCTCAATTTGTTGATGTATCAAACAAATTTCATCTCTGCTAGGCAAAGGAACAGAAGATAATCTGCTTTGCAATGAATTCAAAGTTCAATTGCACACAGGCAACATTCTGTAGATTAAAAAAATTACTAACTGAACCATAGGTATTAAATACTGAAAAAAGTTAACAGTTTATTATAATTTATTTTTTAACAATCTAGGAAGTTCCTAGCTATCAGCAGTACCAGGGCAATTTCAGGTGTAATTGGGAATTCACGAATCTCCATGGAATGAAACTTGTAGGTGAAATACATGCATACTTTTGGTAGCACACGTGAAGAGATCTCTCTAAAATTGACTACATTAGTTTCGTTCTCAGCAAATGGACCTGGACCACTCAACATGGCTTTAACTGTTCCTGATGTTAGCTCATGTTCTTTTTTTACAATAAATTCATGACCATCGGAAGATACTGATTTGACATACACGGCATCAGGGCGCACAGGACCACCATAGGTTTTCTCTTTGCCATCCATTAGATTCTTAGGAAATTCTACTTTGCATCCAGAAGAATGTTAGTAGTTGCTTGCCATTCCCGCAGTCCGCAGTCACCACACCTGGTCCCCAGATCTACACCACGGCTCCCAACCTACCCCCAACTGCCTGCCACCAAGGGTTCTGGGGAGGTTGGAGGAATCATTTCTGCTGGGTCACCGGTGGGTCAGTATCTTAAAAAAGTACTATTGGTGTAGAAAGCCATGGGTGTGCCAGACCCATTTTAATCTATACTTCAACATGTTATCGTTGTTCAGTTGCTCAGTCATCTCTGACTCTGAGACGTCTCAGACGACTCTGACTCTTTGTGACTGCAGCATGCCAGGCTTCCCTGTTCCTCACCATCTCCCAAAGCTTGCTCAAACTCTTGTCTATCGAGTTGGTGATGCCATCTAACCAGGTCATCCTCTGTTGTCCCCTTCTCCTCTTGCCTTCAGTCTTTCCCAGCGTCAGGGTCTTTTCCCATGAGTCAGCTCTTTGCATCAGGTGGCCAAAGTATTGGAGCTTCAGCTTCAGCATCAGTCTTTCCAATGAATATTCAGGATTGATTTCCTTTAGGATTGACTGGTTTGATCTCCTTGCAGTTTAAGGGACTCTCAAGTGTCTTCTCCAGCACCACAGTTCAAAAGCATCAATTCTTCGGCACTCAGCCTTCTTTATGGTCAAACTCTCACATTCATACATGACTACTGGTAAAACCATAGCTTTGACTATATGGATCTTTGTCGGCAAAGTAATGCTTCTGTTTTTTAATATGTTGTCTAGGTTTTTCATAGCTTTTCTTCCAAGGAGCAAGCATCTTTTAATTTCATGGCTGCAGTCACCATCTGCAGTGATTTTGGAGCCCTAGAAAATAAAGTCTGTCATGGTTTCCATTTTTCCCCATCTATTTGCCATGAAGTGATGTGGCTGGCTGCTATGATCTTCATTTTTGAATGTTGAGTTTGAAGCCAGCTTTTTCACTCTCTTCTTTCATCCACATGAGTGGGTGGGAATACACAGTAGCTGCTAAAAGACTCCCTTCGGAGGTCATTCCTTTCCTCAGTGGACTTTGAAATGTAAATGAAAAGATGCCTTTGGAAACTTGCTGCTCAAAGAGTGGTTGTGGACCACAAGCATCAGCATCTCCTTGGAGCTGGCCAGAAACTCAGAACCTCAGCCCTTCCCAAATCTACCCAACCAGAAGTTGCATTTTAACAAGATCTTCAAGTGATTCACAGGCACGTTGTGGTTTGAGATGCATCACTTTACATCTTGTATCAACAGAAAAGAGATGAGTAAGCTTGGTTCTAAAGCTTCAAAGAAACTCACTTTTCTGTTTGGTGAAAATACATTTGTGACCTATGAGAGTTCACCCTGGATTTGTGAGTATTGGGACTTTTGAAGAAAGGAGCTTTGGGAACCTAACCTGTTCATATGCGAAAGCTTATAAGATTCTAAAAATGGGTTGTAGATCCTTGTTTTCTGGAACAGAGTATAGAGCAGAGATTTCTTCATAGTTGAGAGGCAAAGCTACAATTATCTGTATATAAAAGAGTGATATTCTGAAGAGTTTTCAAGTTATACAGTAGATGCTCAGTAAATGAGAGTCCACTCTATTCAATTCCCTTCAGAATACCAGCTTAGAAATTCTCAGATGGTAGAGACCTGTGGGCTATGTTTATCATATTCTCAGTGAAATATATAAGGTTGTTCAATTGAACTAATTGCCTCAGGCTGCTATGTGTTTTAACTTCTACCTCCTTCCCAATTTTCTTGTCTCTCCTGTATTTATTCTACCAACTAATGTTGTTGCTGCTGCCATTGTGCCTATATCCACAGTGTTTCCTTCCTCTGCCTCATGATTCATTCTTTCTAACCTGCTGTGGGCTGGGTGAGTGGATAGCCACAGAAATTACCGGATAGCTAAAATAACAGCCAAATATTCTAAGTGAGAACTTGACAGGATTTTCTGTAAGTGCACTTTTTGCATGTAGGCGATGTGGTAATTATTTGCCTAATAGTCCTACCCTTTTTTTAAAAAAAAATCTTTTAGGATCTTAGTTGTCTTAGACACTTCAGACTTCAATGCTAGTTAAATGACATCAACATAGGTGACCAAATGATATGAACAACAGTGAAATTATTTCTTCCTATCATAATATGAGTCTTGGAACTCAACTTGTGAAAGTGAGTGAAGTTGTTCAGTCGTGTCTGACTCTTTGTGACCCTGTGTGAACTCAACTTAGGATGCCCTAATAAAAAGAAGAAATGAAGATACACAGGGAACATGAGAAAAAATAAAAGTAAGTTTAAAAAAAAAGAAAAATCAAAGAAATCCATATATAAGAAAGTCAGTAGTGATATATGTAAAAGATAATATTTATACATATATATATATATGGGGACAGGTTACATACTACTAATCTTTGTATCCCCAATACCTGGCCTATTAAAAATGCAATAAATGTGTAAACAGATCAGAATAAGGAGAAGAAAAAAGAAAACTGTGTCTTCATATTGGTAGAGGGACTCCTAATAGGGAATGCCACTAAGAGGAAAGTTGTTCTACAAAGATCAAATGTGATTTAAAAACTAGAGGGGGTTAAAAAAAAAAAAAAAAAGCTGTGGAAGATGGAAGCCAGAGACAACATAGAAGGAACTGAATTAGCTTTTTTTTTTTTTTAATATAAAAATAGGTATTCAGTTGTTCAAGGCTCCTACAACTTCTGCTACAGAGAATATGAGTCCCAAATTGGGGGTGACAAATAGCGGCACGTGTCAGAATTTGACATTCAGCAGAAATGTTCCTCTTGCACCTGTGGAGGTGCTCACTTTCAATAACAGCATTTTTTCCTTTTGGACACAGACTTGGTCTCAGCATTGCCCATCAAAACAAGCAAGATTGACACTACCATATTGGGGACTCTGGCACTGTAGTCACACACCTACAAAATATCACTTTCAATGATTGGTAAAAAAATTGGAGAAATGTGCCGAAGAAAAGAACTATTAGCCCCCAATGTAAAAAAAGAATGGACCAATTCAGCTTCATTTTGCTATTCAAAGCAGTGGTTCTCAAATTTTCCAGTACATCAGAATTACCAGGAGAGCTTGCTCTTGGCTCCCATCTCCAGAGTTCAGTAGGTCTGGGGTGGGACCTGAGAATTTGCATTTCAAACACTTTAAGATTCACCATTCAAAAGGATACTGGAACAAATTCTAAATATGTAAAACTGAAAAGCTTTTGACAAGCAAAATAGTATGTTGTAGTTAGCATAGCTTTATGAAGAAAAATGTAAATTAAACAACTATAGCTTGTAGTGAATAGAGCAAAGATTTTGATGCTAAATAGACTTTGGTTTAAGCTCTGTTCTATTTACAGATTTATGATTTTTACCAAGATTACTTAAACTTTATATAAGTCTTAGTTTCCTCTGGTAAAATGGGGATAAGAAAAATATCCCATAGAGTTACTGTGAGGACTAAAGGGGGGGAATATATCTAAAGAGACTAGCACAGTGCCTGGTACATAGTAAACATTCATTCAGTCCATCATCCTTTTCCTCTTCTTGGCTGACAGCAGTCATGGGTCTTGAAGCAGTAGAGTGAAATAATATATTTTCATAAAGACTGTAGAATCCGTCATGCAAAAAGACTCATAAAAATGCTAGAAAATATTATGATGAATTAGTGGACAAGTGTAAGCAGCTTAGGTGATAAAGATTGCAGGGAGGTCCAGTGGTTAAGACTCTGTGCTCCCAAAGCAAGGGGCATGGGTTCGATTCCTAGTTGGGGAACTGAGATTCCCCATGGCTGGCCAAAAGAAGAAAAAAAAGATCGTGGGGAAGAAGTGTTAAAACATAGCATTCTAGTCCTCCTCTTAGAAGAGTCTCCCCTAAAGAGATAAGGTTCAACTTCATTCCCTACACCTGTGATTAAAATGGGCTTCTTACACCCAAGAGGATACATTCCAGGGGCAGAAAGCCAACTGCCTAATTATTCCCTGAAGTGGCTGTTTTTTTCTGAGCCACTTTTCAAAGGACTCCCAGGAAGTGTTGAAAACTGTTATTGTATAATCTGGATGAAGCAAGGTGTGACCTTTTGCTCACACAGAGGCTTAGGTTTTTGTGGAAAAGCTCCCAATGCTGTGGAAAAGCACTTGCTCATTTCGTGTAGATGAAATATAATGTATTGTTGAAAATCCTAAAACTCAAAAGTACAAACTATTACAAAACACAACTGTTAATTGTATATTTGATGATATACATTATTTTTAATGATTTTAGGTATAACAGTATTGTGATTATGTTATGCATTGAAAGATACATGTTTAATGCTTACCTATAAAATAGTATGCTTGAGATTTGTTTCAAAATAATCTCAGGAGAGTAGAGGTTGGTGCCAGTATACATGAAACGAGATTATCCCGAATTGACAAATGCTGACTAGTTGATGAGTATATGATAGTCCATTATACTATTTTCTCTTACATTGTATTTCATTATCTACCTAAAATGTTAAAAATTCAAGTAGTTTGTATCAATATGATACTGTTTTCTAGGACAGGATTGTCTTATATGTGTAATTTTCTCTAAAGATTCTGAAAATTTACATTTAACAAAATCATAGGTTTTAAACCTAAGAATCTGACAATGTATCTTCCACATGCAAGATCTAGCATATTTTAGCATTTGGTGCTGTTTGGGTCCTTTATTAGTGTAAATGTATAAAATGGAAAGGAAAAATTAACCAGAATTGTGGAAATAAGAATATAAATAAATTGCAAAAAGAAAAAACTACAAATCCAACTACTGAAACCCTATTTGTAATTCATCTGGTGCATTAAAGCACCAAGTATCATTAATTCATGGCAACAATTAAAAGGGGAACTTTGCATTATTTCAAGCCTACAACTCACTTTATGGTCGGCATAATGATTCAGTAATTAGAAATATCATCTTGCCAGATTCCATTCGGAATTCGATGTTTTTGAACAGTTTCATTTCTAACACAGAGTAACTGCGGCCAGAATAAGATGGCAAAACGACTTGGGTAATGTAGTCCAGGGCTTGCTTGCCAGTTAGCATGCTGGGACATGCCAGAGATTCAAAGATTTTCCTCACGAAGACACACGAAGCTGAGATCTTGCTTTGGGTGCTACAGCTTCTCTTCTGAATACCAACAGGATGAGCCAACCCTTGGCAAAAATCTTGAGGTTAAGTTTGTCTTTCAGTTTCCCTTACTCCATCTTCCCCTTTGCCCTTCCCAGTATGTAAGTCAGTGAGAAAAGTTCTCCGTTCCGACTGAGATTCTGTTTATCATAGAGAAATGTTTCTTTTTCCTTTGCCTTGGATTATAATTGCCGAAGGACTGGGAGCTTGAATGCCTATTTCCTTTAGAATTTAATATTAAGGGGGGGGAACACCTCAAGATTAAAAAAACAAAGACAAACCCCGGGTTCCTCTTCGGAGGAAGAGTGAGTGGGGGTCAGTCCGGCCAGACGTAGCCCCGGGCTCCGGATGCCACCCCGCACGCAGCTCTCGGACGCCCTCCCCACCGCCGCCCCGCGCGGGAGCCGCCCCCGCGCCGCGTCGACGCAGGTCCACCACTCTCGCCGCGGGAGGCGGCCGCCCCGAGCCCCGCCTCCGGCCTGGGTGCGCCAGGCTGCGCCTGCAGGGGGCGCTGCGGCGAGCGCAGCCCGTGCCTGCGGGGAGCGACCCGGGGTGGGAGTCCCGCGGCTCCGGGCTCGGGGCGGCGGCGGGGCAGCGGCCGGGCGGGGTCCCGGTGCCCGCGGCGGCCCATCTGGGCTGCGGGGTGGAGCGCGAGCATTCCAGCCGCGCTCCCGGGTGACTCCCTCGGTGACGCCGGCCGCGTTCTTTCCTCTTCCTCTCGCCTCTCCGGCCCCGCCTTCCCTTTTCCTCCGCCCACCCCACCGAAGCCGAGCCGCTGCCGCCGCCGCCGCCGCCGCCGCCAGCAGCGCCGTCATGTCGGCCCCCGCCGGGTCCCCTCATCCGGCTGCCAGCGCCCGCATCCCGCCCAAGCTTGGCGGAGCCGCCGCCTCAGGCGCCGCCGCGCCGGCAGGCCCGGGCCCGGGGCCGCACCGGCAGAACGGTGAGGAGGGCGGCCGGGGCGGAGCGCGGGGCCTAGTGCCGGCGGGGCAGCCTGCGCGGCGCGATCGGGCGGGGAGGGCGGGCGGGCGGTGGGAGTTGGGGGCTGCCGGGCTGGGGCGGGGGGCGCACGGCGAGAGCCTGACTGGGGACGGGGCGAGGGGGGACGGACGCCCCGGCGCGGGGCCGCCCCGGGGCATCGGGGACTCGGGCTGCTTCTGGAGTGTGGCCCCAGGCCCTGAACCTCCGGGGCGAGTTGGGGCGTAGAAAAGGGGCAGCCCAGAGACCACGTGAATCCCGGTGATCCCGTCCCTGGCGCGGGCGAGATGCCCCGAGCGACCCCTGTCGGGGAGAGACCCGGGGCCGCAGAGTGCGTGGTCCGGGGAAGGCTGCTTGTAGCCATGGAGCTGGGGAGGGTTGTGCCCTTCCTGTCTCGGGGAAAATTGCTCTGATTTCCGAGGCCCGGCGAGCACGCTGCCTGGAAGGAAACTTAAGTTAGTGCTCAAGTTTGTAGACAAAGGGTGTAAATAGGCAACACAAGTGTAACTGTAACCCTGACCCAGTTCGGCCTCGAGATCTGTCATTGCTGCTGCGGCTGCTACTCGAGCGTCTGGAGCTGGCTGGTCGTGTTTGAAAAGGAGCCGGTGTCAAGTGGATTTAAACGAGTACTTTTAGATCTGGGTGTTCCCCCCCCCCCGCCGCCCCCCAGCTTCACTTTCAGAAACACAAAAACGTGCCAGAGTTGGCCCCGTTTGAGGCAAGGCCTTCATACCGGCAGCAGGCAATGCAACGTGAAGGCCGCTTTCACACTAAGGTCGTGGGCTTTGGGGATGTAACAGTCTCCGCTGAAAAATGATGCTTGTAGGATATCCATTCCCTCAGTTAGTGGATGGGGCCCGGGGAGAGGGGCCCTCTCTGTATAAACGGGAATATTTCAGATGAGAACTCTCGAAACTGACTGAATACTTTAGAAGAATATGTCTGGTTCTCTGTTTGTATAAGAGAGCAAAGTCTGGTGGTGCTCTTCAAATGATTGTTGGACTGACCTATTTTACCCAGTCTGCTAGTGAAAACTTACTGGACTTTATAAATCAGTTCAGCGAACATTTAATTTTTACAGCTGATGCTTCCATGCTTGCAGTTTATCGTTTATCCTGAGAACCAGAAGTTGAATTGTTTTTTTTTTTTTGTAAGTCAGACGTGATGGCTTAGTCTTCATAATCCTTTGGATCAGCCATAGTTGTCAGTGTTACATGCTGTACTTTTTCTGGTCATTGTTTACTGTATGGGTTTTGAATGTGAACAGTGTAGTACGTTTCATTCTTCTGCCCTGAACAAACACGAAGATATTATTTGTGAGCAGTTTTTGTTCGTGTAAACTTAACATAAATTCTTGTTTTTGTTTAGTTTTTGAAATAGCTTTGTGTGTGGAAGAACTGAAAGAAGAGATCCCCAGTCTTTTAGAATATTGTAAATCCATGTTTAATAGTGATCCGAGAATTGTGTCTCTTCTTGATTTCCTGAGTATGCATTATTTGTCGTAGTGTACAATTTTATTTGCCTTAGTCTTAAAGTTTTGTGAATACTCAAAGAGTGGCAGGATATCAGTTGTAATCAAGATGTTAAATATGTAAAAGATCAGTTAATACATTTAGAAGCCAGATATAGATGATGCTTGATTTCTGCTGTTTATAATCATTGCTTTCCTTTGATATAATTCATTTCAGCATTTGTTGCGTGCTTGCAGTTGGGGACTCGAGATTAGCCTAGTAGATAAAACAAAATCCCAGCCTTTCTCCTAAACTGACATGTATTTTGGTGACTTTCAAGTTGGTTATGACCTTGAGGAATTTGACAGGTAGAGGTAAGAGGAGAGGGCTGTTGCAGGGGCATGAACCAAAGTTGAAAAATTTTAGGAACCAAGAGGCAAAAAGAGTGCTAGGTGAGAGGGAAAACCCAAGCGATCAAAGCTGAAAAGAATACTTAAAAGGGGCCAGATTACAGAAAGGTCTTGAGTGTTAAGGAATCTGGAAATTAAGATAAAGGACTAGAGTTAATTTTTGTTTGTTTTTGTGAAAATAAGTGGCTTAAGTCAATAAATAACAAGATCAAATCTGTTTTTGTTTTGCTTGTTAATCTCAGAGAAAAGTAACTTTTGTTTTTGGAATCCGTAGATAATGGTTAAGCAGTCGTTTGGGTTTGTGATTGATTCTTCAGTCCTGTATAAACTAGTTTGCCTTTTTATATCTCTGTGGAATTCCAGACATGGTGAAAAAGAAATAGATCAGAAGTATGAGTTTGAAACATCACAGAAGACAGAGTTGTAAAACTGGATTAGTACCCAGCAATCACTTACTTTAGTGTTTATCAAACATTTTTACAAACAGATTTCTTTTCCCAGAGGAGTTTGTAGAGCCCTGCTACAGACATCCGAAAAAAGCAGAGCTGTTGTGGTTAAAATAGAGGTGGAGGTCCAGGTGTTTTTGGAGTACAGTCTGTAAGACAGCTAGTTCGATTCCCTAATTAAACAGATGAAATCAAGATCCAGAAAGGTTTGGATGGGTGTTATTCACCAATGCCTATATAAGCTTCTTGAGGGTAGCTGCCTGTCTCCTGTTCACTGCTATATATTCAGTATTTTCGAGGCCCAGAACAAGTTATGGTTTCATTTGTTAAATGAAGTCTAATACAGTCTTTCTAGTTCCAAGTCCATATCTCTTTCTATTAACATACTCTAAAGTCTCTTACTAGACACTTTGACTTTGGAAAGGCTTGGGAGGCAGAAGCCCAGACTTCATTAGTGTTTGTCCTTGTTTTCTGTGTTTAACTGTTAGCATACTTTTCCCTACTTACTCTCCCCCCGCCCGACCCACACTTAATTTGAAGATGCAATTTGACTTCTTTGAGTTTGTGAAGTATTTCTTTTTAAACTTCCTTCCTTGGAGTTACATTTCTGTACTTCAGGTTTTCACTGAGCAGCATATGGGCAGTTTAGAATCATTGTATTTTCATAGAAAGTATTAGTTGAATATTTTTCAGCTTACACTTTGCCTTTTGAGAGTCCTTCCAAGAGTCCTCAAACAAGGAAAGACTGAGTGAATAATATCCTGGTAATTACAGCATAACCCCATTGTTGTTGTTTAGTTGCTAAGTCATGTCTAATTCTTTTTGGGTCTGTGGACTGTAGCCTGCCAAGCTCCTCCGTCCATGGGATTCTGAAGGCAAGAACACTGGATTGGGTTGCCATTTCCTTCTCCAGGGACTCTTCCCAACCCAGGGATCGCACCCACATCTCTACCTTGAGCCACCAGGGAACCTGGCATAATTGAAAGAGATATTTTAGAAGTGGTTTTTTTGTTTGTTTGTTTGTTTTGGGTGGGGGGCACTCAGATTTATCAATAAAACTCTGCTTTCTGATTCTTCTTTTAGGAAGCAAATGGTGCTCATTTTCAAATGAAAATGTTTTTTCTTCCTACCATGTGCCTTTCCCAAGAATGATACTATCAGCAGTTTTATCATTTCATTGTCCATAATGCAAGAAAGATGAGATAGTAATGGGAATTATCAAACTTCATTGCTTTATTATTAGACTTCATTACATAAACTGGAGAAGGCAATGGCACCCCACCCAGTACTCTTGCCTGGAGAATCCCGTGGACGGAGGAGCCTGGTAGGGCTACAGTCCGTGGGGTCACACAGAGTCACACGATGGAGCGACTTTACTTTCACTTTTCACTTTCATGCATTGGAGAAGGAAATGTCAACCCACTCCAGTGTTCTTGCCTGGAGAATCCCAGGGACAGAGGAGCCTGGTGGGCTGCTGTCTGTGGGGTCACACAGAGTCGGACATGACTGAAGCGACTTAGCATCAGCAGCAGCATTACATAAACATACCTTTCACTCAGGAATACTATCTGGTGGGTTATTGGAAACTCTTCAACTTTGAGAGCACATGCAAAATTTAAAATGATACAAGTGTACATACAGATACTAGTGTATCTGAAGTAAGTTATTTTTGATCAGAGCAGTGTCTTTGTCTCAAGTTTCTAGTCTTCCTTTTTAGCTAACCAGAAGCATCTGGTCCTCTCATGAAGACAGTGCCATGCTGTAATAGAACTTTCTACATACATAATTTCTCCTAAACTGATTAATAGATGTCTCAAGGATCTTATAAAATACATACACAAGTGTCTGGTATCTGGATTGTTTTTACTTTTTTGTTGTTGTGTTGCTTTCAGTTCAGTTCAGTCGCTCAGTCGTGTCTGACTCTTTGCGACCCCATGAATCGCAGCACGCCAGGCCTCCCTGTCCATCACCAACTCCTGGAGTTCACTCAGACTCACGTCCATCGAGTCAGTGATGCCATCCAACCATCTCATCCTCTGTCGTCCCCTTCTCCTCCTGCCCCCAATCCCTCCTAGCATCAGAGTCTTTTCCAATGAGTCAACTCTTCGTATGAGGTCGCCAAAGTACTGGAGTTTCAGCTTTAGCATCATTCCTTCCAAAGAAATCCCAGGGCTGATCTCCTTCAGAATGGACTGGTTGGATCTCCTTGCAGTCCAAGGGACTCTCAAGAGTCTTCTCCAACACCACAGTTCAAAAGCATCAATTCTTCGGCACTCAGCCTTCTTCACTGTATTTTCATTCCCACCCCACATCTCCCTCTCAATTTCTGAGATAATATGTGTAATAATTTTTGTGGATCATGTTCATTGCCACTGATCCCAGTATTTCAGCTAACTTCCATCTTTCTGATTTATCTGTAAACCCTGAAGTATTAGATGCTAAAGACGTTGAAATAGAAGGGATTTTGAGTCAATCTTCAATGGACTTTCCTAGAAATGAGAGCATCTTCAGAGTTAACATTGCGTGTTAGAGCAGATCTTGTTGTATTCAGCCCCGGGGAAGCCGCTATTATTTCCAGTAGGTTAAGCATACTCAGACTTGGCCAGAAAATGTAGGCTAGTGAAAAAGGTGTAGGCTCTGTTACAGCCCAGGGTTTTGTGGAGAAAATTACTTAACATCTCTGAGCTTTAGGGAATAATAATACCTTCCTCTTAGGGTTGTTGAGAAGATTACATTAAATGAGGTGCTGTTTTTTAAAGTACCTGGTGTTTAGTAAAATGAGATGCTTTGCAAATGAGGGGCTCCTTCATTTCCTTCAAAACACCAGGATATAAATTCTTCAGGCAGCAGAGACCATGTGAGTTTTCCTCATCATATTTCCAGCGGCAGCATGCGATAGGCACTCAATGGAGTACGTGAACTTGGCTACTAACTTTCTTACACTGTCCAGCCTTCCCTGCAAAGAATCTGCTCTTGGAAGGTTTCCTCCGATAGGCCACTACTGCAGCTAGCTGGTTTATGGGAAGAGGGGTTTTAAGTTTTGTACGATTGCGTGCCGAAGGCTGCCAGGAAAAGGAATTGAGGAAAAGGGAGATGAAATAGGGAGGCAAGAGGGAGTAGTAAAATGCCTTGCCTAGACCGTAGCCAAGTCCTAACTCCCTTGTTTTTCCTAGTGTTTCTGAGAAATAGGTATTGTGAAATGGGTTTGGAACCTTGACTTCACTGGCATCTTCATTACTTCCGAACTGTGTGAAATTGTATGAATTAATAACCTTTCACGTCCTTGTTTGTTTGTAAAGTGATGATAGTGATACTTCACAGGATTCTATGAGAATTATATAAGATTATGGATAGAAAAGCAGAGTACCTTGCATGTAGTAGGTTTTCAACCAATACTGGTTTTCTTTTGGCCCCTTCACTCTTAGCAGTCATTATGATGGCATCCGAGAGGACAGCTGATGGAGTGGCAGGAGTAATCTGTACTTAGTGCGGTGAGAGCTCATCTGAACGGTTCCATGCGCTCTGTCTGCCAGCCGTGACTGGAACAGTTACCTGCGTAGCTGTTAGCCTGCCATCAGGAAGCGTAATCCAGGGTAATCAGATGTGATCCAGACTTCCCATTTTTTAAATCACTAGGGTTTTAATTGCAGACTTTTTAGAGGTGTATGTGTCTGTATACATTTTATGCTCATTAAAAATGTATCTTAGCAATATTATTGATACTTTATATTCAAAATATTTAGTAATTAGTACTTAACATACTGACCACTGAATAGATCCCAGCTTTGACACTGGAGCAGAATTGTGTCAGCCTGTAACGTGCCTGGCATTACTGCTTTAGTTGCTGGATCGTGAGTGGGTCTGGGGCAAGGGACCAGCATGGTGGGATGTAACAGGGAAGCAAGGTGAGGAGTGTGACTGTTCACCAACTGGCTCAGCAATGTTTTAATAAAGTTGGTTGTTAAAGTACATACAGGCTGAATATTGAATTATTTCTTGGTAGTTCAGTGATGAATGAAATAAATTTTTAGTAATTACTTTTCCAAATTAGTATGAATTGTATTTCAGTAGGACAGAGGAGCTTGTAGTTTGCTGACCTTGATGTTCTTTTGAAGATAATGAAAACTTTTTAATCTGCCTTTTTAAAAAAGTTGAAATTCTGGAATTCCTGACAGTCCTGTGGTTAGTACTGTGCACTTCCTCTGCAGGGGACACAGGTTCGATCCCTGGTTGGGAAACTAAGATCCTGCATGTTGTGTGGCATGACCAAAAAATAAGAATAAATTTTTTTTTAATGTTAAAATTTTTTAAATTTCAGGAATTTGATTCAGGAATTCAATTTTTCCTGAATTAATTCAGTTTTTTCATTCAGGAAAAGATTAATGAAGCAAACATTTTTATATTCAGAATGTTGCTTCTCTACAGAATGAGGGGAATGAGGAAACATTTAAGAGCCTATGATTTTTCTGGTATAGTGACTAGATGTTCCATGAAATACTTGCTGTGTAAATTTTGATTTTCATATCGAGTTTGCATAAAGCAAGAATAGAATCAGTTTTCCTTTGGTGAGAATCTGATCTCAGGAAGGAAATTATGTCACTGAGGCAGATCTATCGTTTGGGTAGATTTTATGATAATTTTCTCTCAATAAGGATAGCAAGGGTGCTTATAGAAAATCAGAGGCTGTATCTCACTGACCATCTAAAACCTTTGCAGCTGTGATTAGAGCTAGGGAGATTATCCTGGATCTGGGTGGGCCCGATATACTTGCAACCATCCTTATTGGAAACTGGAGGAGTCAGCCTACAGAGAAAGTAACAAGACCACAGGAGCAGAGGTTAGAATGATGTACTTTGAAGATGGAGGGAAGGGGCCACAAGCCAAGGAATGCAGGTGGCCATTAGAAGCTGAATAAGGCAAGGAAATGGATTCTTTCATCAGGCTTCAGAAAGAACCAGCTTTGCCCATGACACCTTGACATTTGCCCAGTGAAACTGATTTTGGACTTCTGACTTCCAAACTGTAAAGTAATAAATTTGTACTATTTTAAGCCACTAAATTTGTAGTAATTTGTTACACTTGTACTAGGAAACTCATGCATCTAATAAGAAGGGAAAAAGCTGCAATGTCAAAACACTTTAGATGCGATGAAATGCAGTGGATTTTTACTTGCCTTTTGTTTCGAGTGTTCTCATACTTGAACCACTAAAGAGTAAAAAGTGTAGAATGGCAGAGAAAAAATATTCAGACTTGTAATTTGTTCTGGTAGTAAAGTATTAAGTTTTGAATTCTTTTTCTCTTTAAATACCATGCACGTGCATGCCTGCGGTCGCTTGGTCGTGTCTGCCTCTTTGGGACCTCATGGACCATAGCCCACCAGCCTCCTCTGTGCATGAGATTTCCCAGGCAAGAATACTGGAGTGGGTTGCCATTTCCTTCTCCAGGGGACCTTCCCAACCCAGATATTGAACCTGCATCTCTTAAGTCTCCTGCATTGGCAGGTGGATTCTTTACCACTGAGCTGCCAGGGAGGCCCTTAAATATCATGCAGTTGTTGATAGCTGTGATGAGATAAATGCCGTGATACAGAAATGTTTGATGATTATTTACTGGGCTTATTTTTTTTTTTCTTCAAAACACAGCAATGGAATCCATGAGGCAGTCACTATCCTAAGCCTTAAGGATCTGATAGAGCGGAGAGCCAAGTAGGCCCAGGTTTTTGACTTACAGAGTGTGCACTTAGTTGCAGTTCCACGTGGAAAGCACTGTCACAGAGGTCCAGTATACTGCAGTACAGCATTAAGCGGACATTAAGTGGGCATCGACTTGTAGAATTACAGAATGTTTTCTAGAGGAAGAGCTGAGAGCTGAAGGATAAGTAAGAGTTGGTCAGGTGAAGCGGGTAGAAGGGGACCTCGAAGGTTCCAGGTAGAAGGAAGAGCCTGTGTGAACAGTCGGAAGTGAACAAGCATGACTTGAGAACTCTCTGTGCTAAGAGTGGGTGTATGTGGAATAGAGATTTTCAGCCTTTCCACTCATGGCTACTTTAGTGCTGAAGTTTTTAGTGACATTCTTGAAGGAGTTAAACGTAGAACATTTGTATTTTAAAACAGCAAGTTCCAGGAAAAATATATTAACGTGATCCTCTTCAGAAGTCTTTATAAGGCAACTTAATACTCTGCCGTAGTCAGCCTCTTTGCTGGCCTTTTGACACAAAGCTCTAGCATGCAGCCTTACCTGATGTTGTGCTGTGGCTGCTTTGCTTTTCTGGTGGCAAGTTATACTTCTTTACCAGCTCAGCATTCTGTGTCACTTCACCATAACACTAGGCATTTCTAGTTGTAGCAGAGCTTTTAATACATTTTATTGATCAAAGTTTGGCAAACCCAGGTGAGGACTTGCAGTAGCTTAAGGTGTACCTTTAGGAAATGATTGTGAAAAGGAGGGGTACTGAGATGTGAGGGGTAGAAGTTTCCCCAGTGGCTCAGTGGTAAGGAATCTGCCTGCCGGTGCAGGAGACACGGGTTCGATCCCTGGTTGGGGCAGGAAATGGCAACCCCCTCCAGTATTCTTACCTGGGAAATCCCATGGACAGAGGAGCCTGGCGCGCTGCAGACCGTGGGGTCACAGAGTCAGACACAACTTGGCAGCTGAGCACAAGCACACACGCAAGCAGGGCAGGGGTCAGATCATGAAAAGTCTCTGCATTGGTTTTATCTTTGCTGCTGTAACAAATTACCACAAACTGGTGGCTTAAAACAACATGAATTCAGAATTCCTCTTCTGTGGGTTGGAAATCTAACCGGGCTAAAATCCAGGTGCCATTAGGGCTGCATTCACTTCCAGAGGCTCTAGGAGAGAATCCATTTCTTCACCTTTCCCAGCTTCCAGAGGCTGTGCACATTCCTTGGCTCTTGGCCACTCTTTCCATCTTCAGAGCCAGCAACACTGCCTCTCAGAGGAGTCTTCTGTGGTCACGGCTCCTTCTGACTCCCTTCTGCCTCCCTCTTCCACTTTTAAGGACGCTCATGATTATGTGGAGCTTACCTGGATTATATATTCCCTCTTCGAAGATCCGGTGACTAACAGCCCTAATGCTCTCTGTAATGCTGCCACCCCTGTGCCATGTAACCTAGCATTCTCACTGGTTCTAGGGATTAGGACACGGACATGGGGTAAGGGAGGGATTATCTTGTCTCCCACTATCTTACAGGCCATATTAGAGAATTTGAATTTATTCTTGATGGCAAGAGAAACCATTAGAAAGCTTTAAACAAGGAACTAACAATCTGCTATTCTTCTTCAAAGTTTTTTTTTTTTTTCTTTTCTATTTTAGTACCTTGCTTTTCCTTAGAAATTTTAGAATTTTCTTGTTGGTATCTACTAAAAAAAAAAAAAAGCCTTCATGTGTTTTTGTTGGGATTGTATTGAATCTAAAGATCAAAATTAAGATAACTTACATCTTCATGTCAAGCCTTCCTGTCCACAAAGACTGTATATCATTCCATTTATTTAAGTCCTTGATTTCTTTCGTCAGTGTTTTGTAGTTTTCTACATATAGATTCTTCACATGTTTCATTAGATTTGTATTTTCAGTACTGCTTTTTGTGTGAACTGTTGTAAATAGTATTTTGGCTTTAGAATCTGAATCCTAAATTTTTAAAAATAGTAATTGCTATTCTGGTTGCTATTACTACATAATAAATCACAACAGAACATAGAGGTTAAACAACCATTATTCTCACAGCTTGTGTTGAGCTAAGAATTTGAACAGGGCACGGCAGAGATGCTTTAGGATGCCTAGGGCCAGAGCTGGGAAGATGCAAAGGTTATTTTGATGGCTGGGATTAGGGATGACCTTGAAGGCTCATTTATTCACACATCTGGCACTTAGACTAGAATATATCAGACTTGTACTTAAAACCAGAGTGCCTAGCAGTGACCGCTCTGTGTGACTGGGCATCCTCAGAGCATGGCAGCTATGGAGTAAATGGGCTTCTTATGGAGTTGCTTAGGGATCCACATGCAGATAATCCCATCAAACAATACAGGTGCTCAGTTGTCTATGACTGAGTCTGGGAATTCACACAGCTTGGCTTCTGCCATTCTTTATTGGTGGAAGCTGTTACAATTGGAAGCCTGCTCAAATTCAGGAGGAATAGACAGATTCTACCCTTTAATCAACAGAGTGTCAAAGAGTGTGGTGACCATGTTTTAAAACTGCCACGGTTGCTGAGGCAATTATTGGAAATATAAGTAAATGAAAATGCTAATACTAGTAAAATTCCCATAATTTACAGTGTCTTTTTTTTTTTTTTAAGTGAATGGTTAAACATTTGTGATCTTTGCCAGGCTTAATTTGTAGTTTATACAGAAGAAATATAACTTTAATATTCATCCCCCGTGGGCTTCCCTGTTGGCTGCAATGTAGGAAACTGAAGTTCGATCCCTGGGTCGGGATGATCCCCTGGAGTAGGAAATGATAGTCCCCTCCAATATTCTTGCCTGGAAAGTCCCATGGACAGAGGAGCCTGGCGGGCTACAGTCCATGGGGTCTCTTTTAGACAGGACTGATCATTCACTATTAATATACCCCAAGAAAAAGTTAAGAATTATCTAATACATTTTAAAGTTGATGAAAATGCACAACTTGTTAGGTCACAGTAAGACAAAATTTTTAAAATTATTTTCTTGTCCTAGCATTTTCTTTCAATTTAAACTGATCTTTATTTTTTTTTTTAGTGCAAGTTTTAAAAAATTGATCTTAAACATTCAAAAAATTATTTTACTTTGAAAGGAGTTAATTATTTTGGTTTAATTATACTAGAATCTTTGCGGAGGGTACTCTTGGATGATTTAGATTTTGATAAGGAGTGGTATCCAAAATCATTGCAGATGGTGATTGCAGCCATGAAATTAAAAGACACTTACTCCTTGGAAGAAAAGTTATGACCAACCTAGATAGCATATTCAAAAGCAGAGACATTACTTTGCCGACTAAGGTCCGTCTAGTCAAGGCTATGGTTTTCCTGTGGTCATGTACGGATGTGAGAGTTGGACTGTGAAGAAGGCTGAGCACCAAAGAATTGATGCTTTTGAACTGTGGTGTTGGAGAAGACTCTTGAGAGTCCCTTGGACTGCAAGGAGATCCAACCAGTCCATTCTGAAGGAGATCAGCCCTGGGATTTCTAGGAGGGAATGATGCTAAAGCTGAAACTCCAGTACTTTGGCCACCTCGTGCAAAGAGTTGACTCACTGGAAAAGACTCTGATGCTGGGAGGAATTGGGGGCAGGAGAAGAAGGGGACGACAGAGGGTGAGATGGCTGGATGGCATCACTGACTCGATGGACGCGAATCTGAGTGAACTCTGGGAGTTGGTGATGGACAGGGAGGCCTGGCGTGCTGCGATTCATGGGGTCGCAAAGAGTCGGACGCGACTGAGTGACTGAACTGAGCTGAGCTGAAGGAATGGTGTGCACTGATGTATAATTAGCTGTTCTTACCTTTGCACCCTCTCTCCAAATTAAGTACCTTCCTTTTCCTTGATGGATGGAAAAGTAAATAGACTTTTTTGGATGGGTAATTTACTTCTGATAAATTTTTACCAGTTCCAACATTCCTGTTATATTTAGAAGAATGGCATTTGAGTAGCTTGGACAAGATAATGGCTATTGTCCCGTTTTCATAGATTTAGCATAGATAAGCCAAATCAAATCACAGAGTGAGTAGATATTTAAACAGATTTATCTGATCTCTTGATTAATAAATTTGTGCATTGTTGGGTTTTCTCGGGCTATAATGAAGAGTGGCAAAAGCACTTTTTAAGATCTACTTTAGTAAGAGGAGAAGAACATTTTATACTTTTTTTTTTAAGGCATGTTAATGAAAGATTTGTATTAAGGCTTGTTTCCTTTTAAGTAAATAAATTCTTTTAAGTGAACTATGATCATGTGAAATATCCTATAAGAAAAGTAAATTATATACCTAGTTAAATAGTGTTACCTGAGTTTTGGTTCATTGTATATTTGGAATTATGGAAGTGTGGACATTATTTTTTGTTTACAGCTTGATTATGTGAGTTATCTTTGGAGAATGTATTTAAATGACTAAATGCTAAAGATTATTTAGTAGGAATTGAAAATAGAATAAGGAAATTTTCATGTATCTTTTATGAATACATATTTTCTATTTTATACATTATTATGGCAAGGAATACAGTGACACCTTCTGTGTCAGTGAACTTGAAGCAGCTTGAAATTTGTATACGTGTGTGTGTGTGTGTGTGTGTGTGTGTGTGTGTGTATATGTATATATATATTTGATTATCCTTTCATTTGGACTTCCCTGGGGGCTCAGACAATAAAAAATCCACCTGCAATGTGGAAGACCTGGGTTTTTACCCTGGGTTTGAAAGATCCCCTGGAGAAAGGAATGGCTACCCACTCCAGTATTCTTGCCTGGAGAATTCCATGGAAAGAGGAGCCTGCCAGTGCCTGGTCCATGGGGTGGCAAAGAGTCAGACATGACCAAGCGACTTTTACTTTCACTTTTCATTTCAGGGGCTTGCCTGGTGGCTCAGAGGTTAAAGCGTCTGCTTGCAATGTGGGGGACCTGGTTCGATCCCTGGGTCGGGAAGATCCCCTGGAGAAGGAAATGGCAACCCACTCCAGTATTCTTGCCTGGAGAATCCCATGGAGGGAGGAGCCTGGTAGGCTACAGTCCATGGGGTCCCAAAGAGTCGGACACGACTGAGCTACTTCACTTCACTTCACAGATACCTATTTCATTCCAAAAGACAAGCAAATTAGATTCTAGGATAATTCAAGTTTGCCCTTGGAATCAAAACTAGAATTCCATTGTTTGAGATAATTGACCTTCTGGGCTGAAGAAAGCTAGTAGGATTTTAGTGTAGCGAGGGCCAGCAGATCATTGTTTAAAAGCATGGACTTGAGCCACATTATCTAAATCAAATCCCAGCCCTATTATTTTCTAAGTATGTGACTTTATTAACTTAAATTTTGTTTCATTTATCTTATTATAAAGTAGTTATAATGATACTCTATTTCAGGTGGTTATGAGGAGGAATAAAGGAGTGAATATATGTAAAACATTAGAACAGTGAGTGGCACAAAGTGTAATGTTTAGACTGTTAATAAAATTAATATTAAGTTATGGTGAAGTGAAGTGAAGTGAAGTGAAGTGAAGTTGCTCAGTTGTATCCGATTCTTTGCGACCCCATAGACTGCAGCCTGCCAGGCTCCTCTGTCCATGGGATTTTCCAGGCAATAGTACTGGAGTGGATTGCCATTTCCTTCTCCAGGGGATCGTCCCAACCCAGGGCTCAAACCCGGGTCTCCTGCATTGTAGACAGACGCTTTACCATCTGAGCCACCAGGGAAGTCTAAGTTATGGTAACTTTAATGATACTGATAAAATAAATACATTCTATGGTGACCAAAGATGAATATGTAAAAATGAAAGTGTTAAAAATACTAGAGGAAAACATGGGTAGTTTTATAATATTGGAGTGGGGGAGGCTCTGTGAAGCATGAATTAAAATTTTATCAAGCATGAAAGATTTTACTACATGATAATTGTGAAACTATAGCAAGAGACAGCATGGACAAAGTTAAGTAATCTGAAGGAAATACAGGCAGCACATAATAACATGGTTAAATTGCTTAATGTATGTGAACATTTATAAATTATTAAGGGACACACAATCCTTTGGGGAGAGGGTAGATAACAAAGATACCCAAGTGGCTAAGAAACATTTGTAAGGATTCTCAGCAGCACTCAAAGTTTAGTACTGCAAGCTAAAATGTTTCTCTCCTATTAGATTGGCAGACATTAAAATGGTACTCAGTGTTGGGAAGATGAGGCATTCTGAAGCATCACTGATGAGAGGAACAAATTGATAGACATTTTTGGAGATATTTGGCAATAATGGTCAATTTTCAGTTCAGTTCAGTTGCTCAGTCGTGTCTGACTCTTTGCGACCCCATGAATCCCAGCACGCCAGGCCTCCCTGTCCATCACCAACTCCCAGAGTTCACTCAAACTCATGTCCATCGAGTCGGTGATGCCATCCAGCCATCTCATCCTCGGTCGTCCCCTTCTCCTCCTACCCCCAATCCCTCCCAGCATCAGGGTCTTTTCCAATGAGTAAACCCTTCGCGGGAGGTGGCCAAAGTACTGGAGTTTCAGCTTTAGCATCAGTTCTTCCAATGAACGCCCAGGACTGATCTCCTTCAGAATGGACTGGTTGGATCTCCTTGCAGTCTAAGGGACTCTCAGGAGTCTTCTCCAACACCACAGTTCAAAAGCATCAGTTCTTCAGCTCTCAGCCTTCTTCACAGTCCAGCTCTCACATCCATACATGACCACTCCTTTGTTGGCAGAGTAATGTCTATGCTCTTTTAATATGCTATCTAAGTTGGTCATAACTTTCCTTCCGATTTTAATTGCCCCTAAACCCTTTGAACCTCCAGTTTCAATTCTAGGAACTTATCCTGCAGATTCATCACAGGTAGACCTCATAAATTAGTTCACTCCCTGGAATAAATATTCATCATGGGGATTTGGTAAATAATGTTATGTTTCTACAATGAAATATTGTTAGATTCTTTTAGAATAATAAAGATTTATATATGCTAACACAGAGGGATATCCTTGCTGAACTGTAGTATGGTCTTTGTGGTTAAGTATATATATGTGTGTGTGTATATATTACATATATTGTACATATAGGTATCCAAAGAATACATAAGAAACCATTAACTAAACTACATCTGGGAAGTAGGATTTCAGCCACCAGGGAGAGAAGGGCACTTGTACTTTTCACTTGATGTTCTTCATTGTTTGAATTCTTTAAATAGTAGATATATTGTTAGTTTTATAATTTAAAAAAGGGGCAGGCAGTAAGAAAGGTTTGAACTTCGTCTTTGGTAGGTATATTGTTATCTGTTACTACATGACAAAATAGCCTGAAACTTGCCAGTTTAAAACAGCCAGTACTAATCTCATGGTTTCTGTGGGACCTGAAGCAGTCTAGCTGGGAGATTCTGGATTAGGGTCTCCAGCGTGAGATTGTAGTCAGGCTGTCAACTGGGGGTCTGGTTATCTTTAAGACTCTATTACGTGGTGTGAAGAGTCTGCTTCCAGACTCACTCTTGAGGTTGTGAGCAGACCTCAGTTTCTCTCTGGCTGTTGGTCATGAGAATGCGATTCCTCACTGTATGGATTATTCTGGAGAGCTCTTCACAACTTGGCAACTTTGATCTTCCGCACTGAGAGATCTGAGTGCCCGTGCCTGAGGCAGGACAAGTCTCAGGAGTGATAGCATTGCCTCTGCTGTGTGCTGCTGGTCACACAGTCCAATCCGGGTTTATTGTGGGAGGGTATGAGTACCAGAGCAAGGAGGTAACTGGGCACCGTCTTGGAGGCTGACTACCACGGCAGGTCTGTTAGAGTACAATCTCTTGTAACAGTTGGGGATTATGAAGAAGTAAATTAAGGCAACATTTAGATGGGAACTATGCTTAAAAATTAGTTGCCTTCTTACTAATTCCTGTCAATACTTGCTTTTCTTTTTCAGGTCCAGCACAGAATCAAATGCAGGTTCCATCTGAGTATGGATTGCCTCCTCAAAACTATATTGTTCCCTCAGGACATTACTCTCAAGGACCTGGGAAAATGACCTCATTGCCATTGGATAGCCAGAGTGGTGATTACTACTCTGGTCTCTATACGGTACCAACCCAGAACGTGGCGACTCCTAACACAGCCAGCCAGCAAGCAGGAGCACAGCAGATGTATAGCAGGGCTCCTCCCGCCCCTCATGCTGTGGGATCTACTCCGGGATCTTTCCAAGGTGCCTCGTCCTCCGCATCGCATTTGCAAACGAGTGCCTCCCAGCCGTACTCCTCTTTTGTGAATCATTACAACAGTCCAGCCCCGCACTCTGCCAGTTCGTCTGTTGCTTCTCAGGGATTTCCCTCTGCTTGTGGTCACTATGCTTTGTCAACTGTTTCTAATGCTGCGTATCCTAGTATTCCATACCCCTCTCTACCTGCTGGTGATCCATACGGGCCACAGATGTTTACCTCACAGAACGCTCCAGCTGTCAGGCCGATTAGAGATAACTCATTTTCTGGTCAAAACACCGCTGTCAGCCATCCGTCCCCGCTTCCACCTCCACCATCACGACAGTACCACCAGCAGCAGAGTCTTTCAGGATACAGTACTTTCTCGTGGTCAGCCCCAGGCCTTCCATCAACCCAAGACAATCTGATTCGAAACCACACCTCCCTGGCTACAGCCAGCAACCCAACAAATACCGGTAGGTTGAATGAAAAGTCCACCAAAGCATGGTTGAAAGTCAGTGCATTTCCAATCCGTTTTTATTGCATGAAGGTTAAAGATGACATTGCCCATTAGAAAAATCGGAAATTAGCTTACTTTTGCTATTTATTTGCTTTTATTTACTGTAAAATTTTGTAGCATCTCTTTGAATGCTTCCCCTTCATCTGTTCACAGTTAGCCTCCTGACCGTCTGCCTTCTATAGCATGGTTCCTTGCCACGATTAGGATCTCCGTTGGTGTTCACTAATACGTTTTCTTGCCTCTGCAGTAGTTGTCTTTAATGTGAGTTAGGAATAGGGCACAGTGGAAGGGTCCATTTGAGGATATGGTTTGTTAGCTGCTACTTTCTTTTTTATATTAGTTCAACTTAGGGACAGTTATTCTTCCAGTCATAGCCCCATTCTCTGTAGAAAAAAATTATAGCCTGAAATACCAAACTGGTTAGGTAAACTCTTATTTGCAGCTTTCACAGAAGATATATTTCCTATACATTAAAGCTGATGTTTTCTCAGCCCCAGATAGATAAGTTAGAATGAAGGACAGTGAAGATGGAGAAAGATATATGAAGAATACCCTTGTAATTAGTTTTTCACCTTCCTAGACCAAAATATGATTAAATTTATTTGTTTATAAGTTATATACACAAGGTGTATATATAGTTTATTTAGTGTGGGGTTTGCATAAAATACACTCACTTTAATTCATCTTGTCACTTTGACCTTAACAGAATCTGCTCTTGAACGGAATGAAACAGTATGTAAAGAATGAGTACTGGAAATCTGGGATAGTTTTCTGAATGATGTCTCTACATGGTCTATCAGAGTCTAGATAGCCACATGTCAAGAATGTTGTAGAAAAGTATCCTTTCCTGGACAGTTAGCTTATTTAAAGTTAGACCTTCAGAATATTAGATCTGAACTGTTTGTTTGAGATCATCTGTTCTTTCAGTGCGATGTTACTTAGAAACGCCTTGGGTTGCAAGCAGCTAATAGTGGTTTAAACAGAAAAGGTGTGTGTTTTTTCTGGAGTCAAGAAGTCTAGGCAGATGGAGATCCAGACGTCCTCATTGTCTTCTCTGCCATCCTTAGTATGTTGGTTTATAGGAACAAGACAACTTACGTACCTGTCAAAATTAAAAGCAGAAAGAAGGGAGAGGATAGAGTGGGTTCGTGGCACTGGCAGGCGTCATCTTGCGTGTCATTTGCCGTTGCTGTTTAAAAGGCCATGGCTAATATGAGGGAAGGCCAGAAAATGAATAGTTGGCTTTGGAGCCTCCATGGTGGCGAAAGGCATGAAAAAGGGGGTTAGTACTGACTGGGTCTTAGGTAAGTCAACTTGACGCATCCGTCACAGTTCCCAAATCTGGCTCTGCACCAGAATCCCTTGCATAGAATCCCTCAAACCCAACTGACTGAGCTAGAATAGAATAATCTCCAGGGTAGTCTTGGGAATCTGAATTTCTGCCTGGATCTTGAGTGATGTCTGGTAACAGATCCAGATTCTAGTGCCGTCCCTTCGCTTTACAGACTCGGAAAGCCTGTGGTCCTGAGCGCTGGAAGCAGAGTGTGTCCTGAAGCTTGGTTTCTTCTGACTCTCTGTCTACCCATCTCGGAACCAGGGCTTTCTGTCCTGTAGAAATCCTGTTTCCTTTTCCTTTCAGCAGTCCTTTTACAGATCAGCTTATCTAAGGTCCCTCTGACCTAAGGATTTTATGACTTTCGTGACCAAGAAAAAGAAGAAAGTCAGGTAATTTGTATCTTATTTCTGAGATAGTAATAGGACTGGATAGGATGAGTTTATATTAAGATGTAGGATTGAAAAATGTGGGGCCACTTGGCTTATGAGTAGAATACCTATTGGCAAGGGCCTACTATTCAAAAAAATATTGAATAAAGAGTAAGGATAATTACAAAATTACCTTCTATTTGAATGACTAGTGATTAGTCCATTAGGCAAAGAGAAGGGAGTGTATTTCCATTGTTTTAATTGTAATACTATATTATGAAAGCCATAATATATATAATTTTAGAAGTTAATGTGTAAAGAAGTGGGCTTTTCCCCCCTTAGATTGGTAAATGACTTTTTCATTGTAGTTCAGAAGTTGACAAATTAGATATATCTCAGGTTAATATGGCCTATTGCTTGTCATCATTTCAAAAGAAATAAAGAGATTACTTTTAAAATTCAGTATTACAGAAGTTCCTAAATGTCCTCAGTTGATGTTTCTCTATTTTTTCCAGTGCCCCACACTACATCGTAGTAATAGTTCATAACGTTTTCTGACAGATGTTACTGTTTTTCTCTTGGAAAATTTAAAACATCCCTTGGAACCGTGAGTCTGTTGCAAGGGCAACTTGAGTACCTAAGTACAAGGTTTGGGAACCATAGGTATATTGATTGTAACTTTCTAGAAAGACAAGCAGTTTAATTGCTTTGGACACTTAAATTTATATTGTCAAAGTAGGAATCTTACATGTTAAGCATGGTTTTGTATGAAGACTAATCTTTGAGTAATTGATAAGAATGATTGCATATTATTACTTGATTATATTAGTTTCATTTTCAGGTAATATAGTTAAACTTCAGCAATTCATGAAGGGTTGAGATCCAAAAGCATAACCTGAGCTAAGTGAAGTCGCTCAGTTGTGTCCGACTCTTTGCGACCCCATGGACTGTAGCCTACCAGGCCCCTCTGTCCGTGGGATTTTGTCCAGGCAAGAGTACTGAAGCGGACTGCCATTTCCTTCTCCAAGGGATCTTCCCAACCCAGGAACTGAACCTGGGTCTCCCGCATTGTAGGCAGATGCTTTACCATCTGTACCACCTGAGTTAAGTGATTATCAAAAATACAGTGATTGATACATGCTGTTACTTTTAGGCAATTGAGTTCATATTCAGAAATGTGGAATAAAAGAGACATTTAAACATTATCTCATTTGCCTTTTTAGAAAAGCACATTAATTTAGCACTAGAATTTCAGATTATTTTTGTTAAAAACATAGTGATGTATGTTTTGAGTGCTGTGTTTAGTTAATTTAGGGTGAAATTTTGGCTAGTGTTTAAAAGGTATCATTAGGCCATTAAATTTTTTTTACCTGTCACTATAGGTAAATTTCTCAAGGTTCAGAAGCTCTTTCCTAGTTTGAGGTGAAGTTGGTTGAGTAATACAAGTTCAACAAGGATTATATCTTGCTGGCATATTGTAAAATAGTACTATCTGATTAATGCTATTTTACCAAGTACAGTTTTATTTTTTTAAAAAAGAAACTTTAAAAAATCTACTGATAGCATGCTTGGGGCTGGTGCACGGTGATGACCCAGAGAGATGTTATGGGGAGGAAGGTGGGAGGGGGGTTCATGTTTGGGAACGCATGTACACCCATGGTGGATTCATGTCAATGTATGGCAAAACCAATACAGTATTGTAAAGTAAAATAAAGTAAAAATAAAAATTAAAAAATAAATAAATAAATAATTTTAAAAATCTCATAAAAATAATAATAAACATTGATAAAATCCTCGTGTAAAAACCTACAACTTACATGATAGTAAGGTGTAATCACTGATAGGTTAATATATGTCTGTCATCTTAGGGTGATGATGTGCCTGAGGAAAAGCTAAGTAGATACTAGGAGGTGACTCTCTGGATACAGAAATCAAGTTAGAAATGTTAGAAAACTACATTGGAGATGCAAATAGTACAGCTAAGAGATTATTTTCAGCTTCGGGAACTTGTGTTGAGACTGCAGAGTTGTGAGATAGTAATAATTTTGCTCCCTCGTACTCCTTCAGTTTTTCATAGGCACTCTTGAACCTTATCTTTCTCACCTTTGTACCTTCCACCTGAAGATTTTCGATACTTGCTCCTTTAAGCTCAGAAGATGAAACGTCCATCTTTACGACCACTTCCTTCAAAACTTGGTTTTATCGGTTATTCCTTTCTGGTGTCTCAGTTTCCCAGTTTCTGCTGGGCTGTGGCATTGGGAAGGTGAGAGGAAAAGACGAGGTGAAGGAAAAACATAAGCTTGGTTCTGTCTGTAATCAGCAGCCACCAGAAATTTACAAGCACAGTGGTGACACTGTCAGATTTGTGATTTTGATCTTCCTTTGTGAGAAGTGTGGTAGGTGAATTGGAAGAGGAAGAACTTGGAGACAAGACTAACTAGGAATTAACTACAACTGTCTAGTTGAAGGATGATAACATAGGTTGGGATTTGTTCAGATAGAAGACAGGTGGCAAGAGATGATTTCAAGAATTGGTTGATAGGGTTTATGAAGGAAAAGGGAATAATAGAAGTTGACTTAAAATTTTCTAGTTTGAACAGCTTGAATGGGTAATGGTATTATTAGTTGAGAATTCAATCTCCCTAGTTCCAACAGAGTTGTATGTACACTTACTGAGGAGCTGCTAAGAACTAACTAGGGAACTACCTTAATGCCAACAAATAAATAGATAAACGGTTTTTAAAAAAAAAAAATTGTGTTCTGTTGCTAAATATACCATATTTCATCTGTCACATTCTCTTTATGAAAGGGGTAGTTTTGTTGTTGGTTTTTTTTCCTGGCATTTTTTGGGTGGTCTTTAATATTTGTGGAACTTGTCTTCATTTATTTGACAGATATTTGAAAGCTAACTATGTGACAGGCATTTATTTTAGTGCTGGGAAATAAAATAGCAAATAAAAAGACTCGATGCCTTACCTCGAGAAGCTGTAATCTTCTAGGAAGGCAAGTGAAGTCGCTCAGTCATGTCCAACTCTTTGCGACCCAATGGACTGTAGCCTACCAGGCTCCTCCGTCCATGGGATTTTCCAGGCAATAGTACTGGAGTGGATTGCCATTTCCTTCTCCAGGGGATCTTCCTGACCCAAGGATCGAACCCGGGTCTCCCGCATTGCAGGCATTTACTGTCTTGTGATAAAGTTAAAAAACAAGCAGAAATAATGTTTAGAGATACTTATCTGTGTGGTAAACTATTGAATAACAAAAGCAAGGGGATAGTGAACACAGTCAGGAGGGAGGCAAGGGAATGCCTGCTGTGAGGAGTGCACCAAGAGCGTCAGCAATATTGGAAACGCTTTCTTTTCACAGTTGGATGCTGAGTTCATGGGTATTTCTTTTCTTATGATTTTATAACTACATACACATATGTAAGGCATAGACTGAATTGTATCAATTATTTTATTAAAGCGAAAAGTCTGTTACATCTAAAGGGGCTTACGTGTAATTCCCTTTAATGGAAGAGAGCACAGCAAGTGCAAGGGACTGAAAGACTTTGAAGCTAGAGGAGAACCGTGGGCCAGGAGGAGGCTGGGATCATTCAGGGCCTGGTTGACCACATTAAGCTTTTCAGGACAAGATGTTTTGTCTGCACCCTCAAGCACTGGCAGAATATTGAAGGACTGTGAGCAGGACGATGCCATGTATCAAGCTGGAGACTGGAGAGCGCAGAGGGCCCTGTGCACACCCGAACTACTTCTCTTCGACTTGGTGCCTGGAATTTTGTTTCTGAAAAATTACTTGTGGGGCCGTCTAGAGGCCCAGGGGGATGGAATCATTCTCAGAGAGGATTTATATTTCCTTCTGCCAGTTTCCTCCAAGAACTACCAGCTTGTGATCACATTCATCCCAGTCTAAGGCCCTAGGTGTAGTGCACTGTGTAGACGTTCTGAATCAAAGCTGCTGGCTTTTGTAAGGCCTGGCTTCCTGGTTTATCCTGGTCCTGAGGTTATAACCCTTCAGATACTATCCGAAAGTGAAGGTATGGGCTGCCGTAGCAGGTACCCTATCTTGGGTGTGCTGTGGAAGGCATCTTATTTTCCATACTCTGCAGGGCCACCAAGAACAGCAGATCTGGTTTGTGATAGATATCCACAGGGTTTCGAAAGCAGGTCTGAGTGTTGGGCTTATTTCTCTTCAGTTTTCAATTTCTTACAGATTTTCCCCCAGAGATTAGTTTATGTCATGTTAGGTTTTTGGTGATTTTAAGAAGATCTTTTAGAATATAGTTTTTAAAGTTATCTTCCTTAGAAGGTTTAGTCATAATTTCCTAGATCATCATTACCAGAGGCGGAAATATTTTCTATATTTTTATACAATGTCTTTTAGTTTCTCATATGAGCAAAGGTAAAATTAGCATATTTACTGTTTTCCATACCCCTTTTCTTTCTCACTCAATTTTGAGTGATTATAACTTTCTTAATTTTTACCTTGTGCTGTTAAATATACTCATCACTCTTGTTACTTTGACATTTGGAATGATTTTATCGGTTATCTAATGCTGGTTGAAAACCAGAATTATTTATTATTTTTCACAGTTCTGTGGGTTAGTTGGCTTCCTCTGCTTGTTTTCCTGGGCTTCTGTGACTTCATTTAGCTTGACAGTTGGCTGGGCTGAAGGATCCTAGGGCTTCAGTCACATGTCTAGCATTGGTGCCCACTGTTCACGTGAGTACTTGGGTTTTTCTCCACATTGACCAGATCTGCTTCCTTACATGACGGGGTCAGGGCAGCATTTCAAGAGCAGAAAGGTATAAGCTTCATTCAGTGCCTCTCAAAACCTGAGGTCTTGAGCTTGTACACCATTACTTTTGCCACATTCTGCTGGTGAAAGCCAGTCGAAAGTTTAACCTCGATTCAGGGAGTGGGAAAATAGATTCCCGCTTCTTAATGAGAGGAACTGAAAAATATTGTTGACTGTGTCTCTCACAGTGATGTTTGTCCATACTAAAAATAATGTGGCGGTCAGTGCATTTAGGCCACAGTCCACCTTCTTTCCCCATTCCTCATATTTGTGTTGTTTGTACACTATTGGGAAATATATCACATTTTGTTCTGTTACTGTATATATTGTTAAATTTGTTTCAGTCTTAGACCTGAGTTTGTTCATGTATGTATACACACATCATGCATATAACACACATACGTACCTGTCTGTGTGTGTATACTGTGGTGTAAGTTTAAGATGTGCCGCATAATGATATACAAATTTATTGCAAAATGACTACCATAGCAGGGTTAGTCACCTCTCATAATTGCCTTTTTTGTGTATTTGGTGAGAACATTTAAGATATACTGTCATACTTTAAAGTATATTATAACAGTGTTTTTAAGTATAGTCACCATACTGTACATTAGAGCTCCAGAACCGACTCCTAACTGAGAGTTTGTACCCTTTGACCAGTATCTCCCTATTTTATTCACCTCCCTGCTTCCGGTAACCAAAACTTTCTACGAATTTGGCTTTTTTAGGTTCCATATATAACTTGGACCATACACAGTTTTTCGGATTTAACCTCAATTAGCATGATGACCTCAGGTCCATTCACGTTGTCTCGTGGCAGCATTTCCTGCATGTTTGTGGTTGAATGGTATTCCAGTGTATGTGTGTGTATTTTCTTTATTTCCACATTTTCTGTATCCATTCATGCCCTGTATTGTGTGTACACACACACACACGTATATATGCATACACATACCTCCATGTGTATATATCTAGAGCCACCACATTTTTCAGGTCCATTCATCCGCCAGTGAACACCTGGGTTGTCATCGTAGGTTCTTCTATTATCTCTTGTTTGGCTGAAGATGATCTTGCAGGTCGGGCAGTTGGAGCTGTCACAGAGACCGGCTACGAATCACATGCACTTCTCTCCAGAAGTCCAACCTGATGTTAATCTCAGAACCTCACTTAGCTACCTGTGAGACAGGGCATCTGACTAGAGACAGCAAATGAGACGTGGCAGTTTACAGTACAAAGTGGGGTCAGAGCTAGTACTGGAAACATCTGTATAATTCACAGATCACATTACTGTTGACGCAGACCACCTCTATCATCTGAGGTACACCGCTGTACAGTGCAATAGTCCATATTAATAATAGTGATCTTTAGTAAAGATGGTTGGGGTTCATTTTGTTTAAGAAGGTTTGGAAGCTTGTGGAATGTTTTAGGAAAATTACCATTAAGGGGTATTAAAACATTTAGTGAGTTAAGTTTTTCGTTTTTTGGAAAATAATTTCTTTGGACCCATTATTTCCTAGATACAGACATAGCAGATAAATGTGATGCTGCTGAAGTTTCTACAAGAACTTCAGATAAACTGTGTTTTGTTGGTATTTTAATATATTTCAAGCTTTACTGCTGTGGGTGAAACAGTTTCCTGTCTTCAGTTGCAGATTCCTTGTCCTGTTCTGTAATGCAAAATGTTCAGCCCAAGTCCAGCCCAGTAGTATCCACTGTTGTGTCAGGAGCCTCGTCAGCTAGAATGCCTCCTGCTGCAAATCGTCCAGTGGAGCCTGTGGCCTCGGTTACACAGCCGTCAGAGCTATTACAGCAGAAAGGTATTTGAGAAATCTCACTATACTAGGTATAGTACATACACACATATACGTACATGCTAATTCAAATAGCTGATTTTAAAAAGTCAAACTGAATAACCATAATTTATAGAAAATATGAAAAAACTAATTGATAGTTTCTATTCAGATGATTATATTTTAATATATTCCAGCCTCTGTTTATGATTTTATATATGTGGTAGAATTTTGTTTAAATCTGTTATGCATTTTATATAATTGTAATCAGTTTGCATAATATTTTGTATTTTGCTTTTACATTTATTAAATTATATAGTTCTCCGTATATGTCTGTACAGTTTTGTAATCATGATGACTAATTCATTGTGTCAGTATAATCTACTAATCATCCCTCTATTATGGACCATTTCATTTCTCTTTTTTTAATATAGATTATTGTTGTTTCTTCTAGGATGAAACACCCAAGATTTCCTTATTTAGTGAATTTACATACCCTCTTTGATGACTTCTTTGCTTGTCTTTATAATTAATAGAAAGTAACTTTTGACCCAGTTTTTAGAACGAGAGGATGGAAATGAAATTGTAAGCCGCACTCTTGCCTTGTTGACAAACAATATGGTTTATTTGTTTGCTCGTTTAATAGTTTGCGTGTGTTAAGTGAAGGTGTTCTTTTAACCCTGTCTCCCCACACTGCCTTTTCTTTTGGCAGTATTCTTGACTATTTTGCGTCTGGCTGAAATTCCAAATCTGTTGATGTTTCAGGTTAATATACTGTATTTCTCATTAGATGAGAGAGAACTGTTTTGGGGATGTGTTTTAGGCACTGTATCACTATGTGATGACAACCCCTCACCTTGAGTTTGAAGAACGCTTTTTTGTTTTGAAACTCGGGGAAAGCCACATAAATCCTTCGACTTGTCTCACTGCTCTTACCTGCACCTCCTAAGTGTTCCTGTGGTCAGCAGAGGCTTTTCTGTCATTTGATTGGATTGTACATTATGGATTTTCTTCTTCTTCTTTTGTTTTTTTTTAAGAAAAACCAACTGCAGCACCAAAGGGCATCCGTTGATTCCCAACAAGCCAGTAGATGTATTAGGAATAGAATCTAGTTATTACAGCATTAACCTTCAAAGTGAGGGACTATCAGGAGAGTTTTGCTTATCATGAGTAGAAGAAGCTTAAGGGTAGGTAGGAGCCCTAACTAAATGAGTGCACTGGTGGCCACCTTCCAGATATTACGTATGTTGCTTCTTTTGGTCCTTTACATTGCCCCCCACTAATTTATTTTAAACCCTTTATCAGTTCTACTAGGTAGACATCCTGGTTTTAAGATAAGAAAAGTGACATTCACAGCAATTAGGTAACTTGCTCAAGATGATAAATTAGGGAATAGTAGAATGAAAAATCTGTAACTCTCACCTTCCTATCTTGTGGTGTCTCTATGAGGCTGAATTATTGTTTTTGTCTGCTGTTGAGCTCTTATCTTACTCAAGATAACGCTCCTTGAATAAGTAACAGAAAAGATAATACTGGAGACATTTGCATTGCAGCTTTTATTGTTCTGTTTTCTGAAGTAGAAGATAGGCTGCTGAGTGGTCTCTTTCAATGCCTTTGGATGGATTTGGAATGTACACACAGGTCTGTGTGAGCTCTGGCACCAAGCGTGTTGTGCACATAGTGGTTTGTGGGCCTGATAGTTCTGGTAGTTCTGCAGGCTGCAGCTGTGTATGGTGTGCTCCGGGTCTGATACGATGTCTGGAATATTGTTACTTGAAAGAGATTAGTCTTTTTCTCCTGTGAATGAAAAATGTTGCCTGCTATATAACAAAGAAGGGGGCAGCCACCGAGGCGCTGTAGCTGCCCGCCAGCAGTCAGCCCTGAGGGAACTCAGGACAGCAGCAATGGGGCTGCCTGCTGCCTTGCCCTAAACCGCTGCAGCGGGGCGCCTGAGGGAGTTCGGAAAGGGAAAGAACTGGGCGTTGGCCTAGCGGTGGTGCATATCAGAGGAGTGATTTCACTGCATCTTGCCATATGTAGAAAAGTGCTACATCGATTAACTGGTTTTCTTTAATTAATGGTGATCTTTTGATGTTCCAGCTGCCTGGTCTTTGTCCCCAAAACCTCTATATATCCTGGCTCCTCCCTTACCCCTTCAGAACAGCCCCTCAGAGCTGTCTGAGATACCGGCCTCCAGGCTTAAGTCCTCAGAAAGCCCGGCAAATAAAACATAGTTCTCAACCTTTGCTGCTGCTGCTGCTGCTAAGTCGCTTCAATCGTGTCCGACTCTGTGCGACCCCATTTAGGTTGTGCTTTTTTCCCAGTGTTTCAGAGATACCCTTTCTTAGTTATTCTCTCAGCAACTTTTACTGGTTTTTAGAGTAGAGACTTCGAATTTTTGCTTGCATACCTCCTAAAATTTTTTGAAGAAAACTAGAACTACTTGAACATTTTTAGATCGACATCTAAAACTTTTCACCAGAAGTTTAAATACTTGCAGTTACATAATTTTCAGTGTACTGCAGACATTGACTTTTAAAACAAAGATGTTGTGGTTTTCGTTGTATCCACTGGGATGAAGTCTGTCATCCTTTAAAAAAAATAGTGAAATGAGCCCTTCTTTAACAATGAGAAAGTTTACATTTTTCCTTTTTCTTCTTAATATCATATCTCCTCTCTTGAATGTAGTAAAAATATATACTTAAGCTAGAAAATTTTTAACACTCCATCATGCTTCTCTGCTACTATATATATGTATATATACATATATAATTGAAGTTTTAAAATTTGTGTTATTGTCTATAACCACAGGTGTCTAAGAATTAACACTTTTTCTTCTTGATTATTCTGTCAGTAGAGTTATTTTGAGTTTCTAGTTGGTGAAAACAATAAACATTATGAATTTCGGTGCTTTTTAAATGGAAAGTACCTTTTCATTGGAAATACATCTTTCATTGAGGTTAATGGCTTTCTGTCTGCCCCACCATAGCTTTCTGTACCTGGGTTGCATATGGTTCATTATTAAAATAAGATATATTTTAGAAAAATTTCATTTATAGTTGTTTATTTTTGTACAGATAATTACTGAGAAAATTTTGGTCATGTAAGGTAGATAGGAATGGTATTGGAAGGGTTTTATTAAAGCAATATTGTTCTTTTAGGTTTTTTAACCTTCTGAGTTTATTTTCTAGGTTGTGGATAGCTGGTAGCATTATTATTTCATGTAGCAGTTTACAGTTTACAAACGCCTTTAGGTTTTATTGTCACACTTGATCATCGTGTGAAGCAGACATACCATATATTTCTTTTATAGAAGAGAGAAGTTGAGGTTTAGAGAGGTGTTTGTTTTACTGAATTAGCAGTTATTCAAGATACTGTAAATTTCATTATACTATTGCCAATATAATATCACATACTTTTACCTCACAGGTAGTATCTCCACATAACCTAATTGGCAAAGGCAGTCCTCATTTTCAAACCAGTGAGGCACATTTTATTCTTTCTCAAATAGTCTGATTTAGTTTTTAATCCAATAAAATGTGTTCCTAAAGTTTCAGGAGGCATCATAAACTCCACTGACAAATAAATTTCATCTTATATCTCATAAGCCAAAATTATTAAAAGCTGTCAAGTTTAAATGTCAAAGTCATTCTTTTTTATAGTAAGTTATAAAAACTAGACAGTGAATCAATATGCTGTTTCTCATTGCCAAATTTGAAACAAAGCGTTGTAATATGTACCTAATATTAAGCTATTTGTGAAGCAAAGATTGTCTTAAAAAGCACTGTATTCCTGTGGTAAAATACATGCATAGTGTTATGCGCTCCAGTCACATCCAGCTCGCGACCCCATGCTGTAGCCTGCCAGGCTCCTCTGTCCATGGAATTCTCCAGCCAAAGAATACTGTAGTAGGTTGCCCTTCCCTTCTGCAGGGGACCTGCAGGCAGATTCTTTATCTTCTGAGCCACCAGGGAAGCCCCAAATATTTGCATGCTGCTGCCGCTGCTAAGTCACTTCAGTTGTGTATGACTCTGTGTGACCCCATAGACGGCAGCCCACCAGGCTCCCCCGTCCCTGGGATTCTCCAGGCAAGAACACGGGAGTGGCATAGTGTTTATCAAACTCTGTTATTTGACTTTTTTTTTTAGTATTTAAATAGGAATCATGCATAAAAGTTAGAAATAATTCCATTAATTTAATCAGGCATAGTAAAAATTTGTACATATACAAATATATATACAGCATGTATATATATTTTATAATATATATATATATGCTACTAAGTACTAATAGGTTTATTGTTGTTTAGTGGCTAAGGTGTGTATGACTGTTTTGTGACACCATGGACTTGTAGCTCGCCAGTGTCCTCTGTCCCTGGGATTTCCAAGGGAAGAATACTGGAGTGGGTTGCCATTTCCTCCTCCAGGGGTTCTTCCCAACCCGCAGATAGAACCTATGTCTCCTGCATTGGTGGGCAGATTCTGTACCACTGAGCCACCTGGAAAGCCCAGCTAATAGGTTTACCTGCTAATAAATTTTTTGTTGTTGGTTTTAAAAGAAGGTAGAAGGAATTAAATATTGTATAAAATAGAAGGAGATATGAAATAGTTATTATAAATATGTTATGATAAAATGTGTTGTAAAGTACTTTATTGAATATCTCATAGACTTTGAGAGAAATCCAGTGTATCTTGAAAAAGACTGGTAGTCCTAGAAAATATTCTACATGTTTTTAAAGGAACTGGCATTACTCAAAGTGTTGCTCAGATTGGTAGAAGGTTCTTTTTCTAATGACTTGCCCTAGGGATAAGTATTGAGAATAGTTGAAAATAATTGTTTTCTTTTAGATATACGCAAAAACGTGAAGTTCAGTAGTGATTGTAGCAAATACTTGTGTAGTATTTACTGTATTTCAGGTTCCATTCTAAGATTTAAAATATATTAATTCATTTAATCCTCCCAGCAACCATTTGAGGTAGTCATTGTCCCGTCTTACAGATGATATAAATGAAGAACAGAGAGGTTAGTAATTTGCCCCAAAACACACAGGTAGTAAGTGGTATTTCCTGGAATTGAACTCAGAGACCCCATTTTATCCATAATGTCCTGCTGCTTGTCTGTTTAATATTTCTTACTGTTTTTGCTTTGTTCTCATCGAACTCTGAAAAGCAGTGGCTTCTTTGATAGTAGTGGTTGGGGCCTGCATATGTGCAGAGTCATTAAATAAATCATTATTCCCAGTACCCTCCTTTTCAATATTTCTGAATTAATAAAGCCAACCCTGTTTCTAATATGTTTAATTTTTAACTGAAGCATGTATGGCAAGGTAAAAGAAAGTCTGTAGATTTAAGGTGCCTTGATTAATCATTTAAAGAAGGAGGAAACTTTCCTATATTAAGATTTAGAATAAGTGAAGGGAATGTTTCTTTTGTAAGTTGAGAAAAAGTCTGTTCTTGACACAGGTACTTTCTTGGATAAAGTATAGGAAAGAAAGTACTGTGGAAAGTGATTCCCATAAAAACCGTTCTTTTGTGGGAACCCTTGCAAAGTTTTCTAGTGTATGTGCTTAGAAGACTAGGTTAGGAAAGGTAACAGTCGCTCCAAAGCCTGAGCTCTTGAGTTTAAAAAAGCTAGCCTCCCCAAGGGATTTATTTTCTCTTTAGACTGGTTTTATTTATTCTCAGTGTAACTGTATCTAGGGAACAGTAAAGATGCCTTTTATTAAGCAACTCCAACTCTCTGAAGAGAATACTTTCATGACAAGTAGTTTAAAGAGAATGTCTTTTTTAAAATATTGGGCACCTGTTAATAACAGGTTCTTTATCATGTCATTCAGTCTGTGAAATAATGTTCTCCCTCTTGGTTTTCTAGATTTATACCTTGAAAGCTTGACAGAATAAAATAGGAATGTGGCTTTGCGTCCTTGTGTGATGGTGATGGTGATGGTGGTGGTTGGACGTGTGCCCCGTGTACATTTCTACAGTGTACTGTGTACAGTCTAGAGCAGGGCATTTAATATGGATTGATTGTTTTCCTACAACTCTTACCATTCTTCTGTGGATTAAACAGAATGTTATATTCTTGTACCATTAGTATTCCTAAACTTTTAACAAACTTCAGTTAAACGAGCAAAGAAAGGTGAAAATGCATAGTAGATTGAGTCATCATTGGGAAAGAGCTTAAATACTGATAACATTCATCTCTAGCACTTCTCAAAAGAGACTGCCTCTTTTTAGGACAGTGAAATTAAGTATGTTGTGTGACATTCAGTTAATATAGTATGTTACAACCATTGAATGATCTAAAATGATGTTATAATAAATAATATTACTGTTCCATCTTATTTTTAGGTTTGTTCCAGTGCATTAAATAGTTTCTCTATAAAAAAATTTTTTTTTTTGCTTCCAATTCAGCATTGGATATTTTCCCAGTAATACGTGAAACCTGTTTTTATTCAGTAAATCTGGAAAAAGAGGAAAATATTTATAACACACATAGGTTTGCCCTATGCTTTGACTCCTCTGATTAGGTACAAAATCAACAGTCTACACAGTCATGAAAAGAATGGATTTTCTTCCTGTTTTTTGGACTCTCTCTGCTTAGCACAGCAGATAGAAATTTCTTGTTTTCTTCTTTCTCTTGTTTCTTATTATATACATACACATACGTGTACTTTTTAAAGTGCAGTGCTAATTGGTGTTTTGAGAAAGTATTTCATTTTTAAAGAAGTCCTTAAATTGGAGAATTTTTCTAAAAAATATTTTTACTGTTAACATGTCTAAATATAAACTTCTTAGTCTGTTTAACCTAAAGTCTAATATTAGTCAAATTTTCATTTTAACTAGGCTATTATTAGAGGAACTTGCCACTCTGAATTTGGTCTTTCAAGGTATCAAGTTTATTTTTTGTGTTGCCTGAACTTACTTTGCACTGATTTTTACTTTTTCAGGTGAATTTGTTATAACTGCCATTTTATCTGTATTTAAAACGTATTTCAGCAAAGCTAGCAGATTTGTCAATGACGTCTTTAGTCATGAGGATCAAAGCTTTACTCATATACAGTTTAACCTTTGCTGTCTTCCAAGTTCAGACTTTGTCAAAAATTTTTTCTTACTATACACGAGTTATGTTTCTCCATGCTAATTAAGAAGGTCACCTGAAAAAAAAAACAAACAAAAAACCGAGCATGAGAGGACTACCACATGATTATTTAGTGAGGCAGGGCTTCATTGTACTTCCAATATTGTGACATGTTATTGAAAATCTACATTATATTTCTGGGTTTTTTTTTTTTCTTTTTCAAATTGAGCTCTAAGATTTTTCTTTGTAAGGATGTTTATTCTTATTTATGAAGAGTATGTATTTTTAAGTATATAAATATATATGTTTTTAAAATTTTCCCTCTTAAAAATTTTGTGGATCTTAGTTTTTGTCCTGATTTTGCTAGAATAATTAAATAATGAAAATATGCAGCCAACTTTTTTGTTTTAAAGGGCAGTGTTGTCCAGTTACTAGTTGTGCCTTTTCCGTAGGCTGCTTGCTCTCGCTGTATCTCCCACTGCGGACCAGTCTCCTTCACTTAATTCAGTCTCACATGTAGGCAGTAGGCTGATGCTGAGATGATTTGCTGCCTCTGAAAATTCACTTTAATTGTCTCACTTGTCGGGCCACAGTTAATAAGCAGCCCCCCTCTTTTTTTTTTTTCCCTTTTGAGCATCTCCTCTGAGCAGAGAACGATGCTAGATACAGTTCTTTTCTTTAACTGTCATTCTTTTTCCGTTATGAGAACTGAGTCACCATCAGGGTGGCATCAGCAGAAGGAAGGTACCGAGGATTTGTCTTGTGTTGTATGCTGTATAAATTCATTTCAGTAGAAGTGATCACTGCTCACCAAGAATACATGGTCCCAAAGGAAGTATACCACAAGGGCCGCAAGGTCAAAGAAGGTAAACATGTAGAGCTCAGTAAAATGTTCAGAGACTATCAGTGGAGTTTCCGAAATATTGCCGATGTCAGACATGGGGCTTTTTTTTTTACACGTAAACCCGTTCATATTAAAGCTGCTTTTACTAAACTGCTTCGCATAGATTTCTAACCGTTTCAGTTTTGATTATAAATTAGCTAATATTAATATGCATGCTGGGGTGTTCTTTGGAATGTCAGAGTTCTTTCTCACTTTTGATGCAATGTCAAAGTTTCATTTCTCATCTTTCCCGTTGGTTTGACTCTTGTGTTTGTGCTTTCCACTTTACAGGCATGCAGTATGGTGACTATGTTAATAACCAAGCTAGCTCCGCACCAACTCCCTTGTCATCAACTTCCGATGATGAGGAAGAGGAGGAGGAGGAGGAGGAAGCAGGTCTGCTCTAGCTTTACCCCAGTTCTTGAACTTTTCCTACTCAAGTTTTCTTTTTATGTCCATAGTCTTACTCGTCCTTAAACAATGTGTCTCTGCAGATTTAGCTCAATAGATTGGTTTGGGCTATAGAAGGTGGGGGTCACTGGAGGCGTTTTGCTTGTTTGTTGTGTGTTTCCTTTTTTGGACATCTTTACCATTTTGTAAGTACCAATGCAGTTTTCACGACGATGAGACGATAGAGTGCTTTCTTCTTTCAGAAGTTTATTTTCTCTCATGCCGCATGCTAAAGAATGAGTCCTGACTGATGCTTTTGGCCGATGATTGCTGTAGCACCCTTTTAGGAATGTTTTATTTTCTGCTTTGCATGCTACTTTGGGAGAATCGAAACGAATCATGTGGGTTTTATAAAACTGACATAAAAATTGGAGAGCGTTTCTCTGAGGTCTTTTCTTTGTGGCCCGTCTTGTCATATATTTTGAAGACCCCCATATTTGTAGTTGCTTTCCTACTTCATGAAGTAGAAGTTCACATCTTGCTAGCTGAAGAAATTGTGCATGCGATGATGTGTTGCAGCCTGTTTAATATCTTTTTCTACCTTTGATAAGTATAACTGCTAACTTTTAAGTAATTCAGTTCCTCTGTTAATTCTAATATTTTAAGACTGAATCAATAAGTGATGATCTTTTAAGTTGTACATGACCATGATTCTCTGTTATCTTTGTAACTGAGTGGAAGGATTTGCTCTGTAAACAGTCTGTTTAAATAGAGCTTTCTGTTTCCTTTGCATTTTTTAAACATTCAAATCCTTATGCATGATTTGTGGGCGCAGGGTGAAAGTTAAGGGTTCCAGAAGGATGGTATTTTTTTCTTCCCTTAAAAATCCAGATACCCATTTATCTTTATGAATTTTTGGTAGTTTTTTATTTTACATAATTTCAATCTTACAGAAGAGTGAAAGAAACTACCATATATACTTTACCAAGTTAAACCATTTTTGCCTCATCCTCGCTATATGCATTTTTTCCTGTGTCATTTGAATGTAAGGTGGAGATACCATGAAACTTTACCTCTAAATATTTCAGTGTGTGTTTCCTGACTGTAAGGACAGTGTCTTACATAACACAAGCATAATATAGTTATCAGGAAATCAGTCACTGTTACCTTAATATCTGTTACACGGTCCATAGTCATATCTTAACAGCTGTCTTAATAAGATCTTTTGTAGCTGTTTCCATGGCCTAGGATCTAATCCAGGGTCATGGTGTTGAATTTAGTCGCCATTTATTTAGACTTCTTCAACCTGCAATGGTCCCTTAACCTTTCTTTATTTTTCGGACTTTGACACTTTTGATTAAATTGAAATCACGCATTTTTGGTGAGATTATCACTGAAGTATGGTGTGTTCTCAGAGCCTCCCGTTAAGAGGCACATGCTGTTGATTTGTTCCCATATTGATGACATTTAACTTTGATGACTTGATTAAGATGGTGTCTGCCAGATTTCTCAACTGTAAAGGTACTTCTCTTTTCCCTTGAAATTAATAAGTAATTTGTGGGGAAGTTCTTTGATACTATTATAAATATCCTGTTCTTTATTAAACTAGCATACATTAGTTTGAGCATTCTTCAGAGATTTTCCAGTTCTAACATTCCCTCTTTGTTCATGAGTTCAGGTTTCACTGTGAAGAAGAGCCTTCTCTTCTCTCTTATTGATTTCTTTGGGTTTATAATGACTCATGGACTCTTGTTTTATTCAGTGGGTCATAATCCATTACTATCATTAGTTATTCTAATAGCAATTTGTCCTCAACCTGGCCAGCAGCAGCTTCTTCAAGCTGTCTTTTAAAAATGTTCCCATGAATCTTTAAGCACTTATTTTAAGTCCCTTAAGTCCTCACTAAGATGTTCCTAGCTCATCTTGTGTTTGGGTTGCTGCAACCTGGGATGGACTGTTTCCCTCAGTCCTGGTACCTGTCCTGCAGAAGGGCATTGTAGGAGCCAGGGTCTTACTGTAACTGATGGCCCTTGATGGCCCTTGCTGCTGAAGGGCCACTGGTCCCAGGCCCTGGCATTCTAATTATTTAACGCAGGGGTTATTCAGATCCTACAAATGTCTCAGTTTTTAACCTTATGATCCTAATTTTACACAGTTCAAAAATGTGTTACTTTGTGTAATGTTGTCAGCCTAAATTGCCCTGTTTTTGTTCTGCTGAACGATTAGGTGCGTTGGTTGAAAATCCCGTTTCCTTAGATGGAAAAAAAAATCAGAAAATCAAAAAGATTTAGCATTTATGGCTTTTCTCCTGTCACCTTACATTATTTAACTACAGCTGTGGGTTTCTGTATCATTTCTTCTAGATTCAAACCCCCATTTTGTCACTTACTAGCTTTGTGACCTGAGACAAGTTTCTTAAACTCATTGAGCCTCAGTTGACTCATCTTGTCAGTGGAGAATGATAGTAACAGTTACACATGGTTGTTTTTAGGATTGAAGGTGTTCTTTGTCAAGAGCTTAGAACAGTGTCTGGCAAATGCTGAAATCTCTCTAAAAACTAGTTGTCATTAATAATGTTGAGAACATGTTCTTATCTCAGTTTTATTCTTCCCTACAATCTTGCAATGCAGAGATAATTGGCTCCATTTTGCAGATGAGTTGATTGAGATGTGAACAATGCATTTGCCTCAAAGTAGGTCTCTCTGTCTGCTGAGAGGTATGGGCAGCGTAGTCCTCATGTCCTCGTGAGAACATGAAGCCCTGGAGTAGAGGGGACTAAAGAGCACACGCAGTGGCCGCTGTGGCGTTGCTTAGCTATTGTCTTCCTCTGCCTCTTCATCGTGCAGCAGGATAATAGGGCTTCCCCTGTGGCTTAGCTGGTAAAGAATCCGCCTGCAATGCAGGAGACCTGGGTTTGTTCCCTGGGTTGGGAAGATCTCCTGCAGAATGGAAAGGCTACCCACTCCAGTATTCTGGCCTGGAGAATTCCATGGACTGTATAATCCATGGGGTTGCAAAGAGTCGACACGACTGAGTGACTTTCACTATTCACACTAAAATAAAATAAGACTGTATTATGGACATTTTTCCTAGGATCCTGGTGTTATCTCCTTATGGTTTGTAAATAAAAATACTGTTTTTGTTGGTTGCAAATTAAAGGGACATTCTGAGTGAGAGGAAAGAAAAAATAGAAAGGAAATTTAGCTTTAAAATGATTTTTTAAAAGTCCTGGTCAGTTACAGTATTTTTTCCATATGTAAAATGGTAAAACAAAGTGCCTCAAATTGGTGTGGAGTTTACATATAAGCAGCTCTATGAAGTAGAGAATTTGGAGTGTTCTATTTGTTAACTGTTTCAGAGGTGTTTTTTTTTTCCTATAATCATTAGATTCTTGGGTGTTTAGTTCATGTGAAATTATTCTCCAACTTTGGAAAAATTTGTTAAGCAGTAGTAAAATACCAACTAACAGGTTGGGAAATCGTAATATTAATATTCTTTATGCTGTGCTCCATGTGCTTAGTCACTCAAGTCGTGTCCAGCTCTTCGCGACCCCATCGACAGTAGACCACCAAGCTCCTCTGTCCGTGGGAATTCTCCAGGCAAGAATACGGGAGGGGTTGCCATGCCCTCCTCCAGGGGATCTTCCCAACCCAGGGATCCAACTCAGGTCTCCCGCACTGGAGGCAGATTCTTTACTGTCTGAGCCACCAGGGAAGCCTGTATATATTCTTTATAGTTACAGTTAAAGTAACTCTCCACTTATTTTAGCTTTTCATTTATTAAAGCTTATGGTTTGCTTGACAGTGTGTCTATCTAGGAGTCAAGTACAGGGATATTTCTTTAAAACTTTAATTTCATTTTTTTTTTTCAAAGTTTTTGGATTGAAAAGAAAATTTTAATTTCAGTTATGATTTTACATTAAACCATCTAATTATGTCTTTAAAATTACATGCTACAAATAGGCTTCCTTTTTTCAAGTTTCCTTGTTAAATGCATGCTTGGAAACTGAAATAGGATTTTGTACTGGAGACAGTCTTATGTTTTGTTGGAAGCTTGTGAAAGTTCAGAATTGTTCGAGAATAAACTTAGATTTAAAGAAAGCAGATAGCAGGCTGCTCATAATGGTTATATTTTAAATTCTTTACTAAGTTTATTCAGTTATAGATACTCTCTCCTTCAGTTGTTAGTGCTAGAGTGGACCTTTGGTGGACAAATACCGTCATACCTGTACTAGTAAGGAATACTAACTTGAAAATGGGAGTGAAAGCAGTGACCTGAAATTGAGCAGTGAGATAAAGTGAAAGGGGGGGCGGTGTAAAAAGCCAAAGACCAGGGCCAGCCCTAGTCCCTGGAAGACACTATTGTCTAGCATTCTGTCACCTGCTCTCCGTATGCCCAGCCGCCTTTCCTCTAGGGAATTTTCAGGTTGGGAAGAGGCCGGAGGACAAGAGGAAATTCTCTCCCATAATGTGACAGCTTGATGCTTTATTCTGTAAATAATGTTAGAAGAAAAAAACTTTTTTTTTTTTTCATAATGAGTTTTAAGGTGCTAGTCAGTTTTTACTTGACTTTCACACAGACTAATAGTAATTATTCAGTGCCAGGCACTACCTCAGAGAGAATATGTTTTTGCTTGACTTGGTTATTGTAAAAGGTAATGCTGCATTTTGACATAGAACAAATTAAGTCAACTCTTATAAAGGACAGGACAGTATTGGCCTTATTTCTACCTTCCAAAGGAAATTCCTTTTTAAAAAAAAATAGTTCAAGTATATCATGCAGTGTCACTAACTATAATCATTATGTGCTGTACATTAGATTCCCGGGTCCCTAGAACTTTTACAACGGGAAGATTTTCTTCTTTGATCAACATCTTCCCTTTTCCTCCACCATCCTAACACCCCTTGCCAAAGAAAAGCCCTAGAAGGGTTCAGTCTGACTCTGTCTTTTTAATAATTTTGTTTATTTTTGGGTGTGCTGGGTCTTCATTGCTGCACCGGCGTTCTCTCTAGTTGCAGGGGGAGGGGACGCCTACGCTCCAGTTGCAGTGCACAGGCTTGTTGCGGTGGCTCCTCTTTTTGTGGATCACGGGCTCGGTAGTGGCGGCACAGGGCTCGGCAGCTGCTGCTCATCAGCTCCAGGGCACGGGCTCGGTAGTTGCGGCACAGGGCTTGGTAGTTGCGGCACAGAGCTTGGTAGTTATGGCGCAGGGCTCAGCAGCTGCTGCTCATCAGCTCCAGGGCACGGGCTCGGTAGCTGCGGCACAGGGCTCGGTAGCTACTACTCACCAGCTCCGGAGCACGGGCTCAGTAGTTGCAGCACAGGTCTCGGCAGCTGCTACTCATCAGCTCCAGAGCACGGGCTCGGTAGTTGAGGCACAGGGCTCGGTAGCTGCTGCTCATCAGCTCCAGAGCACCGGCTCGGTAGTTGCGGCACATGGGTTTAGTTGTTCTTCAGCATGTGGGATCTTACCAGACCAGGGATTGAACCCATCTCTCTTGCATTGGCAGGCTGATTCTTTTACTGCTGAGGGAAGCCCTAATAGATTGGGGCTACCAGGGAAGCCCCAATCTATCTTTCTCACTAACTAATGTACTACTATTTGATTATTTTAAAAAGTAAATATCTTCAAACTAAATTCAGTACATATTTAGTATACTTTTAAAATTTTAGAAATTGAGCACCTATACTGGCTCTGTGAAGGAAGTAAACAGATATCATTGCCATTAAGAAAAATATTAGTTTGAGGGTCTTCAGTATTCATTGAAATCAGTCAGTTCAGTTGACAGTCATGTCTGACTCTTTGCAACCCCATGGACTGCAGCATGCAAGGCTTCCCTGTCCATCACCAACTCCCGGAGCTTACTCAAACTCATGTCCATCGAGTTGGTGATGCCATCCAACCATCTCATCTTTTATCGTCCCCTTCTACTCTTGCCTTCAGCCTTCCCAGCATCAAGGTCTTTTCCAAGGAGTCAGTTCTTCACATCAGGTGGCCAAAGTATTGGAATTTCAGCGTCAGTTCTTCCAATGAATATTCTGGACTGATTTCCTTTAGGATTGACTGGTTTGATCTTCTTGCAGTCCAAGGGACTCTCAAGAGTCTTCTCTAAAACCACTGGTCAAAAGCAGCAGTTCTTCAGCGCTCAGTTTTCTTTATAGTCCAGCTCACATCCACACATGACTACTGGAAAAACCATAGCTTTGACTAGACGAACCTTTGTTGCCAAAGTGATGTCTGCTTTCTATGCTGTCTAGGTTGGTCATAGCTTTTCTTCCAAGGAGCAGTTGTCTTTTAATTTCATGTCTGCAGTCGCCATCTGCAGTGATTTTGGAGCCCCCCAAATAAAGTCTGTCACTGTTTCCATTGTTTCACCATCTATTTGCCATGAAGTGATGGGACCAGATGCCATGATCGTAAGTTTTCTGAATGTTGATTTTTAAGCCAACTTTGTTTCACTCTCCTCTTTCACTTTCATTAAGAGGCTCTTAATTTCTTCTTCACTTTCTGCCATAAGGCTGGTATCATCTGCGTATCTGAGGTTATTGATATTTCTCCTGGCAATCTTGATTCCAGCTGGTACTTCATCCAGCCTGGCAGTTCACATAATGTACTCTGCATATAGGTTAAATAAGTAGGGTAACAATATACAGCCTTGACAGACTTCTTTCCCGATTTGGAACCAATCAGTTGTTCCATGTCCAGTTCTAACTGTTACTTCCTGATCTGCATACAGATTTCTCAGGAGGCAGGTAAGATGGTCTGGTATTCTCATCTCTTGAAGAATAGTCCCCTGTTTGTTGTTATCCACACAGTCAAAGGCTTTGGTGTAGTCAATAAAGCAGAAGTTTTTCTGGAACTCCTAGCTTTTTTGATGATCCAATGGATGTTGGCAATTTGATCTCTGGTTCCTCTGCTTTTTCTAAATCCAGCTTGAACATCTGGAAGTTTTCAGTTCATGTACCGTTGTACTGTTGAAGCCTGGCTTGGAGAATTTTGAGTATTACTTCGCTAGCATGTGAGATTAGTGAAATTGTGCAGTAGTTTGAGCATTCTTTGGCATTGCCTTCGTTTGGGACTGGAATGAAAATTGACCTTTTCCAGTTCTTGTGGCCACTGCTGAGTTTGATTTGCTTGCATATTGAGTATAGCACTTTAACAACATCATCTTTCAGGATCTGAAATAGCTCAACTGAAATTCAGTCACTTCCACTAGCTTTGTTTGTAATGATGCTTCCCAAGGACCATTTGAATTCTCATTCTGGGATGTCTGACTCTAGGTGTGTGATCATACCATCATGGTTATCTGGGTCATGAAGATTTTTTTGTATAGTTACTCTGTATTTTTGCCGCTTCTTCTTAATATCTTCTCCTTCTGTTAGGTTGATACCATTTCTGTCCTTTATTGAGCCCATCTTTGCATGAAATGTTCCCTTGGTTATCTCTGATTTTCTTGAAGAGATCTCTAGTCTTTCCCATTCTGTTGTTTCCCTCTATTTCTTTGCATTGATCGCTGAGGAAGGCTTTCTTATCTCTCCTTGCTATTCTTTGAAACTCTGCATTCAGATGGGTGTATCCTTCCTTTTCTCCTTTGCCTTTAGCTTCTCTTCTTTTCTCAGCTATTTGCAAGGCCTCCCCAGACGACCATTTTGCCTCTTTGCATTTCTTTTCCTTGGGATGGTGTTGATCCCTGCCTCCTGTACAGTGTGTCACGAGCCTCTGTCCAGAGTTCACCAGGCACTCTGTCTGTCAGATCTGTTCCCTTGAATCTATTGCTCACTTCCACTGTACAATCGTAAGGGATTTGATTTAGGTCATACCTGAACAGTCTAGTGGTTTTCCCTACTTTCTTCAATTTAAGTCTGAATTTGGCAATAAGGAGTTCATGGTCTGAGCCACAGTCAGCTCCTGGTCTTGTTTTTGCTGACTGTATAGAGCTTCCCCATCTTTGGCTGCAAAGAATATAATCAATCTGATTTTGGTCTTGACTGAACTGGGATAATAAAACCAGTTATTTTATTATTTCTCTGAAAAATGTTTTGAATTCTGAACAACCAAATTATAAACAGATTAACAACACTCCATATGTGAGCTTGATTGAAAACCCAAGAAGCTCACAGTCTGATTTGGAATATAGAATGGAATTACACTCAGTCCTGTGTTAATTATGGTGCTTTATAGGAATACATAGGAGAATCTAGAACCAGATGTAGGGTGGAGATGACCAGGAGGGTTCTGGAGGGCAGACAGGGAAACCTGAAGTGAATCTGAAAGAACTTGGAATTGAGTGAGTGAGGGACCTCGGGAGAGGCAGAGATACTTTTTTGAAACAAAGCAAGAAGCATGAGAGATAGTGGCATATTTGGGGAACTTTACTGAGTTTGGACCTATTGTTTGCAGAGGGCAAGTGGTAAGATTTGGAATGAAGGTGAGTAGGCTGGATAAGATCTTTAAGAACCTCACATTTCCTAGTAAGAAGTTTGGGTTTTATCTTTAAGGTAGTGAGAGGTCATTGAAGGAGTTTACATGGGAAAATAACATAACCAAATTTGTATTTAAGAAATGCAGATTGATTTTCCTTAACAGAAGAAATTGATTAGCACTAGAGGCTTTTGAAATAAGGAATAAGCTAGTGAGAAATAAGACTAAGGTAGCAGAAATTTGGAGGAGGGAAGCATATTAGCAGAGTCTTTCTGAAAGAAGGGAACCATTTTTACAAATCAAAAGAAACTTGGTTGGCAGTGATAAATGTTAAGTTTGGGTCGAGGCTTGAGAAAAAACTCTTGGCTTTATCAATCAGGAGGTTTTGTGTTGTTCTCTCTTTTCCTCTCTTTTGTAGTGGTTTTAGGATAGGAAGAGGGAAGAGAAAAGATGAAGAATGTTTTCTCAGTCTTTGGCTAGTAACTATTTAGTTTATATCTGTTATAGCTCTTTAATCTTAACATTACCATGTAGAGTTATAAAATCTGTTGTTACAAATAATAAATCACTCAGAAATGTTAGGAGTCCTGTCCATTCTCTCTTGGGCTTCACTTACAGCTCAGTTGGTAAAGATTCTGCCTGCAATGAGGGAGACCTGGGTTCGATTCCTGGTTTGGAAAGATCCTCTGGAGAAGGAAATGGCAACCCACTCCAGTATTCCTGCCTGCAGAATCCCATGGACAGAGGAGCCTGGCGGGCTGCAGTCCACGGGGTCGTGAGAGCCGGACACTCCTGAGCAACTGAACCACTACCGCCCGTTTTCTCTCACCTCCTAAGTGGCAGAGGTGGGATTTGGCTTACACTTTTTCTGTGTTTTATACATGTTATGAGGAAATGCAATTTCAAATTGCCTTGTTAATTTTAAGTTGAAAAATATTAATAAGTGCATTTGACTTTGTTGACCCAAGGAGAGAGAATGAAGTCTTGTTTAGAAGGTTTTAGTGTGCCGTGGTTTGTTTTCCCCCAACTTCACAGATTCTGAGCTATTTACTTGACCTTACTTGTGACTCAGCTCCCACTCTTTTCCAGCTTCTTGTCTTCTCTCAACCCATGACATAGAGCCAGTAAAAGAATGAGGAAAAATGTTCCCTGAGTGTTACATCCCTTTGAGCTCAGAATATTTATTATCGGTAGCTGTAGTGTGAAGTGACTGAGGCAGACTGGATGTAACGTTTAAGAGTGGCAACGAGTGCCAGAGCTTCTCATTCAGCTAAAACTAGATTGGATGCAGAAAGCGGTATTTTACTTGGTGTCATGGTTCCAGATATCAATATAGTAGCTGCCTCTGTGTACTTGTAGTGTGATAGGGCAGCATACTGTGATCACTCAGCCAGTACAGTGTATGATTGCAGTACATCTGGGAAAGTGCAGGAATTTGTCCCAGCCCCCCTTTTCCTTTAGCAGCCATAAGTTTGCTTTCTATGTCTGTGAGTCTGTCTTTTGTATATGAATTAATTTGTATTATTTTTTTAGGTTCTCTGCATAAGTGATATCATACAGTGTTTGTCTGTCTGACTTCACTAACGACAGTTTTCTCTAGGTCCACCCATGTTGCTGCAAATGGTGATATTTCATTCTGTTTTTAATGGCTGCATAGGAGACCCGGGTTCGATCCCTGGGTCGGGAAGATCCCCTGGAGAAGGAAATGGCAACCCACTCCAGTACTCTTGCCTGGAAAATCCCATGGACGGAGAAGCCTGGTAGGCTACAGTGCGTGGGGTCACAAAGAGTCGGACACGACTGGGTGACTTCACTTCCGCTTTCTTCGGGGCTCTGTTACACATGTCTATATCACACCTCCTTACGCCAGCTGGCTGTTGACGGGCACTTGGGTTGTCTTCGTGTCTTGGCTGCTGTAAGTAGTCCTGCTGTGAACATTGGGGTGCGCGGATCTTTTCTAATGAGAGTTTTTATCTCTGGCTGTATACCCCCAGAAGTAGGATTGCTGGGTCATGTGATAGCTTTGTTAGTACTTCTTCAAGGGACCCCCATACTGGTGTCCATAGTGGCTGTACCAGTTTACATTCCCATCTACAGTGAATGAAGGTTCTCTTCTCCACACCCTCTGCAGCATTTCTTATTGGTAGAATTTTTGATGCTTGCCAGTCTGATCAGTGTGAGGTGATACTCGTAGTTTTGATTGGCGTTTTTCTAATTAGTAATGTTGAGCATCTTTTCATGTGCTTTTTGGCCATTTGTTTACTTCTTTTTTTGTAATAAATATCTGTTTAGGTCCTTTGCTCATTTAATTTGATTATTTGTCTTTTTATTGTTGAGTCATAAGAGTTCTGTAAATATTTTGGATATTAGTGAAAGTCGCTCAGTTGTATCTGACTCTGCGACCCCATAGCCTGCTTTGTTCCTCTGTCCATGGAATTCTCCAGGCCAGCATACTGGAGTGGATAGCAGTTTCCTTCTCTAGGGGATCTTCCCATCCCAGGGATCAAACCCAGGTCTCCTGCATTGCGCGGTGGCTTCTTTACCATCTGAGCCACCAGGGAAGCCCAAGAATACTGGAATGAATAGCCTATCCATATTCCAGGGAATCTTGCTGACCCAGGAATTGAGCTGGGGTCTCCTGCATTTCGGGAGGATTCTTTACCAGCTGAGCTACCAGGGAAGCCCAAGTTTGGATATTAGACCTTTATTAATTAGGTGTATGATTTGATATTCTCTCATTCTGGGGTTATCTCTTAACTTTCTTGATAATATCTTTGGAACACAAGTTTTTAACTTGATGAAGTCCATTATATCTATTTTCTTTCTTTTGTTGCTTGTGCCTTTGATGTCATATCTAAAAATCTATTGCTTAATCCAAGGTTGTGAAGATTTACTCCCAAATTTTAAGAGTTTTAGCAGTTAAGTCTATAATAATTTTAGCGTAAGGTGTAAGAAAGGGCTCCAACTTCTGTCTTCATTCTTTCGTATCCTCCTCTCAGCCCTTGGCAACCACCAGTCTACTTTCTACCTCTGTGGATTTACCTATTCTGGGTATTTCGTATAAATCATACATGTGACCGTTTTTGTCTGGCTTCTTTCATTTAACATGTTTTTAAGGGTCATTCATATTGTAGCCTGTATCTGTACTTGATTCCTTTCTATTGTTGAATAATATCCCATTGTATAGATATACTACATTTAGTCCATTTTGTTTATCCATTCATCTCCTGGTGAATATTTGGGTTTTGGTTTTTTGTTTTTTAATCCTATTACTTCAAGACTTTTGACCTTATATATCAGCATGCTTCTTTAGATATAAATTCACAAATATAAGGAACAAAAAGGAAGAGCCCATACTTCTCACTCTTAATTAAGAGTAATGACAAAAATATGCAACAGTTTTCTATTTACCACCAAGAAGGCACTTTGTGTTAGTGTCTTTCGCCTGTTATTTATTTTATAGTCTTCATGTTTTGTAAGTTGCTTAATAGCAACTGCCTCATTCAGGCATCACAAGAACGTTAAAAAGCACACATAGGGCATTTAAAAAATTGTTGTTTTGCAGGAGGGAGTATTATTGATGGCTGTCACTTACCCAAAGCTGTGTAGCACTTCAGTGGCAAAGTCTAATGTAACTATAACCTTTTGCCTCTGCTGCTGCTAAGTCGCTTCAGTCGTGTCCGACTCCGTGCGACGCCATAGACGGCAGCCCACCAGGCTCCCCCGTCCCTGGGATTCTCCAGGCAAGAACACTGGAGTGGGTTGCCATTTCCTTCTCCAATGCATGAAAGTGAAAGTGAAAGTGAAGTCGCTTAGTCGTGTCCAACTCTGCGACTCCATGGACTGCAGCCTACCAGGCTCCTCCATCCATGGGATTTTCCAGGCAAGAGTACTGGAGTGGGGTGCCATTGCCTTCTCCTAAATCTTTTGCTGCTAAATCATGTTATTTACTAATAACAAAATGTTCCTACACAAAGAATTTTAGCTATTATGCTCTGAGTCAGTACACTGAATTCTTGCCATTAACCTAAATCATTCAATGAAAGATATTGTGCATACTTATTCTTTTTATATCACAATTGAAAATTAACCTAAAATATAGTTTTAACCCATTATAATATTGGTATTAAGAGCTAGGGATCATCTCTGTAACTCAGGATTTTGTCTTCCGGTGGAAAAAAGCCAACACGAGAGGGGCCATATGCATTTTCAGTTTTATTCAGTAGTATCTACCTATGTTAACTATAGGCTTTCAGTAAAGTGTTTGTCAAGTGAATGACTGAGAGAATTTATATTGTATTCTACTATCTGTGTGACATTACTAAATATTATCATAAATTGCCACTGAACATTCCAATTAATCTTACAAGTTTTGAATGAACACAGTGATAGAAGTTTTTATAGTCTAACACATATTTAATAGAGTACCACTTATTTTTGTTATCTTATTAAAATCACAGATATTATTTAATCTTTATTGAGCAGATGAATAAGCCAGGACATAGAAAAGCTTAGTAACATGCTAGGTGGCAACCCAAGCCAGAGATTCCTCTTATGTGAGTTTCATACAGCTGTACTGAGTTATAAAAGTCATTAAAATTTAATTATCTTAAGATAGCCTGATATTGATAAGATGTATTTAATAGCTTGTGATTTGGTAGAGCCTGTCTTTGAGGTGTGATTATTTCTATCATTTCTATCATTCTAAATTGAGAATTGTGTTTTACTACTTCTAAAGTTATATATCGTTAAGATGCCTTCATGTGTGTCTGATTAAATTTTATTCTACTCATCAGCTCTATATTCTTCCCACTTTCATCCCCTGTTCTTATCAGAGATTTATATATGGTTTTTAAAATGTCATTAAACATCAGCCATCTCATGTTTTTAGGATCAGGAATTTTCCTAGATCAGCAAAACATCTTTTTTCAAAATTGCCAAAGGGTGCTTTAAGATACATGGTCATCTTAAACTTAGCAGATATTTTGATTCTCCTTTTAGGTGTTGACAGCTCTTCTACGACAAGCAGTGCTTCTCCAATGCCCAACAGTTATGATGCTCTGGAAGGAGGCAGCTATCCAGGTAATTTGTTTTGTGCATAGTTGAAGTTTATTTGAAAAGTTACTGACTATCAATTACTTTCAAACATGAACACTTAACTGTACATAATTAGCAGGCTATATTTTTAACAGAGAAAGGAAACATTTTCTTGTTCTGTTCAGCCTTAATTTCATGGTGTAATTGTCATGTAACAACTATGGATGCTGTCTCTGGGAGGCCTAAGGAAATTTAGTATTTGATTTTTGTTACCATGCTCTTTATCCTTTTCCTCTTTCTAGAAGACTTAGTACTGAATAAGTTTCCTCTTCTTTCCCTTCTTTTTTATGCTAATAACTCCTTAAATTTATGTTTCTGTTCTCATGCTTAGGTCCTTGAATTTCTTCCAACTAGCCTCTGAGTATAAAGACTTTGACTCTTTCCTCCCCCTATGGCTCCTGCCTGCCTCCACCAGTAAATAGATTAACCAATTTGGGGGTAGGTTTTGGAGGCATTACTTTTAACCATATCTGGAAATAACTTTGGTCATCATGTAGGAGCAGGAGTGGTGGATAGTGTTAAAAAAATCTACAAATTTGACTTCTATAATAGATAGGTGTTTCATTCTAGCATCTTGTACAGTTATTTTCCTTATTTGCCTGTTTCCTAACACCAACAGCCTGACAGCCACACCTGACCTTCTGCCTTTTCTTTTTAATGATTCCAAACTTTAGGACTAACAAAACAACTCTCTGTGCTCTTCTTTTTCTTATCGCATTGGTAGTTATCCAGGATGAAGCTTAATTGGAGTTGGAATGTGCTGGGCTTCACACACTGTCTTGCTGTCACTATCGTTATGAATCAGTAGAAAACTTCAATCTTCTTAGCTTAATATAGCGCTCCCTTTTAATATTTCAAGAATACTTAAATGAGCTACTCAGTCTTTTGTGGTTAAGGGTTTTTTCTCCTAGGAATCTGTGGATCTGTGTGTACATGTATGGGTGAGAAGTTGTGGACCATTCCAAAAGCAATCCCCATTATCAGAATATTCTAGAAGAGTCACTTCATTCACTAAAAGATGAAAACTATAACTATAGTATTTCATGAGCATCAGGTTAACCCAAAGTAAAACATCCAATGTAGTGGAGTTAAAAGATGGTGGCCTTGGAGTTAGACCTTGCTGTGTTTGTCTGTATTCATTTAATCAGCAGATCTTAATCTTGTTATGGACTGTGCTTGGACAGTAAGTGAATGACCCTGGGCAAGTTTTCTAGCTATTTGTACTACACCAAAATTAAGGAAAGATGAGAATCTGTCAAAGTAAGATTAAGTGAAATAAGTCTGTATGTCAGATACTAGATAGGTCTTAGGGACTGTAGAGATGTATGAAATATTGTCCCTTTCCTAAATAAGGTGAAAAGTGTTGGACCCTCATATTAAGGACTCCAGTTCTTCATTTCTTAAGCTGATGACTCTTGCTGTGTTAAGAGACCTTTCTATTAATACTTCTATTCCTATCACCGTCAGGAGAGACATGCAGGAAATCTAAGGAAATGACATGATGCTGATGCTTTTGTCCTTTTAAGAATATCCAGGAAGGTCTCTTCAAAAATGAGAACCAATAGAGTCAGTAGAAGGATGGGATTCCTCAGTAAACTTTGAAAAAATAAATCTATTAAAGTCAGATGCTTTTAAGAACTTTTTTGCAGAATTTGATTGCTAGTGAAGAATATAATTTTTATATGAAAAATAGATTAAAATACATATATTTTATTTTTAAAAGAACTTTTTACTTAGTTTTGGAGTATAGCTGATTAACAATGTTGTGACAGTTTCAGGCGAACAAGGAAGGGACTCAGCCATATATCTCCATGTGCCCATTCTCCCCCTCACTTCTCTCTTGTCCAGGCTGTCACATAAACATTAAACAGAGTTCCATGTGCTGTTCAGCAGGTCCTTTTAAATACAGCAGTGTAAAGTGCACATATATTTTAGATTTCACTTTAAAAATAAGACTAACAGTATAACGAAGTGTTAATAATCGTTTTGTGTAGTAGAGTAATAGGCTTTCTTTCGTTGATGTTATTCTTTATATGATAATTAAATTCTCTACAGTTATTTTCCCCCTGCAGTTTCCATCAAGTTTTAGTTTCTGTTTTAAATTTAAATGAAGGAAAAGCATTCATTCACTAAATTTTATTTGGCCTCTACTATATACCAGACATTGTTTTAGGAGCTGGACACTATTCTAGACACTGTCTTTCATAGTTTTACAGTTTTGCCTCTGAAAATAAAGCAGACTTCTGGGGGACTGTGGAGATAGGCCACTTCTTCCATGGGTCTTTTTTTTTTTTTTTTTTTAATAAATATCAAGGTCAGATAAAAAGGCAAGTTGGAGAAGAGAGTAATTGACACTCTTTTTATTGCTTTGCTTTGTCTTCTGCTTCTTAGCCCCATTTCTGCTGAGAGAACAAAGGGAAAAAATAACTATGTTCATATATATAAATATATATTTATATTATAACATATGCTATATTGTATTTATTATATACATTTAATATGTTATCTGTTAGGAATATCAACTGCAGTATGTGTTAGTGAAATGATGCAAGGTGGAGTTTTCCTGTAATATATTTGTTAAAAAAAATAAAGATGGAGTAGGAACATGTGAAACAAGATTAGCAAAATATTTAAAGCTAAGTACTGGATATATGGGTTTATTATTTTGTTCCATTTTTGTATACATTCACAATTTCTCATAATAAAAGTTTTAATAAAAGGAAGGAAAGTGCCAGAAGTAGTGGCTCACCCAGGCGTCTTTGTGGAGGGCTGCTTTTCAGTGAACACCATCCTTTTTCCTTTGTTAGATGTGCTTTCCTCATCAGCAAGTAGTCCTGCTCCGGACCCCGCTCCTGACCCTGTTCCAGCGCCAGCTCCAGCTGCTCCTCAGCCTTCAAAAATGCCTAAGCCATTTGGGTATGGTTATCCGACTCTTCAGCCTGGGTATCAGAATGCCACAGCACCACTTAATTCTGGAGGACCATCCAGTAGCCCAGTGTATTCTGGATTCCAGCAGTATGCTCAAGTATGTATTTAGTCATACGAAGTTATATAACAATTGTGAAACTTAGCAGTTCTGACAAGTCCCTAGTGGTTCAAATGGATCATAGGTGCTAATGTAGACAAGCCTAGATTAAACACGCGCAGACTTTGGTTCCAGTTTGTATGTGTGTGTTTATGTGTGTATGTATACAGAGAAGAAGGTAAAACTGATTTTTCTTTTCTGCCTGTACTTTTATTTTTCAGAGCCTCTAATGTGTAGATACTCATTCTGTGATCAGGAAATTAAATGTTATTTTAAATTTTGTGTTACTAAGCTGGCTTTCTCAAAAACTGACAGGGTATAAATGTAGTTTGGGATTTTGGTTTCAGCGTTTAACTTGAAGAAGTCTCTGTGACAAATAACTAAAATTGGTAAAAGCTTCAACAAATGCTCATTAATACATTTGTTCATTATTTTTTACTTGACCTTTCATGGAGTTACCTCTTAAATACCATAGCAGTTTATTAAAAGAACAATACGTATTTTGCATTTATACTTGTTGAGAAAAAGTAAAATATAAAGAAACAGTTTAAATGACAAAAGCATTCTACTTATAATAAAAAACTGCTCTCAGTAGACTAACTACAGAGATTTCATCTTATGGTGAACTGATGAAATTAGAGAAGGAAAAAAAAAAAAAAAAACATTTCTTCCTGGAATTTAATTTTAGAATTAAAGCACTGGAGGAAAAAGGAAACAGAAAGGCACTGGAGAAATATGATTGGTTAGTTCAGATTTCCCTGCCTTCCGTTTTGTTAGATTTTCTTTAGGGCTGTATTGGTCCAAATGAAATTCCACTATTTCATGACAAGTGAACAATAATGATTTAAGCACATAGCAAGGATGTACATTTAAATTCTTATCTGGCTACTTAAAAAAAGATTATAGATTTTAATCTAATATTACCATTAACAAGCCAGTTTTAAAAGAAGCCATTTATTTTTCAAGTCCTATTTAGAATAGGAATGTTTTACTTTAAATAGCTTTCTGTAGTAAAAGTGAAAAGTGAAAGTGAAAGTCGCTCAGTCATGTCCGACTCTTTGCAACCCCATGGTCTATACAGTCCATGGAATTCTCCAGGCCAGAATACTGGAGTGGGTAGCCTTTCCCTTCTCCAGGGGATCTTCCAAACCCAGGAATTGAACCCAGGTCTCCCACATTACAGGCAGATTCTTCACCAGCTGACCCACAAGGAGTAAAATTGAAATGACTCTAAATATTGCATTTAATATAACCCAGTGGGAGGGCCCTGAACCTTAAGGGCTTTCTTGGTATTCATTTATTTGAGATGACCTATACTAAGAAGGGAGAAACCCAAACTTAAAATTAGTTTTTCAGAGTTGAAAAACAGAAAAAGTTGATGTTTTAAAAAGAAGGGAATTCCCTCAGTCCAGTGTTTAAGACATGGTGCCTTCACTGCCTTGGGCTCAGGTTCAGTCACTGGTTGGGAAAGTAAGATCCCACAAGCCATGTAGTATGGCCAAAAAGAACCCCCTAAAAATTAAAAAATAAATTAATTTTAAAAGAAACGTTAGAAAAATATTTTAGGGCTTCCCTGGTGGTTCAGTGGTTAAGAATCTGCCTTGCAATGCAAGGGACACCAGTTCAGTCCCTTTCCAGAAATATCCCATATGCCAAGGAGCAGCTAAGCCCGTACACTACAACTGCGGATCCTGGGTGCTGAGAGCCTGTGCTCCAAAACAGGAGAAGCCCCTGCAGTGGGAAGCCCTTGTACCACAACTGGAGAGTGGCCCCCGCTCCCCACAACTAGAGGAAGCCCATGTGCAACAGCAAAGACCCACCACAGCCAAAAGAGTTTTACATCTTAAAAAAAATATATTTTAGTGAATATGTAAAAAAAGAAAACCAGATACAGATACTGTATGGTTTTTTTGTTTTTTTTTTTTAATTAAAAAGCGGTGCATGAGCAGTTGTAGGAAAATGCAGATAAGCAGAAAAGAAAATACATATCAGTCAGTATTCCCACCATCAAGATATAAGTAGTAACACTTGCAGTTTGTCCTTCCAGGTTTCTTGCTATATGCATCTACGGGAGAAAGCCAGTAAAGGAGCTGGGCATCTAAATGACTTATTTACACAAACAAGTTGATAAATATGAGCATCGTTTTACATTTATTTTAAAATCCTTGAACAGCATGAGAGGGAACCTTTCCATATTATTTCATACCTTTCATCTAATAGCTGTGTGATGTTTTCTAATCGCCCAGCCTACTGCTATTGGTCATAACTGAGCATCAAAATCAACATGTACAAGTGTGCACAGACCTTTGTGCATTTGTCTCGTTATTTCCTTAGATGAAATTTCTTCAGGTAAAAGTAGTCAATCACAGCCGCTAATACCAGACTTTAGAGTTTCTCCCTGCTTATTCATTCAGTGAAGACTGAGTTTCTACTATGTGACAGCCCTCCTCTAGGCACCGAGGCTATAAGAGGAAGCCAAGTGAACACAACCGAGTTCCCTCTCTCAAGAAACTTGGTGGGAAGGCCGGACCAATAGGACAATAAGTAAATCCATAAATTATCAAGCTGATTTCAAACAGTTACAAATGCTGTGAAACAAGATGAGTTGAAATTGCGGGGCTTGGGTATATAGAGTAACAGGAAAGCCCTCACTGTAGAAGTTATGTTTAGTTAATATTTGAATGACAGGAAAAGCCAGACAAAGATAAATATGAGGGTAGAGAATTTCAGGCTGAGGAAACATATATACAGAAACGTAAGGCAGAGGCAACTTTGACATGTTTCAGAACTGAAGTCCCAGTGTGGCTCTAGCTCAGCTGGCAAAGGGAAGAATAATAGTAATGAAATCAGAGAGTTTGGGAAAGACCATAGTCAGAAACTTAAGTTTTATACCAGTGCAGAGGGAAGACATAGGAGATTTTATGGAATGGAATGAAATCTGGTTTAGGTATTTAGAGAATCATTTGGCTACTAAGGGAAGAACGGATTAGGGATGGGAGTATTTGAAAGGATAAAAATGGATACAGGGAGACAGATGGAAGCTTTGCATCATCCCAGAAATAGATGATTATGCTTTGTTCTAAGGTGGTATTGGCAGAGGTAGTAAAAAGTGGATGGATAAGGGATATCTTTTGACTGATGTGGGTGAGAGAAAGGAAGCATTAAGGATAACTTAGGTTTTTGGCAGGACAGCTGGATAGAGGGTAGTGTATTTATTTAGATGGAAGACAGAAGAATAGTTCTGGAAATGGGAATCAAGTTTTCCAGATTAATTTAAAATGCCCAGTAGACATCCAAGTGGAGATGTCTAGCAGACAGTGGTTTTTGGTGCTCAGATATGAGGAAATAATGTACCAATTTATATTCCTAGCAAAAGTGTCTATGACTGCCCACTTTTCAGTATGCCAAGAATTATTTTTTTATAAGCAAAAATGTTTTACTATTTTCATAATTTTTAGTTGTGTTTCTTTACTGAAATCCTTGTTCATTATTCTTTCACCATTATTCTGTTCAGGTCCTTCTGGCTTGTAAAAGCTGTCTGTAATAAGTACATTAACCATTTTTGGTCTAATGTATATTATAGTTTGTTCCCCCTCAGCTTGAGATTTGTTTTTAATTTTAATGCTTTTTTTTAATACTTTAGAGAAATGTTTATATAGTCGTATTATAATTTCTTTTGTTTTTACCTTTGTATCCTTTAAAAGTCTTTCAACCTTAAGATAGGAAAAATTCCCTCTATATTTTTTTTAGTTCTTTGGTGACTTTCCTTTTGCATCTTTTAAGGTTTTATTTTGGTATATAAATATAAATCTCATTCCCTCTCCAAAATAGTTCTAATTGCACTGATATTAAATAATCTGCTCTTTCTTATTGATTGAATATTCTACCCTTATTTGAACGCCGAGAGTTGGTGATGGACAGGGAGGCCTGGCATGCTGCAATTCATGGGGTCGCAAAGAGTTGAACACGACTGAGCGACTGAACTGAACTGAACTGAACCCTTATTTTATATCCTAAATTCTTAAATTTAAATTCTAAATTCTTATCCTAAACTTGGGTCTGTTTGGGGTTTTCTGTTAAACACTGTTACTAATTCATATAATCATTTTTCTCCCCTCCTTTACATCTCTGCTGAAAACTCAGAGAATTCTTTTTATTATGCAGGGTTTTTTCCCTTTTGCTTAGCGCATGTGCACGCGTGCACACACATACACACACACGCACATACCCTTTTCTTGCTGAGGGTCTTAAAGCTGCGCACACACACACACACCCTTTTCTTGCTGAGGGTCTTAAAGCTACACACACACACCCTTTTCTTGCTGAGGGTCTTAAAGCTACACACACATGCACACCCTTTTCTTGTTGAGGGTCTTAAAGCTAACCCTGGGCAGGCAAAGCAGAGAGATGAAAAAGATAATTTCTTGCAAACTGTAATACCACTATTACAGCCACAAAATTAACAGTAGTTTCTAAATGTCGTTTAAAATTCAGTCAGTTTTCAGAGTTGCCTGGGTAGTTTCCAGGCTGCTATTCTGTAGTTGGTTTGTTCAAATCAAGACTCACTAATTGTATTAGCGTATGTCTCTTAATTCTCTTATTAACTCTAATACAAAACTCTGCCCCTATTTTTTGTGCCTTTGATCTTTTGAAAAAAACTAAGTCTCTTGATATATAGACTGTCCCATATTCTGAATTTGACTAATTGCTTCTTGTGGTATCATTTGACTTGTTCCTGTTTCATTTTCTGTGGACTAGAAATTAGACCCAATGGCTTGATTAAATTCAGTATATTACTTCATTTATTTATTTCATAAGCCAGAATATATATTGTGATTCTGTGTACAACATAATAATACCTGATTGTCTCACCTTAGTGGTGCTAAGATAGATAGTGGGTTCATTTGGTGACAGCCTTATCTTCATTGTGAAGTTCCTCGTTAAGCTTTCACTCATCTCTTGGTATCTGTTTGTCATCTATTTCAGATGACCATTACCTGTATCATTTATTCTCATATGGGTTGTAAAATAGTGATTTTCCTGACGTTATCTTCTGTACTGATTAGCTGGAATCCCTCAGTATGTTCACATAATGGAGTGTTTGATAACTAGACAAAAGAATGTGGAGAATCTCTATATACAGATGTAAAGTTATTGCTAGCATTTTTTTTAGGTGAAAAGGTCACATTTAGAGCAGTGTATATATTAGTTTATATTGTATTATTAAGCAGAGACAATGGAAGGTAAGACCAAAAGCTAATAGTTAGCTTAAGGAGAGGGATCAAGAGTGAAACAAGATATTTCTGAATTATTGTAAAGTTTTGACATTAAAACTATGTAAATTTTACTCAAAAAACATAAAATGAATGAAAGAAAGTTAAAATCAAACAAAAAGAAGTGAACCAGTTTATCAAGTTGAATACATTCTGATACAGAAAAAAGTATTGTTTTAACAAATCTTGAAACTCAGTATTTTGTATGTTCTGAATGGAAAATAATCTAAGAACAAAAGAACTACAAAGAAATCTTTAAATAACCTTACACTTATAATAATATTAGTGTTGTTATCTTGGAACTATCTTAGGATATTGTAGGATGAAACAAATAAGTAAGGCTGTTACCGGAGCTTCCTATGTGGCTCAGTGATAAAGAATCCACCTGCTGATGCAGAGCTCGATCCCTGGGTTGGTAATTTCCCGTGGAGGAGGAAATGGCAGCTCACTCCAGTATTCTTGCCTGGAATATTCCAGGACAGAGGAGCCTGGCAGGTGCAGTCCATGGGGATGCAAAGAGCTGGACTTGACTGAGCACATGTGGAGAAGGCTGTTACCACTAGAATTCGAGATTTTCAGCAAAAGAGAAGAGCAATATAGGCATAAAAGCAAAAAAGTTAAAGTGCTATTACCTAATTTTGAATTGGAAGTGTCAATGTGAACTCATTATTTTTTTTTTTTTCTTCTATGATTTCTATCTCTGTTGTAGAAGTCTGGAAGTAATAACAGCACAATAACAATGTTATCTAGATTATAGTCTCTAGATACCATCCCAATTTAAAAGGAACCAGGAATCTTTTTTGGATAAATGGCTAATTTCAGTTCTGAAGGAGGAGTGATATAGAATGTAATGCCAGAAAACAAGGAAAATAACAAGAGACAGTGGATTCATATCAAAAGGACACTGGAATCAGCTGTAAGAGGCTGTCACTGGCAAAAGATTGGGTAGTGTGGGCTTCAAAGCGAATAGTAACTTCTATTCATTAAGTCACTTTGAGTTAATAAGAGCCATGACTTCATAATAATACTAAAAATATAAAAGGGAACAAAAACTAAGCAAGCAGAACTCAGGGAACATCATTATCATTCCTATGGCAGCAACACATTCTGAAAATTGAAAAAGTTTAAAAATAAGCATTTATCCTGCCTTTCCAGTATGAAAGATATTCAGAGAAACCAAATTGTTGATGTTGAAAAGCATTGTTGAAATTTTGTTGTTAAGTCTAACCATTCACATAAGGTTTAAGTTTTTTCAATATTTTCACTTTGAGTTTTTTAAAGAGTGCTTTAAAGTGAGCTGCCCAATTAGGTTTTTCTACTGTTACAAAGCTAGATTCAAATTTTATCTTCTTGCTTTCCTGTATGTTAATTTCCTATACATAGTATAATAAATTATGTTCGTGTTTGATACATTGTTCTTTGTGTTGTTTCAAATTGCCCTTTCAGCAATATCCTGGTATGAACCAGCTGTCCTCCAGTCTGGGAGGATTGAGTCTTCAGAGTTCTTCACAGCCAGAAAGCTTGAGACCTGTCAACCTCACTCAGGAGAGGAATATTTTACCCATGACTCCTGTTTGGGCCCCTGTACCCAACTTGAATTTAGACCTCAAAAAATTAAACTGTAGCCCAGAGTAAGTATTTATAATCTTTAGTAAGTAAAACCTTGTCATAAACATTGTGTGACTTTCAAACATAATAAAAATACTATGGTAGTAATTCCTTGACTGGAAGTTTTGGTAATGTGAACTCTTGTAATTTAGTTTGTGTAGAAATTCTAGATGTAGAATTTAGTTTAAGTCATCGGTTCCTGTCCTCTTTGTTACTATCGAGTCTCATTCCCTATTATCTAAAGCTAGGGAAAGTTTTTTCTATTCTAGTGAAGGGTTTTAGAAACCCAAATCTAACTATATTTTTCTTAAATTTCTTTCTCCTCACTTTTCACTGGTAGTAACTTCTGATGCCTTTTAAATTAGGTGAAATCTTAATTTAATGCAATTCAATCTCTGCTTGAAAAGGATACAGATTAGATTAGTAGTTTTATTTCTAAATTTTCTTTTCCCACTTAGTGTTAAATGAGAAGACCCTTGCCCCAGTGTGTATTTTTCCACTTATTTAGCCTGAATATTAATTTGGATTTTCTTTATTGAGTATTTCCTCACCTCACGGAGAAGTTTAGTTGGCAGCCTCCATCTGATGGCCGCAAGCCACTGGTGTCTGCTGAGCTCTGTGACTCACCTCGCAGTGGCCCCCAAACCAAAAGTTCTCTGTTGGTGCCTGCTTTCTGTTTTTCTGTCTCCTAAGTATAGAATGTTTCTGTGTACCCAGACATCGTCCTGCTTCTGGAATCTCTCCTCATAAGCTCTGATTCACAGACAACACTGTCTTCCTTGCATTAGAATTAGTGTTCTTTAGAGGCAACACCAGAGAAGACAATGGCATGCCACTCCAGCACTCTTGCCTGGAACATCCCATGGGCGGAGGAGCCTAGTGGGCTGCAGTCCATGGGCTCGCTAAGAGTCGGACATGACCAAGCGACTTCACTTTCACTTTTCACTTTCATGCATTGGAGAAGAAAATGGCAGCCCACTCCAGTGTTCTTGCCTGGAGAATCCGAGGGACAGGGGAGCCTGGTAGGAGGCCATCTATGGGTTTGCACAGAGTTGGACACGACTGAAACGACTTAGCAGCGGCAACATCAGAGGCAACATATATATATGTATTTTTAAGGCAATAGTTTTCTAGCTTTAAAAAAAGAAAAGCTTACAAGTTCCTCTCTTTTTAACCAAAGTCTTATATAGATTTCTAATAGAGGAAACAGAAAATGGGGGTGCTTTGAGGGTTCCACCTCTTCCACCACACCCTACACCAGTCCCCAATCAGTGCTTAAGGCAGTGCCAAGACCATTTCTATAAAACTGTATAACCATTGATTCCAGTTTGAAAGTAGCTGCCCAAACTACGTGTAAGTTGCTATCAGGTTAATAAGTGTGTGAATTATGGCCTTGTACTATGAATGGTTAGGCACCGCCTCCCCACCCCAAGTAGGTAAATACTGTATATGTTTATGTGTAAGAGATCACATAGATAGGGAATAGTTCTATTTCTACTCAATTCTGTGTTTCTACTCAGTTCAGTGTTTCTACTCAATACATACTCAATGTATGTGTAAAATACATAAAATACCTCTTACCTAAATAGCAAAGCAGAGTAGTAGGCTTTAGAGCATAGATTTAAAGTTTGACAGACCTAGGGACTTATCGTGGTTCTGCTGATAAGTATCCATGAAGCTGTCCCAATTACTCAACGTTTGAAATCTGTGTTGTCAACTGTAAAACAGGAATAGTAATTGTGTCTGCATATTAAGATGAGTCATTCAGTATTTAAGTCAGTTCAGTTCAGTTGCTCAGTTGTGTCCAACTCTTTGCGACCCCACGGACTGCAGCATGACAGGCTTCCCTGTCCATCACCAACTCCTGGAGCTTGCTCAAACTCATGTCCATCACGTCAGTGATGCCATCCAATCGTCTCACCCTCTGTCGTTGCCTTCTCCTCCCGCCTTCAGTCTTTCCCAGGGACTTTTCCAGTGAGTCAGTTCTTTGCATCAGATGGCCAAAGTATTGAAGCTTCAGTCCTTCCAATGAATATTCAGGACTGATCTCCTTTAGGATGGACTGGTTGGATCTCCTTGCAGTCCAAGGGACTCTACAAGAGTCTTTTCTAACACCACTGTTCAAAAGCATCAATTCTTTGGCACTCAGCTAATAGTCCAACTCTCACATCCATACGTGACTGCTGGAACTGAATGCTTTCTAAATTAGGTGCCAGACACTGTTTCTAGGTGCTGGGAATGAAGCGGTAAACCAAAGAAAGTTCTCAGTCTTGTACAGCCTGTATCCTATTAGGGAAGATGCACTGTGAATAATCAAACCAATGGGTATGCAGTGTAACCTCAGAATAACTAGGAAGTAGGGAATAGAACGGATTGAGGTTGATTATCTGTTAGTGCCTGCTTTCTGTGTTTTCCCAAGGAGTTAACATTTGAATAGAGAGTTGAATGAAATGAGAGAGCAAAATGTGACTCAGGAAAGAGGGTGCCAAGCTTCATGAATAGCAAATGCAGTGGTCCTGAAGCAGAAACCAGCTTGGTGTGTTCAGGGAACACACCAGTGTGGAGTCAGTCCGTATCTGGGTTATCTCTACATACTGTCAGCCACTTTCCTTAAAATTCCTGTCACCGTTTCCAGTACCTCTGCTTTTGCCCCTTTATTGATTCTGTGTCTGCTGATCTCAAGCTGTAAGCTCTTGGTCTGTGAGAGGAATGGTTGGGGTGACCCAGTGAGCAGAAGGTCGCGGATAGAGGAGTGCACGGCTAAAGCAGGCCAGACTACCCGATGCCGTGGAAGCGTAAGCAGGTCTCGGAGCACAGAGGAGGAAGTCTTTCCTTCTGACTTGTGATCAGGGGTGAGGGTGGTTTCACAGGAAGCTAGAACGCTGATGAGTCTCAGAGAAAAAGGAGGCTTTCAACAGGTGAAGGATGCACGGGAGAGCAGGAACCGCATCCTTAGGATGCAGAGGTACCTTTTCACTCACGTTTTCTCCCCCCTCCTATTCATGCCCTGATGGTCATACTAGAGTTACTGTGTTTTTCCTAAATGTGTTGTTCTTTTTCACCATGAAAATGTTGAGTCGTTAATTTGGATCTTTTGAGGTCTAAATTACATACATACCTGTTAAGTCATCAGGACCCTCATAGTTACAGCTATGTAGTGTGTCCAGTGATTTTCATGTATCCTCTTAACTGTCTGGCTGTCTGCACATATCCACATCAGTATCGGTATTTTTCCTGATCGCTAACATAATCCATGTGGTTTCTGTCTTTACAGTTCATTCCGGTGTACTTTAACAAATATTCCACAGACACAGGCGTTACTGAATAAAGCTAAGCTTCCTTTAGGATTGTTGTTACATCCCTTCAGAGACCTAACGGTAAAGTAACATATTTAAAGGTATTTGTGGGTATTGACCTCTGTACTTATGTACAGCATGTTTAGATTGTATATTTTCTTAGAATTTTTATTTTGTTTTATTGAAGGTAGAATTAATTCTGTCAGTTTCGATACAACAACCGCTTTCTGTCAGCTGCTGACAGGAGCAGAAACGTAGAGGCAGATGCTGCCGTGCAGGATCACTAATACCTGGGACTAGTCAGAGTCTGTGAAGTAGCGAGGTGACGAACACAGTCCTGGAGGGGTTTCCTCTGGGCACAGCAGCAGATGTTTTCTACAAGCAAAGAGATCTGAGCTGGATTTGGAAAGAGTAGTAGTTTTAGCGGTACTGTGGAATGGCCATAGGTGACAGATAAACTTTAGGGGTTCTTTTTTAAACAAAGGAAACACCACCAACGATGCACAATTAGGGAGGAAAACCATACGACTATTCCCAACTGTATTAATCAAGTAACCTTTGTAATAATAATTAAGTCTAAACTCTTCAAGCCTATTGAATTAAAACATTATTTTTTAAAGTTTCCATAGTCTATTTGATTTAATACCCAGCATGCTGGATTTTTATCCATATTCTGGTATTTCATGCAAGTATATATAAACTAAAATTTCCAAACTTCAGAAAAAACATTTAATCAGATATATTTTATTTATAAGTTGTATTTCGCTTTCATACTTCTTTATAACTGTGTTATTTTTTTTACCCTCTCATTGCTAATGAGTTTCTTTTGCTCTCATTCAACCAAAAAATATTTTTTGATTACCTGTCGTGCTGAGTGCTGAGGATACAAAGGTCATTAAGCTTCCTTGTGGAGTTTTCTTTCCTCAAGTGAATAGAAAATAAAATAATGATAATATGTGATAAGCACCTTCATTATATTCATTCAGTAAGTACTATTTGACCAGCTGTAATGAAATTGCAGCCTTTATCACTAAACCAAGATAGGTAATTTCCCAGATACATAGGTGAAAATTTTTGTCTAAATATGTATTCCATATATGATACCTTCTGGAAGTGTATACGCTAAATTGGCAGCAGTGACTTCCTTGGGAATGTAGAATTCTGGGTAATTTTTAATTTTCTCATTTATATGTTTCCTAATTTTTTCACAAATAACATGTAGTTACTTATGTACAAAGTTCCTGTCCCACACTAAGCCTTGAGAGATGCACTGTCTTTCAGGCATGTGTCCTTGGTTTCTGGTGGCTGTGGTCCCCGTCCGGGCTGTGTGGTTGCCTAACAAGCAGGGCCCTGGAGTCTGGTACCAGGTGCAGGCAGGCGGCAGAGACAAACGTTGTATAAAGCACGAGTTTCTCACTCTTGCTTCTTATCAGTTTAGCTGATAAGCTGAGGTTATTATATTATCTTGGCCAACCAGACTTTTCTTGTCTGCCAGTAACTCTCATTACATTTGATTTGGCTTTATTTTAGTGTTATTTTACAGTTTGTGTCAGAAGAGGGAGAAACTTGATAGCTGCTTCTGTTGCTCAGTGCACCACTGGAATTTATTAAAATACTTCAGTTTCAAAACACAAATGTGTTTTCTGTTCTGCATAGGGAGCAGAGCAGTATGTGGTCCATTTTTCCTCTGGGGTGTTTTTTCTGCTACAACGTCTTTATTCTTTTTCCTAGCAATTACCAGTGATAACCTCCAATACCATTGTGAGGTGCCGATCTTGTCGAACATACATCAACCCTTTTGTATCCTTCATTGATCAGCGTAGATGGAAATGCAATTTGTGCTATAGAGTTAATGATGGTGAGTTTAATATTCTTTTTTAAATACTTATTTCATTTATTTGTCTGTTCCAGGTCTTAGTTGAGGATATATAGTTGTGGCATGTGGAGTCTTTAGTTAACAGCAGGTGAGCTCTAGATCTCGGACTAGGGATCAAACCTGGGCCGCCTGCATCGGGGGCAGAGTCTTAGCCACTGGACTACCAGGGAAGTCCCTCAGGTTCTCAAAATAACGCCTTATATTATTTTAGACATTTTGACATTGTTGCTATTATCTGGTGTCTCCTCACTGTTTATAAACTTTCATGACACTTTTAATGAAGAGAATGCAGGCTAGGGACACTTCATTTTTGGCTGGCCATGGGGATAATTGATAGTGCGGACGGCGACAGGGAGGAGAGAAGGTAAAAAGAATTCATAGAGTATAAGAAGTGAGGTGAAGCAGTGCAGGTCCGACAGATGAGAGCATGCACACTAATCATGCGTGACCCTGACAAGTTTACATTGCCTTCCTTCTGTAGGTTTGGTTCATTCAGCTCAGTGTCGACCTCTGCCGGTGTGTGTGGACACAGGCGTGCACGTGCACCTGCTGTCCCCTTCAGGGATGTGTCCTAGACCCTCTTAGGATGATTGCTTTCTGATTTCCTTCCCATGTCACGTGACATCATAAATAGGACGCAAGCCTAAGAAGCAAGGCTACTTGTGTCCTGGTTTTCTCATCTGATTTCATAAGTTTTCTTGTCCTCCTGATTTATTTTTTAAGGAAGTTTTAGGGGATTAGTTTTTACCATTAGATCTTCACAAAGCTATTATAAACTTCATAAATATTAATGATAGAGGTGTTTATTTCTAGGCATATATATGTATGTTTAGAAATTGTGCTACTAACTTTGTACTGGATTCCTAATCTTATCTAGTTCCTGAAGAATTTATGTATAATCCCCTTACCCGATCCTATGGAGAGCCTCATAAACGGCCAGAAGTTCAGAATTCAACAGTGGAGTTCATTGCTTCTTCAGATTATATGGTAACTATTCAGTATTAAATATTAGTCCTGGAGTACAGTTGTATCAGTCATTTGGTAGTTTACTCTTAAGTGAATTCTTGTCTAAATTTTTTAATTGTCCATAGTATGATTTTTTTGAAGTAGTGCTGAAAGCTTGTACCTAACAGATAGATAACTCTTTGTAACTTTGTAAAGATTACTTGATCTCCTAAAAGAATGCAGTTACATCACTAAGAAATGTTTCCTAATAAATATGTTTCCTAATCATCTATAATTTGTTGCCATTTTGATTTCATTACTTACTTGTAATGAATATAAATATTCTTTTTACCATTTAGTATTTAAAACCCTTCAACAGAAAAACTCGTATTTTTGTCAAAAATTGCTTTTAAGAACTTGCTGTACACTTAGCACTTAACCCTTGGGATTCAACTGGCATCAAGTGGCCCAATGGTACTAATGATTGTCAGGTTTAAAAATATAAATGTTTAAAGTAAAATATTTTTAGGAGTAGGGAAGGGGTTTAAAGGTTAATATTTAATAATAAATATGTTTAATTTTCCTTGGAAAGATATCTCAGCCATCACTCTATCAGGAAGACGTTTAGCCCATGTGCTTAACCATTACTGTGTAATTACTGCCTAATCATGCTTAATCCATGACCAAATTTAAAAGAAAAAAAAATCAAAGGAATGTCATTTTTATTACCTAAGATCTTATAAAACATTGATTCTATTTGTGTGGATAGATAGAGATATATATATTACAGTCAGTAAATATCCAGTACTAGTTGCGATATAAAAAGAATGACTTATACCTACTAAATATGTTACATTATTTCTATTCCTTTTAGCTCCGTCCGCCTCAGCCTGCAGTTTACTTGTTTGTTTTAGATGTGTCTCATAATGCAGTAGAAGCTGGATATTTGACAATTTTGTGCCAGTCACTGTTAGAAAATCTAGACAAGTAAGAATTTTTTTTACTCATTGTGTGTGTGTGTGTATAAATGTATAAAATGTGAAGTGTATTTATAACAATTTATGGGGTTGGCTTTTATTAAGTTTGATTTCATTTATCACTAAAAGAGTACATCCTATCTGCTTTAGAATAAAGATCTACTACGTATATTATTTGGATTTATAACTTTATATCTGAATCTTAAAACCATAATAGTTTTAATACTTAGGAATTTAGATTTTATCTAACTATCCCCCTGACTTAGCAAGTCTGAGCACTTAGATCCAGAAAACTCAACCTAGCCAGGGTATCAAGGATCTGGATGAGAGGAATCGAGCTGTAATTTATGCTTCAGCAAGACGTTTTTCATAAGATAGTTTCAGATGTGCTAATGAGAAAATGAGCCAGATAAAGAAGGAATTGATACTGTGCTGAATATTTCAAGAACCCAGAAACTGAACTGGCACATTAGTAAGAAGCTTTATGGTGAAACTAGAAACAAAGTATAGGATAGGTGATAAAACTTGGCTCTAATTCCTGCCTGTCTATCTACCAGTATGAGTCTCAAAGGACACCCTTAACTAACTTAAAAAGCGGATGTTCCAGATCTCTGGGAAACAAAGTTGTTTGTACATTTCTTTTTCTACTCCAACACCCATAAGAAATATGACTTCAGGTTGTTAGTAAGAGTAGCTTCCTACTGCAGTGGTTCTGGACTTGTGGAGAGGTGTAGGGATGAATATATATATATGTATATATATTATATATATTATATAAATTGTGTATATATATGTATTCAATATATATTGAAATACATTTCAGTATTCAAAATACATGAATAATTTGTCAGAAGTACTCGGTGATTCCAAAAGGTTCTTCTCTCCCATTTTCCATTTGAGTTTAAGAGTCCTTATTCTGTTGAGTGCTAGCTCTGGTCGCTATAATTGCATTTCACTGATCTTGGCCTGTGAATAAACTGATAACATTGAAACATTCAAGATTAAAAACATCCAGAGATATTAAATGATTTGCTTTAAGTTTCTGTTAGTAACTTATTGATTTCATATTTTTGTCCTTTATTGACGCATTTGCCCTTTTTAAGTCACAAGTGCTTAATTCAGACATGACTTTAGCAGTGAGTAGCAAAGGAGGACACTCTGCAAAGAAATAGCTGTTAAGACTGAAGAGTTAGCTTGCTGGGAAGGTATTTGATGATATAGCACTAGAAATAGGAGCCAGTGCAATGCAAGAGACCAGGGCTCAATCCCCAGGTTGGGAAGATCCCCTGGAGAAGGAAGTGGCAGCTTACTCCAGGATTCTTGCCTGGAGAATTCTATGGACAGAGGAGCCAGTGAACTACAGTCCATGGGGTTGCAAACAGTCAGACACGACTGAGACAAACACATTCACTTTTCACTTTCAACAGAGATGAGTGATTATTTGCAAATTAAATGGTCTATGGAAAGCCAAAAAGATAATATTGGGAATGAAAATTAGTTTTTTAAATGTATATGTTTGATTAAAGTGGAAATTAAAAGTATCAGAAAAGTAAAAAAGTAAAGGTGATAGGCTAGCAATAAGATATTATCATGTTTTTGGAAAGGGCTGTGTATATAACTTTGAGAAAGGAAATTTGATGCTGGAGCGGTTCTAGCTCAGCTTTGTATTTTGGCCTAGAGGTACGTAGTCTCCATTGTGATTGATAACAAATGACTCTAATAATCAGTGACCTTAGACATCTCAAAGAAGTGAAGAAATTAGAAACAAGATAAACCTCGACCAGTGTTACTAAGCTAAACACCTGCATGACTTGCTGTTTTCTGTTTTCTGAAATTCCTTTTTTAAAAATTGGAATGTAATTGCTTTACAGTGTTGCGTTAGTTTCTGCTTTACAGTGTCATGAATCAGCCTCTGAGTAGCCTGATTGATTCTTCCTAATAATAACAGTGCTTCTTGCTTTGACTCACACTGTTTTGGCATCCTGTAATATTAAAAAAACATCTTTAAAGACAGTGCTAAAACAATAAATTACGTAAAAAATTGTAGTGAATTACATTTAAAATTATAGCAGTTAACATGATGGAATTTAGAAATATACTGATACTTTTGTAAGACAGGGCATCTATCTTATTAAAAAGGATAGCTTGACAGGCTTTTTTTGGAACAGACTTTAAATGGTTGTTTATTCTTTGCTGTATTATTGACTTGAATACTGACAGAAAATTTGAATACTTGAATACTCAGAAAAATTTTAAAAGAGTGATCATAGATAAAATGTCTTGATGTTTCTGAATGTGGTTTTTATTTAGAATTTTATATGTTATAATCTTTTCTTGAACAGTACTCATTTTGTCACTGTTCTTAAAATACTTAAACAACATACATGATTTTTGTAATATTGAAACTGAAAATATGAGCAACTTTTACTTAAAGGAGTTTGTTTCAGAGGAAAGTTTGCAAGAAATCTTTGTTTTTTAAGTATATCATTTTAGGTTTTGATTAATTATTTGAAAGTTCTGTTATCAGAGGCATGAACTCTAAACATGTCTGGTTTCATCTGAAAATGGAATGTTTTATACTTACTCTTTTCTGATATGCATTGGTTTAGATAGGGGTAACTATTCTGTCCTCTGCATAAAAACATAAACAATTATTCTTAGTATTTTTAAAAAATAGAATACGTCACTTAGCAGTTCGAATTTAAAATTATCATTTTTATCTTTAGGCTCCCTGGAGATTCACGAACAAGAATAGGATTCATGACCTTTGATAGCACTATTCATTTCTACAATTTGCAAGAAGGATTATCACAGCCTCAAATGTTGATTGTATCTGATATAGATGGTAAGCAGTGAATAAAACAAAACTCTATTAATAAAACAAAATTTTGGAATTAAGCGTACTTTATTTTACAATACATCTTGTCATAATGCTGTACAGATAATTTAGCTCATTAGATATTTGTTTTAAAATAATTGCTTTCCTGGAAAGTACTTGAGTCAAAGTTTTTTACACCTATGTATGTGTACTTACACATGCTCACACACACACGTATGATATGTACAGAGGATATATATTAAATAAAGCAATATTGTGCATACCCTTTATATGTATGGACTTAGAAAACTAAGATTTTTTTAATTCGAAATTCTTTTGAATTTATTTATATTTTGGTTAAAATATATGTTTTCCCTATAGATGTTTTTCTACCTACTCCGGATAGCTTACTTGTGAATCTATATGAAAGTAAAGAGGTGAGATTGAATTTTTTTTTTTTTTTTTTAAGTATTAAAGTATTTCTGTTACTTCAACTGATTGTAATGTTGAACATGTGTTTACTTGGTATATATTAACGTTGCAGTAAACAATGTAGGTAGCATATCTCTTGACTACTCACTTTACAGTCCTCCAAAATGTAGTGGCATATACTGTACTCTGGAATATTTTAAAGAAGAATATTGCCCTTCCTTCTCAGTAATTCAACTTTTAATCTTTGTTTTCCCAGCTTATAAAAGACTTATTGAATGCATTACCAAATATGTTCACCAATACAAGAGAAACACACAGTGCCCTGGGTCCTGCTCTCCAAGCTGCCTTTAAATTAATGTCTCCAACAGGTGGCCGTGTGTCTGTATTTCAGACACAGTTACCTTCCTTGGGGGCAGGACTTCTGCAGTCCAGAGAAGACCCTAATCAGAGATCAAGCACAAAGGTATTTTATATTAGTTGCTCTCTCGTATTCAAGATCATGGCTTCTACCTCTGTCGACTTGTTTAATTATTTGTTAGTCTATTTTTCTAATTCTTTGATAGTAAAAAAAACTGGTAAGAGAGTTTAATTCAAATTACCATTTTGTTGTTGTGTTGCAGTGTGTGCTTTTTAATACTTTGTTTATGAGTCATAGAAATTTAGAAATTATCTACTATAACCTTTTTTTACAGATGAGGAAACAGAGATTAAACAGTCTTGCCAAAAGTTAAATAAATATTTAATGGTAAAGATGTGACTTGGATTTTCTGACTCTAGTGTTCTTTTCTATTTCACAATTGATAAAACTTACTAAATCTGAGATATAATTTAATATGCACATATTAATAAACTTTTAATGAAGGTAATACAAATCATTGTATAAAACTTGGAACAAGGAAGCATATAGATGATCGGTTATCTCACTGTCAGGATAATAGTAGTTAAATACAAGTAATTGCAGTTGGGCATCATACATGTATACTATATTTTTTCATTGACTTTTTTCACTGATGTGAGCATTTACTCATAGTGAGCATTTTTGGAGGTCCCTAAAAATTCTACAAAAAAGGTTTTTTTAGTAAATGTGAAAAACATGATTTTGTTAATTGCCTACTTGCTGTTTAAGAGTGAAATGAGGCTGAATGTCCCTAGGGTTTTACAGTGAAGATTTGGTAAGGGTATTTTAACCCCAATTTAAAATACTCATTTTTGTTCTATAAATAAGTTTTGCCTGACCTCGACTTATATATATGAAGATGCCATTGCAACTAGTTATGAATATGGATTAAACAGTTTGAATAGTGTTATAAATCTTTAGCCACATATTCAGTTTTTCCCTAAGGTAAATTCCTAGAAGTGAAATTATTGGATCGATGAGTATAAACTGTATTTAAAATTATTATTTTACTTATTGGGATTTTTAATCAACCTGTACTCTTTAAGGACTCTGATCTTCTGGGCACCATTGAGGATTGCTACTTTTTTATTCTTTACCAATTTGCTAAAGAAGAATAGCACTGTGTTTTACTTTTGAATAGCACTATATTTTACTTTTTGTGAAATTGTATTTTTACATTGCTTTTGAGAAAGAAGCTAATTTCAAAATAAACTGGGGACAAGTATATTTTTTAACTGATCAACAAGTACAGCTAGCTTTATCCAGTGCGTTGATACATTGTAATCCATTATGGAATGCTGAACAAAAGCAAAGTGTTTACTGATTTCTTTGATACAGTTTTGGGGTTTTTGTTCTCATGTAACTTTTAGAAGTATTGTCTATCTGCCTGAGACTCAAGAATTTAAGTGTCTGTTCTGGTTTAAACTTAATATAAGAATCATGCACCATAATTGAAACATTTTCTTGTGCAATGTAGAGAAATAATTAAGAACTTGGAGCCTGGCTTTTGCATTCTTAACTCTTCTCTAGTGCCATCTCCTCAGCTCAAGTGTCTTCATACCAACAAGAAAGACTTTGCTTAATCTGTTAGTCTCTTGTGTTACTGTGTAACAATATGCATATAATAATTGGTAACAGCACTCATTCTGGAGCCAGACTGCTTGGATATTCCAGCATCTACCACTCAGTAACTATGTAATTAGTCATTTGTTTGCCTCAGTTTCCTCATCTGTAAAATGTTGGTAACTGAGAAATATATATTATTATGAGGATTAAATAATTTAATTATATTAAAACATCTATGCTGCCCTATATGTGCTTTTATAAATGTTAGTGATTATTCTCATAGGAAATCTATGCCAACTACCTAGACATAAAAAAGCAAAAATCCTTAGTTTGATAGGGGGACAGACGATATTCTCTTCCTGATTGTAACAGACAGAAATATACGCATAATTCAAGGTTTTCTAGCTCTTACTTTATGACCTGTTGACTTAGGTTGTACAACATCTTGGCCCTGCAACTGATTTTTATAAGAAACTCGCTTTAGATTGCTCAGGGCAGCAGACTGCAGTGGATCTGTTCCTTTTAAGTTCACAGTATTCTGATCTCGCTTCTCTAGGTAAGAAGATACCATTGTATTTACCTGTTTTTATATAAACATTTTTAGCATATAATTAAATGTAAATTCTTTACTAAGAGTTCTCAATTGTTGGGGGAGAAAGACATGTGAATTAGATAATGTCTATGAAAATTACTACTAAACTTTAAAAAAAAAAAAACCCTAACCCTATACAAATATAAAATGCTAATCTGGGTTGTTGTTTTTATTTAAATACAATTCTTTTACCATTCTGCTCAACAGTAAACTTAATATATATTATGTTTTATAAATATTTCTTTCTCAGATTTATATATTATCCCCATTTTTGACTACTGTAGGGGTTTTTTTTATTATAACTTAGATTTCTTCATAATACAGAATCTGCATTGCTGTTGGACAAGTAAAATGTTATCATTTCAGTAGCTAATACTTTTCCTTTTTCTCTCTAAAGCTTGCATGTCCAAGTATTCTGCAGGGTGCATCTATTATTATCCATCTTTCCACTATACTCACAATCCCTCGCAAGCAGAAAAGTTACAAAAAGATCTAAAACGGTATCTCACAAGAAAAATTGGATTTGAAGCTGTTATGAGAATAAGGTGTACTAAAGGTATGAAATTATAAAAATTATGCTTTATATTATATACTTTTTTCAAAATTAATAAGCATTCATATATTGACAACCTGTGACCACCTTTCATTATCATAAAAAAGATTTTCTACTTGATCCAACTAGCTGTACTGTTTTAAATATTATTATTAAATAATCATTGTTCAATTTTTTAAGTAATTTGAATAAGTAGGCAGAGGAAATGCTTTGCCTTATTAGGAGGAAGTGATTTCAGATGAATTTGAGGAATAGGGAAAATCTTAAGTGAAAATTGTCAAATTAATAATGATCTTTGCCTTCCTCATCATTCACACAGTCTCTGTTTTATGTGAAAAGTATTGCTCCCCAGTTATCCTTTTGATTCAAAATCAGAGATATTTTTTGTTTAAAAAGTAGCTTTAACCTGAGGTAAAGAGACTAGTGCTACCTCATCTTTTATAACAAGTTTTCTTTTCCCTAGGTCTTTCCATGCACACTTTTCATGGAAATTTCTTTGTCCGTTCCACTGATTTGTTATCCCTCGCCAACATCAATCCCGACGCTGGATTTGCAGTACAACTCTCTATTGAAGAAAGTTTGACAGATACTTCTTTAGTGTGCTTTCAGACAGCCCTATTATATACATCTAGCAAAGGTAATGTCAACAGAAGTGGAATGTAACCTGCCCCAGTAACTCTCCCCTCTTTTCACCTACTGGCAGACTGGGGAGAGTGAGCACCAATGGGAAGCAATGGAATTTGTGCTCATCAAGTATACGTTCCGTTCTTTTTCTTAATACTCATTTTTGAATCTTCAAAGAGTACCTGTTTTGACTTGTGGAAGACTTGTTCTCTCAAAATCATATTAGCATAATAACTCAAACAAAATCTGTCTGGGTTATCCTGAGCGTTATTTTTTATCCATAACATGAGAAATTCTCCATGGCACTTAAGGTCTACATGGTCTGTTTTCTGACATTATACCATGTGACATATAATTTAGAATGAGTAATGCTAAGATAAAAACCAGAACTAGTGTTCAAAATATAGTGTATGTTCATAGTCTGTGTTCAGGTTTACAGAATGTTTAATTTTCTATAAAACATGTTTATTGTGAAACTTTGTTTTTGCCATTTCAAAATCCTGTTGGTAATTTAATACCATCAAACAATAACTTGAATGATATTTTGATCTATTTGCTTTCTTTGTTTCTTGGCCTAACGTATTTTGCAATGACATGGATTCGTCCTTTGACTAGGTGAGCGGAGGATTAGAGTGCACACTCTCTGCTTGCCAGTGGGCAGCTCACTAGCAGATGTATACGCAGGAGTGGATGTACAAGCTGCCGTCTGCCTCCTGGCAAACATGGGTAAGTAAAAAAGTGAAGCGACAGGTGAAATATATTTTTCTATACTAAAAACTGAAGCCTGGGCATTGTTTTACCCTGGAAATTCCTCATTTAAAAAGTATATATATTTTACATTTTCATTTACGACAGTGTGAATTGGGCTGTTCTCATTCTCACGAATTCTTTAGCTTAAAAATCATATGTGAGATTCATAATCATTAATAGCTGGTAGCATCTCAAGTGTTTTTCAAATGGTAACTTCATGAACTGTGGTACATCCATATGATGGAATGCAACTCGGCAATAAAAAGAAATGAACTGTTGATATGTGAACAGACGTGGATGACTCTCAAAGGCGTTATGCTAAGTGAAAGAAGCTAAACTCAAAGTGCTGGATACAAATGATTCATTCATTCAACATTCTGGAAAAGTGAAAATTATAAGAAAGAAGAATAGCTCACTGATGATCAGGGTTGGTGGCAGGAGGAGGATTTTTACTACAAAGGGGCAGCCACACTCAAGGGAACAACCGAAATGTATTTTTCTAACCTAAAAATGAACTTTCTGTTTGTTTCTTAAGTACTGCATGTACATTTTATCTCTTACAGTATTCACTGGCGTCTAATGGTTAAAAACTTTTTCATTTTGGTTGCTTTATAGCTGTGGATCGATCAATTTCCTCAAGTCTATCGGATGCAAGGGATGCCTTAGTGAACGCTGTGGTGGATTCATTATCTGCGTATGGCTCAACTGTCTCAAATTTACAGCACTCGGGGTTGATAGCACCCAGCTCCCTCAAGTTATTTCCTCTCTATGTTTTGGCCCTTCTCAAACAGGTAGCTCTCTATACACTGTTAGATTTAATAAAGTCTTTTGAAATTTTCAATATATAGGTTTCCAAACCTAGTTTTTCTGGTGGGGGGTAGGGGATTAAATACTTGATTAGACATTTGCAGCTTAGCATTGGAAGAGTTATAAACAGGAAGAGATGAATGGAAAATGAAGGTATACAAATACGTGATGACTGTCATGAAACTGTATGCTCTCACTCGAGCATGTGGGAGCAGCTTGAATAATGGTGTGCGTATAGCACACTCTCAGTGTCTGCTCCTGGAAAGAGACTCCAAGGAAAGGGCCTACTGTTCATTGAGCGTCTTCCCAAGTCTCAGGCACCGTAATACGTGTTATATACACATCATCGTATTTGATCCTTATAGCTGCCTAGAGGTATTATTTTCCCCTTTTTTCTTACGATGTCAATATACCTTTGAGAAGCTAAGTAACTTGCTCACATATCTACCAATTAAATTCTCAGAGCTGAAAACTGAATCCAGGCCCATTTGGTGTGAAGGCTGTGCTTTTCCCATGGCTGATGGTATATATCTGTTTTAATATTTGTCCACTATATTTATGTTTTACTGAAAAATGTGTATTGTTTCTCCATGTAGAAAGCATTTAGAACCGGCACAAGCACACGCCTGGATGATCGTGTGTATGCCATGTGTCAGATAAAGTGCCAGCCGCTTGTTCATCTAATGAAAATGATTCATCCCAACCTGTACAGGATAGACAGATTGACAGATGAGGTATGATATTGTTTTCATTGTGTTTGAAATTTTTTACTTTAAATTTATTTGAGTGTCTTGATTCTGCATCTAAGATAGTAATGTATTGTTAACAATTTCTTCCATCTGTTTTCCCCCGGTGACAATAATACATTAAATACAGACGTTAACTATGGATTTGATTGGACAACAGGACTATTAGATAGTATCATGGTTATGGCATTTTCAAAAATAGTTTCATATGGGAAGTGATTCACTTTGTGGATTTGGTTACATTTCCTACACAGCTACATTATAGAAGGGCATTTCCATTTGTATTTTGAAGATAGTGACAGTTTCTGATGTGATCAGAGTGCAACTTTGACTATATTATTGTAAAACTGATCTGGTATCTAATAGTATTTTTAATATGCAGATATATAATGTCTTTTTTTCCTACTCTTTGGAATCAGAAAATCCTTTGTAGCAGATATCGTAGTTGTACTTTTAATATATTCTGACCCCAGAAAGGAAGGAAATGGGCAGATCTTTTTACCTAGTCAAGTTTTTATCTTTTAAATTTGAATACCTTTGAGCATCTTTTAATTTAAATACATTTGAGAGTCTTGATTGTCCAGCCAAGGTGGTATATATTATCAATATAGTTCACCCTTGAGCAGTGTGGGGGTTATGAGCACCAACCCCTGTGCGATTGAAAGGCCACGTATAACTTCATAGTCCGTCCTCTGTATCCTGTATTCGGTGTCCATGGATTCAACCAACTGCAGATCATGTACTTCTGTAGTATATATTGAGAAAAACTGCATATAGGTGGACCCGTATAGTTCAAACTCACGTTGTTCAAAGGTCAGCTGTAGTTTTTAGATATTACAAAATTATCAAGTATCATTTTTCAGTATCAGAGCTAGTGGCCATTAGCTTCCAGCCTGGGATAATAGTAATGGAAGGTCATTCACATTCTATCTTTCTTCTTTTCAGGGTGCAATACACGTTAATGATAGGGTTGTACCTCAGCCACCTCTTCAAAAATTGTCTGCAGAGAAGCTGACACGAGAAGGTGCTTTCCTTATGGACTGTGGCTCTGTAAGTACCCGTTAGTGTCAAAGCTTAACACTTGCAGCTGGCAAAAGGAGAAACATGGGACCCAGCTCTGTTACCACAGATCAGACAATGAAAGGTGAACGGGGAACTCAGGGGCTATAAATTGGAACTGGCACAGGAGATCAATTTATTTAAGAGAAATAAAGAGATAAATTCCTTACTTCAAGGAATTTTTCATCTAGAATCATAAAATTTTAAGGGAACTCAAGAATATTTCTAGTTCAACTTGATTTGTTGTCTCAAATGCTGTTAATAATTAAGATTTCAGGAGGTGTCATTGGACAGGGTGGTGGTGAAGGGTGTCAGAATAGGCAGGGTGGCTTCATGAACGATACCTTGTGAACAGGAAAAGAATTCCAATAGCCACAGTACGGGGTGGGGCAGTGGTAGAGGGCAGGGGACACTAGTTAAAGTACAGAGACGGAGATTGAGATAATGGAAGTAGTGGGTAGGAAATATAGTAAGTCATGTATCTTGGTTGAAGCATTGGAGGAAAAGTAAGGAAAATGCTAAGATATATTTTATGAGAAGCTTGAAATTTAAGCAGAAAAGATAGGAGCCACTCTGGATTTCTGAATGCAGATTCCAAATGTGCAGGTTACAGGTTTCCTTTTTTACTTTGTTTGTTCCTACTTGATTTGAGCTAGTGTACTTTGCCTCGTTTATGCTTGATGATTTTGAGAAAATCAGCTGTAATGGGTTTCCGATTAGGGAGTGTTACTGTGATTTGTTTTGTTTTTAGATTTTTTACATTTGGATTGGAAAGAGCTGTGACAATAACTTTATAGAGGATGTGCTTGGGTATCCTGATTTTGCATCAATACCGCAGAAAATGGTCAGTGGCTTTATATAGCTTTAACTTTTTGTGTACTTACTTGTTTAATTCTTTTTTTTTTTTTTTGGAGATATAATGCACATAAGAGTCACCGTTTTAATCATTTTAAAATGTACAATGCATTTGCTTTTAGTATATTCACAGTGTTTACAAGCATTTCCAGTATATAATTTCAGAGCGTTTACATCACCTGGAAAAGCAACCTGTATCTCCCTACTCTTCCTTTCTGTTTTCCCTGGGCAGCCACTAGCCTACTTTCTATCTGTGTGGATTTGCCTGTTCTGGACAGTTCAGATGTATGGAATCACACAATGCAAGGCCTTTTGAGTTTGGCTTCTTCTCACCATGATTTCAACATCCATGTTGTAATGTGTGTCAGTACTTCCCCCCTTTTTATGAGTAGATAATAGTCCATTGTACGAATATATCGCATTTTGTTTATCCAGTCCTCTCTTCCTGGACGTTTAGGTTATCTCTACTCTGGTGCTGTTGTGAGGAGTGCTTCCATGAACAGTCTGTGTACAAATGTTGTGTGAACATGTTTTCAAGTTCTCTTGGATATGTAGCTAGCAGTAGAATTGCTGGGTCATATGGTAAACTTTTTGAGCAACTCCAAGCTATTTTCCAACAACTTTAACTACTCTAATTTAAATTATTTTGCTGATAGTAAACATAGTTTTTTCAGTAAGCCTGTACTGTATGTATGTTGATACTAAAGAAATATGATTCTGAAAGCAGTTCTCTATGCTACTTAATGGAAAAGGCCTACCTTATTCTTGGGTATTGTAAATATGCCCTTTCTCCTAAAATTAATATAAGTCAAAGTAATTCTTAACCATGTTCGCTATTTGATTTATTTTTTAAAATTTGCCACATTAATCCAGAGTTTATTTCTAAGACTCAACAAAGAAGAAAAATGAGAAAATGATTTGAACAGGTAATTCATAGGTGGAAATTATAGTAGTGGCTATATGGATCAATGTTCAGCTTCATTTATAATTAAGAAAACAAAACAAACTATTAATAACAGCGTAGTATTTCTTTCATTTATCAGATTTTGCCCCCTGGTGAAAAATTTGTTTAATTTGATAATAGGCAGTAATGCAGAGGGAATAGGTCAGCAGGCCTATTGATTGGACTGTATACATTTACTAGTCTTCAGGAGGACCATTTGACAATATCTGTTAAAATTAAAATCACACAGCGTATGACGCAGTTAATTATTTACGCCTAAAATGTATCCTGTAGATACACTCATGGAAGTATTCATATGTACATATATACTTAAGAGGATATCATGCTTGTATGCCAGGTCTCTTCAGTCATGTCCAACTCTTTGCGACCTTTGGACTGTAGCCCAAGCTCCTCTGTCCATGGGATTATCCTGGCGGGAATACAGGAGTGCGTTGCCATGCCCTCCTCCAGGGGTATCTTCCCGACCTGGGGACTGAACCTGCATCTCCTGTGGCCCTTACATTGCTGATGAATTCTCTATTACTGAGCCACCAGGGAAGCCCCAGCAAAACCTATGGCTCTATTTAAAAGAATACAATCTGAAAAAGAAAACAATTGTGCATAATATCCATTTGTATTTTCAAAATGTGTTTCTGTATATAATAGTGGCTATGTTATAGATATTTAGAAAATATATGAAAGAGTGTGCATAAAAATGTTTTCCTTGTACTTTTTAAATATTGATGCAAATTTAAATATAATTAACCCAAACTTTTCTGTTTAAATTTTTGTATACTATGTACTTTGGAAAAAACTCATTGCACACATAGAAGAATATCCTTTTTCTTCATTGCAGGTGGATTCTTTACTGTCTGAGCCACCAGGGATGCCCTCAGATATACATGTACACACACACACATATATAAAAGAATAGATTCTTTGGGTCTTTAAAAAAAGTCTTGCATATGGTTTTTAAATATATTTAAACATTCACACTATTCTTTTAAATTTCTTGCCCTTAAATATTAAGGATAAAGGAAACATAAAATTATGTAAGAATGTTGTTATTAGAATAATGTATAATTGTTTATAAGTGAAATTGAAGCTTAATGATAGCCCCTCTGATCTGAATATTTCCTTTAGAAGAAACAAAAAGTATAACACGATTTGAGTATCATACTAATTGTGTATGTTTTATTGACTTGTCTGGAAAAACTATAATATTCAGGTAAAATGTCAGTGGCATACTTATCATTAAATATGTCTTATTAGTCAGAAAACCAGATTTATCAACAATGTAATAAATCTCGTCTTTGGTTGCTACTGTGGGTGCTGGAATCGAGTGCTGGCGTTAGATGGTAGTGGTGATTATGATTGAGTTCTAATACTGCCTAAGTCTATAAGAAAGAAAATGACTTCCTAATTGCATTTTTTGCCAGACACATCTTCCAGAGCTAGACACACTTTCATCAGAGAGAGCCAGATCCTTTATAACTTGGCTTAGAGACAGCAGACCATTAAGCCCAGTTCTTCACGTGGTAAAGTAAGTACTTCTGTAATTTAATTATGAAATTGTCTTATCCTGTCCAATCTATGTGAAATTGTTTATCTTCAAATCAAATTTTAAATAATAATATCAGAACACATTCTAGTGGTAGAAGGCTGTTACTTGATTAACATCCCCTATCCTTTTTCGTAAAAGTCCCCACATATTTTTTCTAATGTATAAGTATTCTTTTTAATAATATGCATTTTTAGATAAATATTCCTTTTTCTTTTTCAGAGATGAGAGTCCTGCCAAAACAGAATTTTTTCAACATTTGATTGAAGACCGGACAGAAGCCGCCTTATCTTACTATGAATTTTTGCTTCATGTTCAGCAGCAGATTTGTAAGTGAAGTGAAATAAAATTGAATAAGAAGAAAGAGATCTATAACCTAGGTAAAGCATAATCTGTCAGAGAAGCACATAGGAAATTTGAAATGAAGGCACTTGTTACAAGAGGCAGTGCGTAGCATAGCACCTTGTCTGAGTCTTTGGCAAAAGATAAAGAGGAAGAAGGAACTTGACAGATTTTTCTTCACCCTAAGTTTGATGCTGATGATGCTGTTTCACCAAGTATATTTTGAATTGGTTTCCACACATTTCCAGAGTGCAGCAGTACAGTTCTCTGTTCATTGCAAGCTGGCAAACTTCTGTAGCTATGTGGGATGATATGTCAATGAAAAATTAGATAAATTCTCTTTTCTTATAATTAATACAACACTTCTGGACTTGAACTCTGACAGGAGATGCCAAAAGGCAGTGGTACCGTGTTATTTGTTTATATGAATTACTTTTTAACAAGGAATGATTCATATTCATTAAATGAATTCAATATTTTCCCTGTAAAAACAATAGAGTTTCAGTACATGAACTATAGAAAAAAATATATATATGATGTACATAAATGTTACATTTGTAAAGAAAATGTAAAAATGTACCTGCAGAATATGAATTGCTTAAACTGTGTTGCGTTGTTGGGTGACAACTCTTTGTCGCAGTTAGAGAATGAGGTTGACTAATGCATATTATGAATTGAGTCCACAAAAGAAACACAAAACTCTTTGTAATTCTGTTAAATCTTTTATGTGGATTTATTTATGATCAGCCTACTAATTAAAAATATTTTGCTTGACAATATGGCTTGGTGTTTTGTGTGTTTATGGTTGGGGAGAATTGGTAGTATTCTTACATCTAGGATTTACTGCTCGAGGAAATGCATTGATACCGTATTTCAACTAGTAATATATGTGAACATGTTTTCATTAATTTGTGAACATTACCAAGTGCTTATTCTCTTTGTATTCAGAAAACAAACCCTACTTTCAAAATATATATGACTGTTAACTAATCATAACCTTAATTTGTCTTTCTTGGTTAAATTAGGCATTCTTTTTCCTTGCACATTCATAGCAAAATTTTTATAACGTGACTATCCTATTTAATTGACTTTTAAGATTACCATCTGGAACTTTGAGAGCGATCTTACTCTGATTTAAAAAAAATCTCGTTTACTAACATTTATTTAGTATAAAAACTGTTAATGATCCACTAGGTTGCAGAATAAAATTTTATTATAAACACTATAAAAGTCCTACTGATGAATTTTGGAAGGGAAAAGGCTCTTGATGTGTGTGATGAGTGGTTTTTCGCTTGTTGGATCTCTTTTCTTTGGATAAAAATAAAAGTACTCTCTCACATTCCCTGCTGGAAATGAGAGGTTAAATGACTCACCCTAAATGACATTACTAATTAGTGACAGAGCTGATAGCAGAAGTCAAATGTTCTACCCACCCACCACCTACTCCGAGCCCAGCCCACCCCCAGCGCTGTGTGTGTCCCCGTGCCCTGCAGCCTCCAGCAGGAGAGAATCTTACTGAATTAGGAGAAACTGCAGTGTTCCAAGGGCAGCTATATACTGTAATTATACAATACGAAGTATCGTGCTTCTAAATTTTTTGTCTTTGGATAGTTTGTTCCTCATTTAATAGGTATTTATTAACACTTAATACTTGCTAGATATTGGTCTAGGCTCAAAACATAGAAAATCCTGATTTCACAGTGCTTACACTCCAGAGTGTGTGGAGGACTGGTGAAAAGAGCACATTTGGATGTCAGGTGTAGGAAATGCAGTGGGGAAAAAATAAGGCAGGAAAAGTACCAAGAATGCTGGTTTTGACAGTAACTAGGGAGGCCCTTCTGAAAAGGTGACCGTTGAGGAGAGCCATGTGGCTGTCTGGAAGGAGAGGCATCAGAGGGTGAATCTTTATGGTAGCTAAATGTGGAAGTTAGCCTTTGGTCACTGTGGTTTTCCCTATAAAAGAAGCACTTGGAGTTATCAGCTGAGAAAGGGTAAAGAGTGTTAGAATCCCAAGAAATAGTCGCGTAGATCGACTGACCAGCGGCTTGCGGTAGGGTTGTCAGGCAGCATGAACTTCAACCAGTTAGCATGCCTCTTCCTTCTAGCCACACTTACTGCTTGGTGGAAGGTTGGATTTCAGTTAGAACAGAAGAGCAGGGGAACTGTGGATGTATACAAGGAAGCTCCTCTGTCATTCAAGTGAAAGGGCTGCAAACCGAGTGATAGACAGATGAGCTCGGTAGTGGCAGTAGACACAGAAGGGCTTAGTAGTGTGAAGGTCCTGTTGAGGTCAGAAAGCTGTCCAAGTGTGGAGACCAGAGGGGATGAACTGGAAAGACGGGAAGTGGTGGTCAGGATACGGGATGCTTGAAATTGAGATTTGGTGAAGTTTAGATGTCTACAAGTGTGTGGAGAGATGCCTACCTGGAGTTTGAGATCAGAAAGAGCCACCTTGAAAAGCCTTGTCCTCTAAAGGCAGCCAGACTTGAGTTAGAGAATGGAGATTGACATCAAGGGGAGCATAGGTGTGAGGAGGACTCCTAATGGGCTGTAGATAGATTATCTGTCCTCCTCACTCCCTTCTATGGGACAAGTCTCTGCCCATTTGTTTTCTGAGGTGGGGAGTGATGAGAGAAAGGGGCATGCTCACCAGGAGTTCTCTGAGCCCCTTTTCAACGAACTGAAACTGTCATTAAAGTTAACAGTTTTGGGGTATCCCAGGTGATGTGAATATCTGCCAAACTGCTATTCAAACCGTTGTTTGATAGGAACATACAATTTGATTTTATAGTTGACACGCTACCCTTAAGGAATATATCCTAGCACAAATCGAGTGCATTGATGGAAATCGAGTGCATTGATGGCATCATTAGGTGCCCAATATGTCAGTGGAGAAATAACTCCAGAAAGAATGAAGGGATGGAGCCAAAGCAAAAACAATACCCAGCTGTGGATGTGACTGGTGATAGAAGCAAGGTCCGATGCTGTAAAGAGCAATATTGCATAGGAACCTGGAATGTCAGGTCCATGAATCAAGGCAAATTGGAAGTGGTCAAACAGGAGATGACAAGAGTGAACATCAACATTCTAGGAATCAGAGAACTAAAATGGACTGGAATGGGTGAATTTAACTCAGATGACCATTATATCTACTACTGCGGGCAGGAATCCCTCAGAAGAAATGGAGTAGCCATCATGGTCAACAAAAGAGTCTGAAATGCAATACTTGGATGCAATCTCAATAATGACAGAATGATCTCTGTTCATCTCCAAGGCAAACCATTCAGTATCACAGTTATCCCAGTCTTTGCCCCAACCAGTAATGCTGAACAAACAAGTTGAACGGTTTTATGAAGACCTACAAGACCTTTTAGAACTAACACCCAAAAAAGATGTCCTTTTCATTCTAGGGGACTGGAATGCAAAAGTAGGAAGTCAAGAAACACCTGGAGTAACAGGCAAATTTGGCCTTGGAATGCAGAATGAAGCAGGGCAAAGACTAATAGAGTTTTGCCAAGAAAAGCACTGGTCATAGCAAACACCCTCTTCCAACAACACAAGAGAAGACTCTACACATGGACGTCACCAGATGCTTAACACCGAAATCAGACTGATTATATTCTTTGCATCCAAAGATGGAGAAGCTCTATACAGTCAACAAAAACAAGACCCAGGAGCTGACCGTGGCTCAGATCATGAACTCCTTATTACCAAATTCAGACTGAAATTGAAGAAAGTAGGGAAAACCGCTAGACCATTCAGGTATGACCTAAATCAAATCCCTTGTTATTATACAGTGGAAGTGAAAAATAGATTTAATGGCCTAGATCTAATAGATACAGTGCCTGATGAACTATGGACCATCCCCATGGAAAAGAAATGCAAAAAAGCAAAATGGCTTTCTGGGGAGGCCTTACAAATAGCTGTGAAAAGAAGAGAGGCGAAACGCAAAGAAGAAAAGGAAAGCTATAAGCATCTGAATGCAGAGTTCCAAAGAATAGCAAGAAGAGATAAGAAAGCCTTCTTCAGCGATCAATGCAAAGAAATAGAGGAAAAGAACAGAATGGGAAAGACTAGAGATCTCTTCAAGAAAATTAGAGATACCAAGGGAACATGTCATGCAAAGATGGGCTCAATAAAGGACAGAAATGGTCTGGACCTAACAGAAGCAGAAGATATTAAGAAGAGGTGGCAAGAATACACGGAAGAACTGTACAAAAAAGATCTTCATGACCCAGATAATCATGATGATGTGATCACTAATCTAGAGCCAGACATCTTGGAATGTGAAGTCAAGTGGGCCTTGGAAAGCATCACTATGAACCAAGCTAGTGGAGGTGATGGAATTCCAGTTGAGCTGTTTCAACTCCTGAAAGATGATGCTGTGAAAGTGCTGCACTCAATATGCCAACAAGTTTGGAAAACTCAGCAGTGTCCACAGGACTGGAAAAGGTCAGTTTTCATTCCAATTCCAAAGAAAGGCAATGCCAAAGAATGCTCAAACTACCGCACAATTGCACTCATCTCACATGCTAGTAAAGTAATGCTCAAAATTCTCCAAGCCAGACTTCAGCAATACGTGAACCGTGAACTCCCTGATGTTCAAGCTGGTTTTAGAAAAGGCAGAGGAACCAGAGATCAAATTGCTAACATCCGCTGGATCATGGAAAAAGCAAGAGAGTTCCAGAGAAACATCTATTTCTGCTTTATTGACTATGCCAAAGCCTTTGACTATGTGGATCACAGTAAACTGTGGAAAATGCTGAAAGAGATGGGAATACCAGACCACCTGACCTGCCTCTTGAGAAATCTGTATGCAGGTCAGGAAGCAACAGTTAGAACTGGACATGGAACAACAGACTGGTTCCAAATATGAAAAGGAATACATCAAGGCTGTATATTGTCACCCTGCTTATTTAACTTCTATGCAGGGTACATAATGAGAAACACTGGACTGGAAGAAACACAAGCTGGAATCAAGATTGCCAGGAGAAATATCAATAACCTCAGATATGCAGATGACACCACCCTTATGGCAGAAAGTGAAGAGGAGCTAAAAAGCCTCTTGATGAAAGTGAAAGAGGAGAGTGAAAAAGTTGGCTTAAAGCTCAACATTCAGAAAATGAAGATCATGGCATCTGCTCCCATTACTTTATGGGAAATAGATGGGGAAACAGTAGAAACACTGTCAGACTTTATTTTTTGGGGCTCCAAAATCACTGCAGATGGTGATTGCAGCCATGAAATTAAAAGACGCTTACTCCTTGGAAGAAAAGTTATGACCAACCTAGATAGTATATTCAAAAGCAGAGACATTACTTTGCCAACTAAGGTCCATCTAGTTTGTTTTTGCTGTGGTCATGTATGGATGTGAGAATTGGACTGTGAAGAAGGCTGAGCGCCGAAGAATTGATGCTTTTGAAGTGTGGTGTTGGAGAAGACTCTTGAGAGTCCCTTGGACTGCAAGGAGATCCAACCAGTCCATTCTGAAGGAGATCAACCCTGGGATTTCTTTGGAAGGAATGATGCTAAAGCTGAAGCTCCAGTACTTTGGCCACCTCATGCAAAGAGCTAACTCATTGGAAAGACTCTGATGCTGGGAGGGATTGAGGGCAGAAGGAGAAGGGGATGACCGAGGATGAGATGGCTGGATGGCATCACGGACTCGATGGATGTGAGTCTGAGTGAACTCTGGGAGATGGTGATGGACAGGGAGGCCTGGCGTGCTGCGATTCATGGGGTCGCAAAGAGTCGGACAAGACTGAGCAACTGAACTGAACTGATGGACAAAGAATTTTATTTTTCATTTATACATTAATGTATGCTGCTGCTACTGCTGCTGCTAAGTCGCTTCGGTCGTGTCCGACTCTGTGCGACCCCGATGATGGCAGCCCACCAGGCTCCCCCGTTCCTGGGATTCTCCAGGCAAGAAGACTGGAGTGGGTTGCCATTGCCTTCAACGTGTGAAAGTGAAGTCGCTCAGTCGTGTCCCGACTCTTCGCGACCCTATGGACTGCTGCCTACCAGGCTCCTCCGTCCAAGAGATTTTCCAGGCAAGAGTACTGCAGTGGGTTGCCATTACCTTCTCCAACATTAGTGTATATTTGTGTGCTAAAAACTATTTGAAAGCTCTTTATAGACAGGAATCTGTTGTAGTCAACCTGTGAGGCTATGAAATGCATATATTATTAATAGCAAAGTGTTAAGAAAACCAGAACTCCTCTGTTCAAAGTAACTTTTGAAGACACTGAAAATACTTTTAAAGGCCAAGAAAAGATGAAGATTAACAAGACTGAAAGCAGCAGTGCAGGTATTTAGGTGGAATCTTTAATTACTAAAGACAGTTTAAAATTTAAAAAAGACACACAAATCTTTGGCACATGAAACAAAGACCTCCTGAAAAATAAAAATGATAGATACTTCAAGAATCACTCATCTTTTATCTCTAAATTCAGAGATGAAATCTGTCAAACAGAAAACTGGGCATCCTCCTCCTCTGCCTTCTTAGGATACCTCTGAGAGGCAGAGAAGTAAGCCATGATTAGGGGACACAGAGAGGCTCTTAACCCATTGCCCTCTCCTGCATCTTGAGTTGAGCCAAAGTTGAAAGCCCTTTCTTTAGTTCCCATTAGTTAATAGGCCCAGGTTTGTAGATTTTCATTTCAATTTTGGGGCTGAAAAGGATTGCTTACCAACAACCCACCAAATGAGTTTGCTGAAGATTGCTAAGTTTGTAGTCAAGTGAAAACCAGTTTTTATTAGAGATTACTCCGAAGAAACCTGGTTCCTGTGCAAGTTTGTCATTTTGCAAAAACTCCCCAAAGTGCACATACACAGATTCTGGGTGGCAACCTCCTCAGAAGCTTCTTGGGTAGAATCCAGAACACACCCTCACACATGCAGAGGATAAGGAGAGGCTGAAGGAAGAGGTAGCCGCTCCAGATGGGTGGGTGGCAGGTTTCATAAACAAAGGAACTTACACGGCTTGTCTTGGGTGGCCGTAGTCACGCATCCAGTCCTCAAGACCACACTTCTGTTTCAAGGCTAGATCCTCAGAGCAGCTTCTGGCAGTAGGGGAGGCAAGCAGGATGGAAGGACGGGGAGTGAGTGGGTGTGAGAGTTTCCAGCTTTTGGGTCAATGGCCTGTCAGACGATTGACAAAAATTACCCTAAAGTCAGGCCAGTTTTTTATGACTACATCATCACTGCTCAGAGATGTTTATGGTTTTTACTGCTGTTTTTGCTTTTCAGGTACATATTATTTTAGCTTATTAGCCAGCTAATTTGTTGATTATTGGATTAGTGTGTAGTGACGCATCTGCTTAGATTTACACTATAATTTTCTAAAACTAGATTTTAAAATGCATTTTGGGTAGACATAAAATGATTATACTGTCATTGTTAAAACAGAAATATGTGTAACCTGCACTTCTGCCTTGCTTGTAAACTTTACTGATGATGTAGCTGGTACATATGTATGAATTTAAGTAATTTGTAAATAGAATTAAGGTAAGTGCAAAATAATTACTAGGTTCTTTTAAAGGTAGTAGGCAATGACTTTATAATATTAACTCATGTTCTCTTTAGAAATAAATAATAAACAATTATATTTCTCTCAGTTCTTTTATTACATAGAAATTTACTTTAAATCAGGGTATTATTTAGTCTTTTTAGTACTCCCAACTCACATATTAACCTTTCTTACAATGGAGGAATTTCAGAATGACCCTCGGAAAAGCTGTGAAACATTGTACCAGTTTGGAAAGCTGGTACCAGTTTAGAAAGTACCAGTTTGGAAATTTTAGTGAAAATTTTATGGAAATTTTTTCTGTATTTCAATTTCAAATTCTGTTCCTTTGGGACTTAATGTTTTATGATTTGCATAGTAACAATAGGAAAGGCCTGTTAGTAGGTGCTTCCTATTGAAACCTGAATAATTTTACTAGAATGAAAGGGACCTCTAGACTGTCTCCTATTATCAGAAACTGATAAGTAATTTTTAGAGTTAAGAATAACAGGGAGACAGAAAGATGAAAGAATTCAATGTTTAAGCAAGAAAGATCAAAGCTTAAAGCCTTCAATGCAGAGGGGTGATGTGATCTGACCCCAAAAGGTGACATCTAGCCAGCCTACCATAGGAGGTGGAAGAGGGGAAGGGTGGACACAGTGAATGACTTTTGAACAAACAGCCCCCAAGCCTGGTTTAGATGGGGTGTGTTTGGATTAAGAGAATGTGAAATGTGGGAATTGACCTTGGCAGCTTGGATGAATTTTTACTTGATCATTCTTTTATTACACTGCTGGGTTCGATTTGCTAACACTTCATTTAGGATCTTTCATTTACTTTAGAAGACTGGTCTGTGACTTGCTTTTACAGTGTGTACTTGTGTACTTGTTTAATTTTGATACCCACATTATGCTAGTTTTGTTTGAATTGGATAGCTTCCCATCTGTTTTGAGGTTTTGGAACAATTTGTAAAGAAGTTAGCTAAAGTCTAGGTATGTAAAATAGGTATTATTTATTCTGGAACTTTCGGTTGAACTTGCTCAGTAATCTCTGGGCTTGGGGCATTTTTCCAGGTATATTATTAACCACTGCTACAATCTGTGACCATTGATCTCTTCAGGTTCTGTTTGTTGAGCCAAGTTTAGTTTTTATAGTTTTAACTTGATTGATACAAGCAATTATTTGGGGCTAGTTTTTATATCCTTCTTGTTATGTTTATGCATTCCTTCTTTCTCTTAATCATTCTTGTTTCAGGTTTGTCAGTCTTGGTGCCTTTAAAAAAAAAGAAACTACTTTTGATTTTATTGACTCACTAGTTCTGAGAGAGGTTGCTTTAGAACAGACAGGAAGTTTGATTGTTTTCTGATTTTACCTTTATCGTTTTCTTCCCACTACATCCTCTAGGTCTATTTTTGCTGCTGTTTTCATAGCTTCTTAGATTGTAAGCTTACTTTCAGACTTTCCTGTTTTCTAATAAATGCATTTAAGACTACACATTTCCCTGAATAGTGAAGATTTTAAGTCAAGTGCTTTCACTGCTATATAGTTTAAAAATAGTTCTCAACTTCTCCTTATTTTCCACTTAATCTATGAATATTTATAAGTTTGTTATTCAAATTCCAGTGGTAATGATGCTTTATCTTTCTGTTAATTCCTAATTTCATAAACAGAGCTTATATGTTTGCAAGTTAAAAAAAATTTTTTTGAGATTTCCTCTGAGGCCTCAGTTACGGTCATTACATTGTGAATCTTCCATATGAGCTTGAAAATAATATGTATTCTTATTGGGTACAAAGTCCTTTGTGAGTCTAATTGTTAAAAATGAAAGCCAAAGCCTTGGGCCTGGAGGCAGAATAGGGAAGAGGAGTATTCTTCTCGGGTCACTACTAGAATTCAGTCAGTGTGGAGGTCTCCCAGCGTACTTGAGGGGACCTAGTCTCAAGGATCTCCCGGTCTGCTCTGCAAGCCAGTGCTGCTGGCATCTGCAGAGGAATGGCATCTGCAGAGGAAGTGGGGAAGTTGCTCCGTTCAGAGGATTTTACAAGACCAGGTGACATAAATACAAAACTTTCTGTGGAAATAAACTTCCCTTCCACCTTGACTGAAGCTAACTCCTTTGCCAGTGGCTGGCAAGCGGTCCCATCAATAGATAATCCAATATTATTATTGGCCAACTTATCTGTGAACTGAGTTCTCAAATGGTAGTTTGAGGACGTGAGTGAATAATGTCTGCAAAGACATTGTATGAAAGTCAGTGGATGAATTTGGGTCCTGCCTTCATTAGAAGTTAAAGCATGAAGTGGATGTTCACATCTTCATTCAGCGTGTGGACACCAGGCTAAAAGTAGGATGAGGCAACTGAAGCACTTGTCCAGGGCACCAAATACATCACAAAATTCAGCCATTGAGATAACATTTTAATGTAATATTTTTAAAATCAAAATTAATGGAAAAAATCCATGAACAGAATATCAAACGTTAAAGGATTTGACTCTGCAATTGATTCACCTCACACGCTGATCCCAGCTATAGCTATGAGAAGGTCGGTGGTTAAGTGATGTCAGAAGAGACAGGCAATGTAAGGTCAAGGTTATCTTGGGATCTTGGAGTGGAAAACATGGTGTCAGCTACACAGTTCTAGGCTTGAATTCTGACTGTGTGTGTGCTTAGTTACTCAGTCGTGTCCGACTCTGCGACCGTATGGACTATAGCCCACCAGGCTTCTCTGTCCATGGGGATTCTCCAGGCAAGAATACTGGAGTGGGTTGCCATGCCATTCTCCAGGGGATCTTCCCCAAACCAGAGATCGAACCCAGGTCTCCTGCATTGCAGGCGGATTCTTTACCAGCTGAGCCACAAGGAAAGCCCGAATTCTGACTGTATGACTTTAAATAAGTTACTTAACCTATTAGCTGGTTTCTTCGCCTGTAATGGGGAATCTAATAACAGGAATCCCATAAGGCTTTTATAATGACTAAACAAGATAGCACAAAATGCTTATGCCTGACCCACAAGGGCAGATCCAAGTTTTGTTGAGTCTGAGGTTATATAATTTGGGAGAAATTCTTTAAGAAAAATACTAAAAAATTAGCAATGCAAAGTTGGCATGGTAATGAGTACTTAAGAGTGAGAAAATCAGTAATATATAACAAACTTTTTAAGAGCACAACCCCCGCCACAATAATTTTTTAAAAATTAGTTGCCACTCACATCACTGTGACTTCCCTGGTGGTTCAGACGGTAAAGTGTCTGTCTCCCATAGAAAAGATATCAGCATGTTGTTTTCTCTCACATCATTTTAGTTTAGAAACGTGTCTCCGAACTTTATAACTCAGCACTGATAATGTCATGTCCATTCTTGAAGTGTTTTTCATATGTGAGCTGTAATATTTGAAGAATATTCCACAGGCCGGTGTCTGGGCATTCATGTCTCATGTTGCTTCTTTTCACTGGCCACACAGAAACTAGTAACTTGGGGAGCCAGCAAAGTGAGAAAGCTCTGGACGCTGCAGACAGACAGGTTCCAGGGCTGCCCTGTCCACACAATGGCTCATGTGCACAACACACTTCACCACCACGTGCGGGAATCTTGGTGAGACTGAACAATTACTCACAGCTAGTTCGTTAACAGTACTGACTTATTACAACCTCTTTGCATTTGAATCTTAGTTTTCCCTTTTCAGAAAACAAAAAACAAAAAAAACAAAAAAACCTTAAACAGCTGTATTGTTGTCATTTACATATCATAAATTTCACTCAAAAGTATACAGATGATTATTAGCAAATTTAAAGACTTACACAATAACCACAATCCAACTTAGGTCATTTCCAGCACCCCAAAATATTCCTCATGCTCATTTATTTGCCTCACTCCCAATTCTACCTTCAGCTCCAGGCAATTACGAATCTACTTTCCATCTCCAAGAATTTTCCCTTCCTGGACATTTTATATAGATAGAATCGCGTTGGTGCCTTTAAAGGTCCTTCCTGTACCTGTCTTACCCTCCGTTAGTTCTGAGCTCTCTGGTCCTTACCCTCCAGCACTCACAGGGCACCTCCCTCTCTGAATATTGTTATCCATAGCACCCAAACCTTTCCCCCATGGCATCTGTCTTAAGTTCTTGCAATTTGTCTTCCTGCCCTTTAGCAGTTTCATCTGTTCCTCACTGACTGTCTAATTTAAAGCAGGTCTTGTGCTAGGCACTCTGACGCAGCACCTGCCCCCAGCATTTCTAATCTAGCTGGAGAGTTAACTCATAGTTATATGCAGGCGCTAAGTGCTATGGAATGGTTTGGAGTAATAGCATGTTTTGAGGACTTAAAAGTTAGTCGCTCAGTCACGTCCGACTCTTTGCGACCCCACGGATGGTAGCCTGCCAAGCTCCTCTGTCCATGGAATTCTCCAGGCAAGAATATTAGAGTGGGTAGCCATTGCCTTTTCCAGGGGATCTTCTTGACCCAGGGATTGAACCCACGTCCCTTGCGTCTCCTGCATTGCAGGTGGATTTCTTTGCCACTGAGCCACCAGGGGATCCCCTTTTGAGGACTTTAGGTGTCAGCAAACTTGATTTAGCTTAAACTTCAGGGGTCTTCACTTGCATAATCCCTTCCCAAGTCCCCTGTGGGGGGCAAGCCCTAGTGATGCATTCACTTGGTGATATGTTTCTTAATATCTAAAATATTTTAACTGGAATCAGTTAAGACCACTGTCACTTTCCTATCCAATCACCCTTCTGTTTTATGTTCCCTTATGTCAGGTAGCTGAGTGGCCATGGCCATTTTCAAAATCCAGCGAAACAGTTGAAAATACATTTAGTTTTGGTTTAGTGGGATAATTGTATGTGGCTCACCATCATTTCCAAATATTATTAAATATCATTAGCCACACCTTTGTAGGAATGACTGCCAAGAATACTATCCCCTACTGTTGTGACAAAAGTGCAGGACCAGAGATTGCATTGAATTATGAATGTTCCCTGCAGTGCCAAATGACCAGTGTATGTGGCTAGTAAAAAAGAAATGATGCTTGGAATCAATGGACTCAGAAGCTAGTCTGCGAACTATGCTTCCAACTGTTAACAGCTCAGGTATGAAAAACACTGGATAGAAACTTTTCCAAATTTAAGAACAATCATAACAATTTTCATGACACTACCAATAGTGAATTGTAATACTTCAAGACTTTTCTAAACTATTAATGATATGTAAAAACAAATTAATGTGCTAGAAAGAAGACAATTATCTTTTCTATTTGCTCCAGAGAGAATATTACAAAATTGTTGTCCCATAAAAAGGCAACTGAAGGGAATGTAGCCCCCAAAAACCTGTAGAAGAGTATTACAGTGATATAGCAGAGATTTGAGCAGTCTGTGCTCAAAATGAAGGTTTTCTCCTCTTCTCCATTTCCCTCCCAATAAAATTCTTTTTTTTCCCCTCCCCATCCCCAGCTCTACTGAGGTATAATTAACTGACAAATAAAAAGTGTATATATTTAACTTGAACAAAGTAAAGATTTGATATCTGTATACATTGTGAATAATAACCACAATCAAATTGATTAACACATTCATTACTTCATAAAGTTACTTTTTTTTGGTGTGGTTAGTCCAGTTAAGAACTACTCTTAGCAAAATTTCAAGTACTACTAACTATAGTCACCACACTGTACATTAGATCAGAACTTATTCATATTATAACTGAAAGTAATTCCTGACCAACATCTCCCCATTTTCCCCATCTCCCAGTCCCTGGAAACTACTGTTCTACTCTGGTTCTATGGATTAAACCTTTTTAGATTCCGTATATTAATGAGATCATATAGTACTTGTCTTTCTCTGACATTTCATTTAGCATAATGTTGTCTCTGTTTATCTATATTGTCTATATGGCAGAATTTCCTTCTATTTTATAGGTGACTAATAGCCCATTATGAACATATGTATGTCATCTATATATAATTTTCTTTGTCCGGTCATCCCTTGGACTCCTTGAATTCTTTCCATATCTAGGCTACTGAAGAAAAGGGAACCCTTGTACACTGCTGGTGGGAGTGTAAATTGGTACAGCCATTATAGAAATCAGTACGAGTTTCCTCAAAAAATTAAAATAGAATTACCACAGATCCAGCAATCCCATTAGTAGATAAATATCCAAAAGAAATGAAATAAGTATCTCAAAAACATATCTGCACTTACTTGTTTATTACAACATTATTCACAGTTCAGTTCAGTTCAGTCGCTCAGTCGTGTCCGACTCTTTGCGACCCCATGAATCGCAGCATGCCAGGCCTCCCTGTCTATCACCAACTCCCAGAGTTCACTCAGATTCAAGTCCTTTGAGTCAGTGATGCCATCCAGCCATCTCATCCTCGGTTGTCCCCTTCTCCTCCTGCCCCCAATCCCTCCCAGCATCAGTCTTTTCCAATGAGTCAACTCTTCGCATGAGGGGGCCAAAGTACTGGAGCTTCAGCCTTAGCATCATTCCTTCCAAAGAAATCCCAGGGCTGATCTCCTTTAGAATAGACTGGTTGGATCTCCTTGCAGTCCAAGGGGTTCGCAAGAGTCTTCTACAACACCACAGTTCAAAAGCATCAATTCTTCAGCGCTCAGCCTTCTTCACAGTTCAACTCTCACATCCATACATGACCACAGGAAAAACCATAGCCTCGACTAGACGGACTTTAGTCGGCAAAGTAATGTCTCTGCTTTTGAATATGCTATCTAGGTTGGTCTCATTGGGAGTACTAGCAAATACTAGCAAATTTCCTTCTAGGACTCAGGTACTAAGTAAATTACTTCCCATGCGGGCTTATTGTTTAATGTGTCACTCTCAGTGAAAAGCATGGTATTTTGAAATGCAGATGCTCATTAACACATATGAATAAACCTTAACTGATGACACAGTTTTTGCTATCATAGAAACTTACATTTTTTTCAATAATGAAAGGAGATAGTCATCAGGTGAGATTTGCGACTTGTTGCATTGTTTGCCAATTAATTCATTAACTCAAGCCTCTTGCAGATTTAGCAAATAAAAATGAGGCATGCCCAGTTAAATCTGAATTACAGTTAAGTAATAAATAATTTAGTATAAGTATGTCCCAAATATTCTTGGAAAAAAGAATGTGTGACCCATGCAATATTTGGGCCATGCTGCTGCTGCTAAGTCGCTTCAGTCGTGTCCGACTCTGTGCGAGCCCATAGACGGCAGCCCACCAGGCTCCCTGTCCCTGGGATTCTCCAGGCAAGAACACGAGTGGGTTGCCATTTCCTTCTCCAATGCATGAGAGTGAAAAGTGAAAGTGAAGTGGCTCAGTCGTGTCCGACTCTTCGCGACCCCATGGACTGCAGCCTACCAGGCTCCTCCATCCATGGGATTTTCAAGGCAAGAGTACTGGAGTGGGGTGCCATCGCCTTCTATTTGGGCCATACTTATACTAAAGGGCTTCCTGATAGCTCCATTGGTAAAGAATCCGCCTGCAATGCAGGAAACCCGGATTTGATTCCTGGGTCGGGAAGATCCGCTAGAGAAGGGATAGACTACCCACTCCAGTATTCCTGGGCTTCCCTGTGGCTCAGCTGGTAAAGAATCTGCCTGCAATGCAGGAGACCTGGGTTTGACCCCTGGGTTGGAAGAGCCCCTAGAGAAGGAAAAGGCTACCCAGTCCATTATACTGGCCTGGAGAATTGCATGGAGTGTATAGTCCATGGGGTCGCAGAGAGTCGGACACCACTGAGCGAATTTCACTATACTAAAAAAAAATTATGTTGTTTATCTGAGAATCATATTTAACTGAGCATCCTGTGTTTTGTCTAGCAACTGCGTTGTAAGGAATCTATGTGAAAGTTGGACTGGACTCCTTTTAGATGCTTTGTGTTTGTTTTTACAAACAAAATGTTTCCAAGTCAAACATGAAATCTCCCAATCACGGGGAAGACTAAGAACTTTCACCTCATTCAGTTAAACCCGTGCTTTTCAAAGAAGAAGCCACCTGGGCTATGGGAAAGACTGTCCCAAAGAGCTCTGGGTGGGTCACCGTTTTAGTGAACCGCAAACCTCTGGGGCCTGGGACGACCACAGCCCAACCCCGTAAGCCAACTGAGAGGTGGCGCCTCGGTGGACCCGCTTCTCTCCCTCCTCTCTGCTCAGTCCACGAGGGAAACTTCCAGAGAGCCCCCGCCTCTCTCCAGATGGCCATGGCTCTTCTCCGCTCACCCCATGCCTCCCCGCCCCGCGGGCTGCAACGGAGCAGACGGCCCCTGGGGCACCGAGGACCCAGATTTACTCGCGAGTTTTGAAATCAGCCCGCAAGGTGCAAGGGGGCCGGCCGCCTTCATTCCAGAAAGGTCTTCCGCGGCAAGGAGGCCGGCCGAGCACCCGCGCTGCCCCTCGAAACCCGAGATGCGGAGGGCGGCTCCCTGGCGCTTTATTTCCACCCCGCCCTCACCCGCTTTTCAAATTTTGGTCGGAGGAGAGAAAACAGCCTCGCGCCGGGGCGCGCGCGAAGACGAGCCGAGGGGAGACGGACACACCCTCCCGTCAGCCCTCCCCGCGCTGCGCGGCGCCGGGAGGCGGGGGCTCGGCGAGGCTGCGCCGACGGAGAACGCCGGCTCCCAGCGGCGAGGCGCCGGTGATGGCCGGTTGACTGGAGCGGGAGCGCAGCGCCCGGCGGGATGATGCTCCGGAGGGGCCCCTGGCCCTGGCGCGCGCGGCTGCTGCCGACCCCCGGAACCCAAGGCCGGGCGCACCCGCGGCTGCCGATGCCCCAGGTAAGCCCGAGCCCGGGGCGAGGGAGGCGACCGGAAAACTTTGCGTGGGGCAACTTCGGCGGGCGCGAAAGCCCGGCGGAGGGACATGCCTTGCGTTTTGCTGGCCCGTCCGCCCGGCTCCGCGCGCGGGAGGACCCGCCGGCGAGTGGTCGCCCGGGCTGCGGACGCGGGCCGGGAGTCCGCCACCGGGGTCACCCCCGGGAGCCCAGGGCGGCGGGGACGTGCGCCGGCGCATCACCTCGGTTAAGCTGGGGTGCAGGGACCGCGAGGCTGCGGCCCAGGGCTGGGGGCAGCACAAGTACCCCGGGAGGCAGTTTGTCCGCGTCCAGACTGCTGTCTGGAGTAAGTTTTCAGAGCCGTTCTGCTGTCGGCTCGATCATCGGTGCCGAAGGGGGCTAAGGAAACGGTAAGGCGGGCTGGAGTGCTGCCCCGAGAGAGCACTGTGGTAGGCAAGCGAAATGTCCATCCTGAAAACCAGCAGCACCTCCCTTTCGAAGAGGGAAGAAAAACTCGCGTTTTGTTCCGAGACTCGAGAGACGGGTGAATCATGAGTGTGTGCTGGTGAGTAACAGTTGGCCTGACACGGCTGTATGTGGTTTGTGTGGAACCGTCTCATGGAGGAGGAGGGGGGAGTGGACGTGCCCTAAAAGAGGCAAGGAAGACGGGGAGACAGTTGCTGGTAGTAACTGGGATTGCCGCGGAGCCGGACAGGAGCTCAGGTGCCCGAACTCCGAGCCTGATGAGGAAAGACAGTTTTTAAATCGAGCCTTCCAGGTATGTGCGGTTGGGGAGCTCGTGGTTTGAGTTTGAGTTCCTAGCACCGCCTCCCCACCTCATAAATCAGTTTCAGATTGTTAAGGAGAAAAAGATGTGTTTTTCCGCTTCAGTTGTGCACGGTAAAAGAAAAGCGGAAAGTGATGTGGTTACCATTTTCTTGTCACTTTCACTTCTGTTCAGTTTTTTCTTTTTTCTTTTCCTCTCCAAGTCTCTCAGGGCTTGGAATGATGGGAAAAAATTCTTTAAATGCATTTTTAAATACCTTCCCTGAAAGTTTGAAACAGAATGAGGAAGGACATTTTGTTCCTTATAACTAGGAAAGGGGCAAAGATGTGAAATGGTAGACTTAATTGGAGAGAGGCTTTTTTTTTTCATTTTGTGAAATTTGTGTCTTAGTATAAATGTTGTGTTTGCAAGCCTCTTGATGAAAGTGAAAGAGGAGAATGAAAAAGGTGGCTTAAAGCTCAACATTCAGAAAACAAAGATCATGGCATCTGGTCCCATCACTTCATGGGAAATAGATGGGGAAACAGTGGAAACAGTGTCAGACTTTATTTTTTTGGGCTCCAAAATCACTGCAGATGGTGACTGCAGCCATGAAATTAAAAGACGCTTACTCCTTGGAAGAAAAGTTATGACCAACCTAGAGAGCATATTGAAAAGCAGAGACGTTACTTTGCCTACTAATGTCTGTCTAGTCAAGGCTATGGTTTTTCCAGTAGTCAAGTATGGATGTGAGAGTTGGACTGTGAGGAAGACTGAGCACCGAAGAATTGATGCTTTTGAACTGTGGTGTTGGAGAAGACTCTTGAGAGTCCTTTGGACTGCAAGGAGATCCAACCAGTCCATTCTGAAGGAGATCAGCCCTGGGATTTCTTTTGGAAGGAATGATGCTGAGGCTGAAACTCCAGTACTTTGGCCCCCTCATGCGAAGAGTTGACTCATTGGAAAAGACTCTGATGCTAGGAGGGATTGGGGGCAGGAGGCGAAGTGGACGACAGAGGATGAGATGGCTGGATGGCATCACTGACTCGATGGACTTGAATCTGAGTGAACTCTGGGAGTTGGTGATAGACAGGGAGGCCTGGCTTGCTGCGATTCATGGGGTCACAGAGTCGGACACGACTGAGCAACTGAACTAAACTGAACTGATAAATGTTGTGGAACAACAGACTGGTTCCAAATAGGAAAAGGAGTACGTCAAGGCTGTATATTGTCACCTTGCTTATTTAACTTGTATGCAGAATACATCATGAGAAACGCTGGGCTGGAAGAAGCACAAGCTGGAATCAAGATTGCCGGGAGAAATACCAATAACCTCAGATATGCAGATGGCACCACCCTTATGGTAGAAAGTGAAGAGGAACTCAAAAGCCTCTTGATGAAAGTGAAAGAGGAGAGTGTAAAAGTTGGCTTAAAGCTCAACATTCAGAAAACGAAGATCATGGCATCTGGTCCCATCACTCCATGGGAAATAGATGGGGAAACAGTGGAAACAGTGTCAGACTTTATTTTTTTGGGCTCCAAAATCACTGCAGATGGTGCTACAGCCATGAAATTAAAAGACACTTACTCCTTGGAAGAAAAGTTATGATCAACCTAGATAGCATATTGAAAAGCAGAGACATTACTTTGCCAACAAAGGTCAGTCTAGTCAAGGCTATGGTTTTTACAGTGGTCATGTATGGATGTGAGAGTTGGCCTGTGAAGAAAGCTGAGTGCTGAAGAATTGATGCTTTTGAAGTGTGGTGTTGGAGAAGACTCTTGAGAGTCCCTTGGACTGCAAGGAGATCCAGCTAGTCCATCCTAAAGGAGATCAGTCCTTGGTGTTCATTGGAAGGACTGATGCTGAAGCTGAAACTCCAATACTTTGGCCACCTCATGCCAAGAGTTGACTCACTGGAAAGACTCTGATGCTGGGAGGGATTGGGGGCAGGAGGAGAAGGGGACGACAGAGGATGAGATGGCTGGATGGCATCACCAACTCGATAGATATGAGTTTGAGTGAACTTTGGGAGTTGGTGATGGACAGGGAGGCCTGGCGTGCTATGATTCATGGGATAACAAAGAGTTGGACACAACTGAGCAACTGAACTGAACTGATAAATGTTGTACTTTACAGTAAAAAATGTACCAAATAGTAAAGCAACCCAATACAAGGACCGCCCCCCTTCACTATAAACCATTTAGATTTAAATGACTTGAGTCAGTTTTCTGTTAAATCCGTTTAACATTTTGAGTAGAAAGTTTATGGGTCCTCAGACTGGCTGCTCTTTCTCAGATTGTCGACTCTAAGCTGTTTTTCTCCATGTTTCCCAGCTGATGCTATCCTAGGAGCGCCATTGCATGCCCCAGCAGGAATTATGTGCTCTTTTAAAGAGGTCGAAAATGATACCATGGGACTTACTTGGCTTAATGATAGGAGAACTCTGGTTAGCACTTTGCTTCTATGTAATCATCTGAAGAAGCCTTATGTTTGACTGTTTCTAATTTGCAGATTTTTAAGTCTTCACTGTGCTGTTGAGTCAATTTGCTGAACTTCAGAAGTGGAAATTCTTCCATTGTTTTACTTGTCTAATTCAAGACCCCAAAGAGTTAAAGAGAAGTTTCGAGTGTACTTCTTTATATGCTCTTTGAAAGTGTACCATAAAAGAACTGACAGAAATATCCTGGCTGCCTTGGAGTTTTAGTTAGGGCTACTAAACCATTTTCTGTAAATCAAATTAACTGATTGTGAAGGACATCTTCCATTCTAAGATCTCGCTGTTTTGTGATTGCCCCATTTGATATGAAAAGTCCTGTGACTAAAGACAAGCATTATTTCTCTTTATGTCTTGTTGTAAACATTCAGATCCCTAGAGCCTCTGAAAGCAGCAGGAAAAAAAAAAAAAAGTGATGTATGTGACCTGACAGCTCATAAAATCCTAGCTTGCAAGGACTTGTCATTAATAGTATCTCAAGTAAGCATTCCTGATTATATTTGGCCTTTTCTGAAAGTATGAATGCCTTACAGGAGCATTTGGTGATTTTGAAAAATAGACAATTTATATGTTTCACATGGTAGGTGAGTAATTGCGAGTATTTGGCGGGTAGAAAGAAAGTTTGTCAACATGAGTATGTTTAGTATAGCTGAATTGCTTTTTAAAGGACACATTTAGTCTGAGGCATGAGAGCAGAGCACGCTGTGTTGCCTTTGGCTGGGCATAGCCTAGCATCTGCAGTCATGTTCAGGGGTTGGGGGGAGTGGGAGGGGCTCCCACACCTCTGCTTGTCTCCTGCGCTGTGGCTGAGTGGTTGTCGGGACAGTCCACAGCTCCCGCTGGCCTTCCTGTTCTGGAGGACACAGCTTCGAGCGATCATGCTGCCTGATGAATTAATCACTGAACAGAAAGCGCCTGGCTTATTGTTCCTTCCTTAATTTGGGTCTTCTGCTACTTAGCTGAAGAGAGTCCCTGATGTGATTTCAAGCCACTGGCACTGTATGTGGGTCTCTACAGAAGCTACGTTTAAAATTTTAAAAAATCAAGTGTACTTTGCAGAGAAGTCAAGTATTGCCTGGGCTTTTTTTTTTTTTTTTTTCCCCTAACCCCTAGAAACAAAGCATAAACACGTTCCAACTCAGTTGTGTCCAGCTCTTTGTAGACCCCATGGACTGTAGCCTACTAGGCTCCTCTGTCCATGGAATTCTCAAGGCAAGAATACTGGAGTGGGTAGCCATTCCCTTCTCCAGGGAATCTTCCCGATCCTGGGATCAAACCCTGGTCTGCGGGCAGATTCTTTACCATCTGAGGCACCAGGGAAGCCTTTAATGCCACCACCAAATGTCAATTTAGAAGTTGTTTTCATCTTTAATAAACATGTCATTCTTGTTTGATACTTTCCTATGATTCTCTGTCATGTGTTTGTAACTGGCAAGCTATAGTCTTTAATCCTGATTTCAGAGCTGTCTCCTGGTGATTGTACTTACAGTGTGGAAAAGACATGGATGCTTTGGTTTCAAAGTAATTCTAGACCAATTTGTCTGTTAAATGTTAAACATTGCTACTTTCCCAGCACTTAGGTATTAGTGCTGTTTTTTTTTTTTTAATTTTTGTATTTTGCTATTTATTGCAAATTAACAGGATTCTGTTTTACAGCAAGTTCTAAGTTGGAAAATCAATTTGTAGCTTGACAGATAAATATTCAATGTTTGTTGAATGCAGTCCTTATGAAACTGCAGTAGAAAACCAGAGGCTAAATATTGGTTGATCAGTAGCTGTGTCAACGAAATGTGTTTACTTCATAGAATAAAAATGAGCAGCTAATTTCGTTGGTGTTAAGCAATTGGAACGTTTGACGGTCAACCCGGCCCTGCTGCCACTTAGCTCCTGACCTTAGCCAAGTCATTCAGCCTACTTGAGCCTGTTTCACTCCCTTTTCAAAACAAGATTTGTCTGAGTGGTCTCAAAAGCCTTTTTCATCTCTCAAATTGCCATTTTATTATTTTTACCACGGGTTGTAAATACACTGTTGAATAAAATATTGTCAGTGTCAGAATGTCGTAGTGGTTGAAAATCCTCTTTTATGATCTTAGGCAGTCAGTAAAGTGGCAGTTTTAACTAATGATTTTAATAACTGTTTTCCCCTTTAAAAAGAAACTGGAATTTATTTGACATGGGGTGAGCATGGCATAATAGTATTAGGAATTATGATTTGTCGTGTTCTAATACTTAATTGTCATTGCTAGTGATTTCATCTGTGAAATGTTGTTTTTCAAGACAATCTAGCTTTAGAACCCTAAAACCATTATATAATAGACATCTTGGCCTAACCTACAGGCTATAAACCAGTAGATATTAATAATAAAATAGCATTATCTGAGCTGTATTCGAGAAGTATCTGATTTTTGATCCCATTTAACTTGCCATGGTATTAATTTTCCTGGTTTTTAAAACAAATGCCAGCTCTTTTTTTCTGAGCTATGTGTTTAGACTGCATGGTGTGGGATCCAGCACCCAGATGTTTTACTGAACTTTCTTCACTGGCATGCCTTTTAAGAAACAGAACTGTAAAGTGTGGGGGTCAGTTAAGAGGTGCCTTTTCCAAGGACCTATGGAAGATACTACTGTCTAGTCTTAGTCTTAGAATTGGGTTTCCCTTGAGCTGATTTGGGGTTTATTATGCAGACAGTGAAGTATATAGCCAGGGGTGTTCACTCTATGCTTTGGCTGCCAGAAAGCCTTGAGTCAGATTTTCAATCCACCTTCTAACAGATGGGAAAGATCTTATGACGTGCCTTTTATGTATTTACCATGCTCATTTACTATACTCGGAGAGGTTTCATCATCTCTGCCTTCATTTTTCCCTCCTTTCATATCTTCACCCATTTTTCTGTAATTATAGTTTAATGGGGGAAAAGTGGTACATAAAGAAGGCTTTATCAAATTAAAAAAATCAGCTCTTTGGTGTTTTAAACAAGTATGTTCAAAGGCTTCCCTAATGGCTCAGTGGATAAAGAATCCACCTGCATTGCAGGAGACGTAGACAATCCCTGGATTTGATCCCACAGGTTTGATCCCTAGGATGGGAAGATCCCCTGGGGGAGAAAATGGCAACCCACTCCAGTATTCTTGCCTGGGAGATCCCATGGACAGAGAAGCCTGGTGGGCTACAGTCCAAAGGGTCGCAAAGAGTCACACCTGACTGAGCGACTAAGCACAGCACGTTTATGACAGAAGCGTGGCAGGTCAGTCTGCTGTGCAGTCCCCTTGGTGCTTCACCCATAGAACGTGCACCGCACATATGGATTGTATTGTACTGAGTTGCCTTAAGGATCTACTTTCGATGCCATGGTTCTCTTTTTTGTTTTGAAATATAATTGACAAGTGTGATTGTCTCTTAAAGGCAATGGTACTGAGGTTGTTGACGCTCGTCTCACCTTTTTGCTTCTTACTACCCTTACCTGTCCTAAATCTTCCTAGCTCCTCCTTACCTCCACTAGCCTCACCTGGATGAAAAATAGAGTTTGGGTCAACTCTTTATTCTGAGTTTCCTATTTAACTTATAAATGATGCCATTTGATTTTATACCGTTTTTACCTTAGTTTGCAGGAACAGAAAGCGGGCAGTCCAGGCATTTGTTCAGCCGCTTTTTGGGGGACAGTTAGAGCTCTATCTAGGATTCATCGGCTCGATGCTGATGAGAAGTGATGTGTGAAACCTGCGCTGTCAACAGAGTCCATTGAAGAGACTTCCCTGAATAGATGTGAGGGCAGGAAATAGGGAACAGTGGAAAGAGAGGCAAGAAATGGAGCAAGAGTTGAAATTGCGATAGCCTGTGCGCAGAATCAAGAAGTGACATGAAACATTGAACCTCGTACCAAGAAACTGATAGATGCACAGTTTTATTGTTGCAAACTTAAGGGCGGAAAAAGTCTTCAAGATTGACCAGGGTCACACCATGAGTCTGGCTTCTCCCCGAGGTTCTTATTACCTGATTGAGTAAGATGATTTGGTTTATAAAACTGCTGTGTACACAGGTGGTAATTTTAGTATATTTAACTCCACTGGGAACTCTCAGTTATTTTGTTGTTGTAGGAGTGTTTTTATACTGAATGTGCTGCTTAAATTACATTTCTGAGACTGAAGGATGAATTCACTAATCTTAAAGCCCTTAGGCATGACAGTAAAAGTAAATGCCCTAAGCCTGATTGGAGGAAAGAAGTTACAAATTTTCTGGACAAATCCTTGTTATTTTTCTAACTGTGTATTTATTTGTGTGTGTGTGTGTGTTCATGTGTGGCTGTCTCTTTGTGTCAAATATTTTGTTTGTTTTGGTATGAGTTTCACTAGTAGCTCAGTTCAGTTGCTTAGTCATGTCTGACTCTTTGCAGCCCTATGGACTGCAACACGCCAGGCCTCCCTGTCCATCACCAACTCCTGGAGTTTACTCAGATTCATGTCCATTGAGTCGGTGATGCCATCCAACCATCTCATCCTCTGTCATCCCCTTCTCCTGCCCCGAATCCCTCCCAGCATCAGAGTCTTTTCCAATGAGTCAACTCTTCAAATGAGATGGCCAAAGTATTGGAGTTTCAGCTTTAGCATCAGTCCTTCCAGTGAATATTCAGGACTGATTTTCCTTGGGATGGACTGGTTGTATCTCCTTATAGTCCAAGGGACTCTCATGAGTCTTCTCCAACACCACAGTTCAAAAGCATCACTTCTTTGGCACTCAGCTTTCTTTATAGTCCAACTCTCACATCCATACTTGACTACTGGAAAAACCATAGCTTTGATTAGATGGAACTTTGTTGGCAAAGTAATGTCTCTGCTTTTGTATATGCTGTCTAGGTTGGTCATAACTTTTCTTCCAAGGAGTAAGCGTCTTTTAATTTCATGGCTGCAGTCACCATCTGCAGTGATTTTGGAGCCCCCCAAAATAAAGACAGCCCCTGTTTTCACTGTTTCCTCATCTATTTCCCATGAAGTGATGGGACCAGATGCCACGATCTTAGTTTTCTGAATGTTGAGTTTTAAGCTAACTTTTTCACTCTCTTTCACTTTCATCAAGAGGCTCTTTAGTTCTTCTTCGCTTTCTGCCTTGAGGGAATCTGCAGAAAATCTGCAATCATCTGTGTATCTGAGGTTATTGATACTTTTCCCAGCAGTCTTGATTCCAGCTTGTGCTTCATTCAGCCCAGCATTTCTCATGATGTGCTCTACATATAAGTTACACAAGCAGGGTGACAGTATACAGCCTTGACGTACTCCTTTCCTGATTTGGAACCAGTCTGTTGTTCCATGTCCAGTTCTAACTGTTGCTTCCTGACCTGCATACAGGTTTCTCAGGAGGCAAGTAAGGTGGTCTGGTATTCTCATCTCTTTAAGAATTTCCTGTAGTTTGTTTTGATCCACATAGTCAAAGGTTTTGGCATAGTCAATAAAGCAGAAGTAAATGTTTTTCTGGAACTCTCTTGCTTTTTCAATAATCCAGTGGATGTTGGCAATTTGATCTCTGGCTCCTCTGCTTTTTTGAAATCCAGCTTGAACACTAGTAGATGAATGGGATATTTGAAGAGGGGATTTTTAAAAGCTGTCGATGAAAAACTGCTTTTTCAGCCAGTAATGTAGCTGAAATACGAGTGTGCGTTTTTATTAGAGAGACTGACAGTAATGTGACCATAAACCTGAAATTTTGTTTTAGAAAATGTGTGCAAACAGAACAGCGCAGTGCTGGCTGTCTAAGCCCTTGCTCGAGGATGTTGTGGCGTTTTATAGTCTGATGACTCAGTTCTGTAACTCTGCTTTGGGACTGTTTCAGAGAATGCACCACGTAGCAGTTTTCATTTTTTCAGGCAAATGTATGGTTTATTTTGACCTTGTAAATACGCTTTTGTGGGTTTGCTGTTAGCTTGTTAGGTAAGCAAGCTTTGTACATAAGCTACAGTTGACCCAGAAATCATGTTTCATCTCTCCGGTCCCGGTTTCTACTGCATGCTCTGCGAGGCCCACATCAGCCACAAGGGACTCATACCTCTTCTTGTCGCTTGTCCCTGTGGCCTTTATGACGTTCCTCTGGCAACGTTGCCCCCGATCACTCTCCCTTTCATCTTTTTGAAGTCTCATCCTCCAAGGCTGAGTTCCAGTACCCACCCACCCTACCCCAGTCTTTATGCAGTCTCTGTAGGTCTCTGCCAGCAGAATTAATTACACTTTCTTTTCGCTCCCACGGTACCTGCCGTACTGGAGAAGGGAGTGGCAAACCACTTCAGTGTTCTTGCCTTGAGAACCCCATGAACAGTATGAAGAGACTTCACTCTAACCTGTATTAGCATTAGTTGGGTTCGTATGATTCGTGTGGATTCTCTCAGCCCTTTATGGTCAGAACTGTTTCTCCTTACCTCTGGCTTCTGCCCTGTCACAGTAGGTACATAATAAATGCTTATTGGGTAGAGGAATGAAGGGCTGAATGATAAAGAACTAAATATTATATAGGTTACCTTCATGGTGCATTCTCTTCAGATCTGAACTTCTCAATTTCCTCTTCCCCACTGATTCCAGGCAGGGAGAAACCTAAAGTGTTCTTATCTACCTCTTGTGATTTTACCCTTGAATGTTGAAGATTGTTTTAAGGTTAATCGAAATAATCTTCATATATCATATTTATATTAAAGCTGTGGTTTTCAAGTAGATTTTGGTTCATTGTTTTTTTTCAGATATGCTTTCATGTCAGGCTTTTTAAAGGACATAAGTCAACAGGCTTTAACGAAACATAAATTTTGTCAGGATAGCCTGGCGTGTGTTTTCTTGGCTGTTCTGTAAGCGTGGTGGTGATTTTGGGTGATCCCTTACATTGGGGAAGGCAGCGCTTTTCTCTACTGATGAGATGTTCGTAAATGGAATTCTCAGCGCATTAAATCATATTGGTTTTTGTTTTGTGATGTGCTATTTTGTGATTGCCCAAAATTATTATTGTTGGTACTAAAAGCTTTGGAGAAGAAAATGGCAACCCACTCTAGTATTCTTGCCTGGAAAATTCCATGGACAGAGGAACCTGGAGGGCTACAGTCCATGGGGTCACAAAAAGTCAGCCACAACTGAACACATCAGCACTAAAAACTTAATCATTAAAACTTCGGTAATTTAAAATGATAATCCCCTTAAAATCCATTATAAAATGGGAGTTGTGGTTCGTGCTAGGTCTGAAAGCTTGCAGAAAAGATCCTTGAAAATTATATGGAAGACAACGTACCTATACATAAAAGAGATACATGTTTATTCACCATTTGGCTTACAAGAGTCAAATAGCAACAATAAATACTGGAAGAATTCAGAGAAGAAACAGCATTAGAAATTGAAGAGATGAAAAGAGGTGAGATTTCAACTAAACTCTGAGAGCAGGGGGTGAGGAAGAGGTTAGCAGACACATGTAGAGTAGGAAGAAAGGGTATAAGCACAGAGAGTTGGACTCTCGGAGGAACTGGGGGTCTAGTAGGCCCTCTGATCAGGTGGCAAGGAGCTTTCTCTGTGAAGCATGGTCCTTGATTTGACTTTAGAGTTTTAGATGCCATGTAGAAATTATGTTTATTAAATTAAACTGTATCACAAATTGATATCCTGTAGTTGGACATTGATTCCTAGGGTGTTAATAGATAATATAGAAGAAACAAATTGCCTGCTCTTTTAAGTCTGAAGAATTCTGGGCTAAGCCATACGAAGACCAAGTTAGACGTGTTCCTTCGCTACACACCTTTGCTGTTGGGCTTCGGAATGATCTGAGAGTGGGAAGGAAGTTGATCACAGCCCTCTGTTACTCCACAGCGTTCCTAATGGCTTCTCTCAGAAGAGTGGTCTTTAGGACCCAATTTGGGGAACACTGCACTAAAAACTTGGATTGGGGATGGAGTATGTTGGAAAAACGGATGAAATCCTCTGAGTTCCTAGCCTGCTTCCTCTGGCATCACTAGTCTTGGCACTCTGGCTTCAGTGTATTGGACCATTCTGAAATGCTATGTTCTTCAGCCTTCTTTGCAGCCAGCACATGACTAAGTTCTGGATAGCCCACATGGCATAAATGTGTAATTTCTGGTCCACATCCTTAATTAGGAAACTGATTTCTGTTCTGTCTTCTACGTTTTTCTCCCTCCCTTGGGCTGGAATGAAGATGTGGAAGGGATGGGCCGGCTCGACCCTTTGGAGGCACATAACCCTCTAGGTGATGGTGGAACAACTAGATAGCAGGAACCTAGATCCCTGGAAGGCATTGATGTCCCCTTACCCTCCACTGCCTACCTACCAGAAAAGGAAACAGTTCTGGAGCCCCATGTGCCTTTTGGTCTCTTTGTTACAACAGCTTAGCTTGTGCCTTATCTTGTCCAGTGAAAGAGCAGCCTGGCTGGAAGGCTGTGAATGGAGAGATTAAAGCAGAAGAGCGAGAAAAACGGGGAGACGAGCCAGAGACGTTATGAGGCGGATGCTGTTGGAGGCTGTCAGAAAGCAGTACTCCAGATGCCCAAAGCATCGTTCCCAGTGGTTGAAACCTGAAGCTGAAAAATAATATATGGATGGAATTTGTTTTATGGGCTGTAACAGGTTACCCTGGCTGCCTTTATCCACTGTGCACCTGCTCCATTCCTGGTTAAAGCTCTTGCTTTGGCTTCATCATCTCCATAAAACCTGTCTTGATTACTGTATGGAAATCACCGTTCCTCCTTTTTTTGACATTGAGATATATTTGATCTATAACATTACATTGGTTTTAGGTGTATAACATAATATGCTATTTGTATATTTTACGAAAAGATCATCACAGTAAGTCCAGTTAACATCCATCACCATGCATGGTTACAAGTTTTTCTTCACATGATGAGAATTTTTAGGACTTACAGTTAACAGCTTTCAAATATACAATGCGGCATTATTAACTGTGGTCACCATGCTCTGCATTACTTGCCCAGGACTTATTTATTATATAGCTAGAAGTTTGTACCTTTTGGTCTCCTTCATTCATTTCACCCACCCCTCAAATAGCAGTATTTCCTTCTTTTTGTGGCCAAATAATATTCCATTGCACTGTCATTACCCATTCATCCATTGATGGAGAGTAAGCTTATTTCCATGTCTTGGCTACTGTAAATAATGCTGCAGTGAGCATAGAGGTGTAGATATCTTTTCTAAATAGTGTTTTCAAATTGCTGGGTCATATGGTAGTTCTGTTTTTAAGTTTTTGAGGGCCCACCATACTGTTTTCCGTAGTGACTGCACCAATTTATGTTCCCACTGACAGTGCACAAGGGTTCCCTTTTCCTTACATCCTCACCAGTACTTATTTCTTGTCTTTTTGAATGGAGCCATTCTAATAGGTGGGGCTTCCTTGGTGGTACAGTGATAAAGAATCCCCCTGCCAATGCAGGGGACTCAAGAGATCCAGGTTCAATCCCTGGGTCGGGAAGATCCTCTGGTGTAGGAAATGGCAACCCATTTCAGTATTCTTGCCTAAAAAATTCCAGGGACAGAGGAGCCTGGTGGGCTACAGTCCATGGGCTTGCAAAGAGTTGCACATGATTGAGCATGCATGCATGCAGGCACCAAGCTTGAGGTGATTCTTCATTGTAGTTTTGATTTCCATTTCTCTAATGATTAGTGATATTGAGCACCTTTTCATGTCCATATTAGCCATCTATATATCTTCTTTGGGAAAATGTGTATTCAGATCCTCTGCCCATTTTTTTCCCTATCTTTCCTTCCTGTGTCTGCCTCAGTTCAGTTCAATTCAGTCGCTCAGTTGTGTCCGACTCTTTGCGACCCCATGAATCGCAGCATGCGAGGCCTCCCTGTCCATCACCAACTCCCGGAGTTCACTCAGAGTCGCATCCATCGAGTCAGTGATGCCACCCAGCCATCTCCTCCTCTGTCGTCCCCTTCTCCTCCTGCCCCCAATCCCTCCCAGCACCAGAGTCTTTTCCAATGAGTCAACTCTTGGCATGAGGTGGCCAGAGTACTGGAGTTTCAGCTTTAGCATCATTCCTTCCAAAGAAATCCCAGGGCTGATCTCGTTCAGAATGGACTGGTTGGATCTCCTTGCAGTCCAAGTTGACTCATTTTACTACTCATTAGGGCTTTTTGTGTATATATCTTACCAGCATGTCTGCCTCCCCAATGAGTATTCATTTTCAGGTAGCGTATTTTTTATATCCTTGGTACCATGTATATACATATATATGTTTATTTATCTTTGGTTTTCTTATTCTGCTAGTCTGGGTGCTTGTAGTGGTGCTAAATGAATAAGGTATAAGACGATAACTGCCATTGTCTTCATGAGAAATGATGTTGGTCTATACCAGCTGTTGGTAAACTTGTAAAGGTCCAGATGCTCAGTATTTTAGTCTTTGCAGGCTATGATGTCACAGCTACTCAGTGTTGCCATTGCAGTACAAAAGCTGCTATGTAATAGGGCATAGGGCTATGTTCCAATAAACTTTATTTACAAAAATGGCAATAGGCCGGATTTGGCCCATAGACCATAATTTACCAGTCCCTAATCAGTAGACTCCATTTTTGGTGGTAGTCATAGAGATGCTATTCTAGGAGATTAATCTGGATTTAGCAACCCAGTGTATGTATAATGGGATGAGACCAGTGACTTCATTAGTAAGGAACAACCACAGAGTCCTGGTCACTGTACATGGAGCTAAAATAACAGGAACTGGTAGAACAGACAAACAAGAGGAAGAATATGAAAATGTGTAGGAATTCCAGCAGTGTTCCGTGATTAGGCCATGGTGTCTGGCACTTCAGAGCAGGAATAGAATCCATGGCTGGGACTAAGATGATGAGCTGCCATCTGAAGTTAAAGGAAGAATCAGAGTCCTGGGGTGAGTTCTCATTCCTGTGGGAGATGTGGCATGATGGGTGAGAAGGTGGAGATGTGGCTGAGTGATTAGAAGAGGTGGCAAGAATACACAGAAGAACTGTACAAAAAAGATCTTCACGACTCAGATAATCATGATGGTGTGATCACTCATCTAGAGCCAGACATCTTGGAATGTGAAGTCAAGTGGGCCTTGGAAAGCATCACTACGAACAAAGCTAGTGGAGATGATGGAATTCCAGTTGAGCTATTTCAACTCCTGAAAGATGATGCTGTGAAAGTGCTGCACTCAGTATGCCAACAAGTTTGGAAAACTCAGCAGTGGCCACAGGACTGGAAAAGGTCAGTTTTCATTCCAATTCCAAAGAAAGGCAATGCCAAAGAATGCTCAAACTACTGCACAATTGCACTCATCTCACATGCTAGTAAAGTAATGCTCAAAATTCTCCAAGCCAGGCTTCAGCAATACGTGAACCTTGAACTCCCTGATGTTCAAGCTGGTTTTAGAAAAGGCAGAGGAACCAGAGATCAAATTGCCAACATCCGCTGGATCATGGAAAAAGCAAGAGAGTTCCAGAGAAACATCTATTTCTGCTTTATTGACTATGCCAAAGTCTTTGACTATGTGGGTCACAGTAAACTGTGGAAAATTCTAAAAGAGATGGGAATACCAGACCACCTAACCTGCCTATTGAGAAACCTACATGCAGGTCAGGAAGCAACAGTTAGAACTGGACATGGAACAACAGACTGGTTCCAAATAGGAAAAGGAGTACATCAAGGCTGTATATTGTCACCCTGCTTATTTAACTTCTATGCAGAGTACATCATGAGAAACGCTGGACTGGAAGAAACACAAGCTGGAATCAAGATTGCTGGGAGAAATATCAATCACCTCAGATATGCAGATGACACCACCCTGATGGCAGAAAGTGAAGAGGAGCTACAAAGCCTCTTGAGGAAAGTGAAAGAGGAGAGTGAAAAAGTTGGTTTAAAGCTCAACATTCAGAAAACGAAGATCATGGCATCTTGTCCCATCACTTCATGGGAAATAATAGATGGGGAAACAGTGGAAACAGTGTCAGAGTTTATTTTTTTGGCTCCAAAATCACTGCAGATGGTGATTGCAGCCATGAAATTACAAGACGCTTACTCCTTGGAAGAAAAGTTATGACCAACCTAGATAGTATATTCAAAAGCAGAGACGTTACTTTGCCTACTAAGGTCCGTCTAGTTAAGGCTATGGTTTTCCTGTGGTCATGTATGGATGTGAGAGTTGGACTGTGAGGAAGGGTGAGCACCGAAGAATTGATGCTTTTGAAGTGTGGTGTTGGAGAAGACTCTTGAGAGTCCCTTGGACTGCAAGGAGATCCAACCAGTCCATTCTGAAGGAGATCAGCCCTGGGATTTCTTTGGAAGGAATGATGCTAAAGCTGAAGCTCCAGTACTTTGGACACCTCATGCAAAGAGTTGACTCATTGGAAAAGACTCTGATGCTGGGAGGGATTGAAGGCAGGAGGAGAAGGGGGCGACCGAGGATGAGATGGTTGGATGGCATCACTGACTCGATGGACGTGAGTCTGAGTGAACTCCGGGAGTTGGTGATGGACAGGGAGGCCTGGCGTGCTGCTATTCATGGGATCGTGAAGAGTTGGACACAATTGAGCAACTGAACTGAACTGATGTTCAAGAGGCAGTGCCCTGGCTCAGGGTTTATTCCAGTAGGTTATTTCCCTTTGGGATTATTAAACCACGGACGCCATTTGTCTTTCATCTGAACCCGGTGTTAGAGTTTGCAGTCATTATGTATGTTTCTCCTCACTTTTCCTTTTGCAGAAGGTTCGATGCATGATACAGGATGCTCGGGGTAGGTTCACTGGGATGAGCCAGAATGATGGTACAGGGAGGGAGGTGGGAGGGGGGTTCAGGATGGGGAACACGTGTACACCCATGGGGGATTCATGTTGATGTATGGCAAAACCAATACAATGTTGTAAAGTAATTACCCTTCAATTAAATAAATTTATATAAAAAAACAGCAAAGAAATTACAAAAAAAAAAAAAAAAGAATTTTCTGTTACCTAAGCTGTGCTGCTGAAACAAAAGACCGAACAGTCCATGAACTTCTGTATGTTTTACGTCACTCTTCCCTCTCAGGAAATGCATCTGCGGTAACCTTTGCAGACCAGCAGTAACTCTGCTCCACGTAGTTGCTCAGGGACACTAACCTGACCAGTCCCTCTGCTGTCTTCAGAACGTGGCTTCCAAACTCAAAAGAGCGTGGAAGGGTTTTTCAAGGCGTTACAGGCTGAGCCTGGCAATGTCACATAATGCTTGTGCTCATGTTCCATTGAATATTTCATTGAATGGGTCAGATGCCACCCTGGGCTGCCAGGGGGGCTGAGAGATGTGCTAGCTGGGAGCCACATTCCAGTGAACACGTGAAAAGCGTGGGAAAAGGGAGATTGAATTTTAGTGGACATTTAGCGTTTTGGCTGCAGTCCCCCTTGGCCAGAAACAGGACACTTTTGCTTTTTGTGGGCACTGAATTGTCAAGGCTCTATTGTGCCTTGTTTGCATGGTATTCCTCAGCAGTAGAGATTTTCAGGGAAACTTTATTTCCCCCTGGAAAACTTGAAAAGGAAATGGTGGAAATGGAGCATTTCTAATTTGGGTTAGAGCAGGAACGTTTGACACCTGGTCGGCTTCAGTATAAACTGCCCTCGGGGCTGCAACTTAATAGGAAAGGGTGTGATCTCACTTATGCTTGTTAAACTAAGGAAGAGAGAAAAGTAAACTGTAATGGTTCAATTAGGATTTGAAACCAAGTTTGTGCAGTGACACCTGATGAGGAGAAGAGGTGAAGATGCTGACAATGTAAGTCTCAGGGAAGGACTTTCTGTAGAGGACTTATGGTCATTAATAGATAAAGGAGGTGTAGTGAAAGCTATGAAAGTATCGTGCATATCTAATATTTGAGTTTAGTGGCGTTTTGTAGGCTAACCTACTATAAATATGGTCTAAAACAGGGAAGTCTTAAGTAGATGCGTGTGTGTGTTAGTTAATCAGTCATTTCCGACTCTTTGCGACCGCATGGACTATAACCTGCTAGGCTCCTCTGTCCATGGAATTCTCCAGGCAAGAATACTGGAGTGGGTTGCCATTTCCTTCTCCAGGGAATCTTCCCAACCCAGGGATTGAACCTGGGTCTCCTGCACTGGGGGCAGACTCTTTACTGACTGAGGCACCAGGGAAATAGATGCTTAGGATGGTTGAAAGATGGTAACTGAGTCTTAGAGTGAAATGTATCTTAGTATATAACTAAGATGGCTTCCCAGGTGGCTCAGTAGTAAAGAATTGGCCTGCCAAGTCGGAGATGGAGGTTCGATCCCTGGATCAGGAAGATGAACTGTGGCTGGGCCTGGTCTGGCCATATCTGAACATATAGATCATCCTAGGTTATGTGGAATTATCTTTTACTGGAGGCTTATTCTTATTCCATACTGCAGCAGTATTTTTAATCCAGGTTGTTGCTTTAAGAAGGCTTCCCTGATGGCTCAGATGGTAAAGAACCTGCCTGCAATGCAGGAGACTTGGTTTTGATCTCTGGGTTGGGAAGAGCCCCTGAAGGAGCACATGGCAACCCACTGGAGAATCCCATTGACAGAGGAGCCTAGTGGGTTATAGTCCATGGGGCTGGAGAATCCCATTGACAGAGGAGCCTAGTGGGCCACAGTCCATGGGGTTGGAAAGAGTTGGATATGACTGAGCAACTAAGCACAGCAAACAGCACATTGCTTTAAGAATAGTAGGGGAAAAAACAATTTATCAGTGCTAGAAGAAACCAGTCTCTCTTGATGGGGGAGAAGGAAGTATAAGATCAGTAAATCCTGCTTGATAGATAGTTGTGTGCAGAGATCTGGGCGTTTCAGTTGACCCGCAAGCCACCTTTGAACACTGAATTTCCAGAATGCTAGTGAGGCTCCTAACTCACTGAAGGGAGAGGCAGAATGTTAATCACAAGCAATAGTCCTGTTACACTGCACCAGGATCAGACCATATGAGCAATTATGTTTTGTTACTGGGGCAGGGCTTTGGAAGGGATGCTGCCAAGCTGGTGGAACGAGGTGCATCCAGAAGGTGGTTAAGATGATAAGGATTTATATCAGAGATGATTAAAGGGACTGGGTGTGTTTAATCTGGTGACAAGAAGGCAGAGCAGAAGCAAAATCTTTGTTTTCAAACATCGGAGAAGGTATGCGAAAGATTGGTTGTTCTGTGTTGCTCCAGAGCAAGGAAATCACTCCTAAGATTGAGCGGAAAGGGTGGGAAGCGTTCAGTTTGGTTTAAGAAATCATAGATATTCTGCCTGTTCACCGGTGCATACACTGCTTTTAATTGAAGTATGGTTGACTTACAATCTTATGTTAATTTGAGATGATTTGATATTTTCATATACTCCACTCAAAGTTATTATAAAATGTTGGGAATATAAAATATATTCCCTGTACTGTACTTTACATGTTTGCATCTTATTTTAGACCTATTAGTTTATACCTCTCAATCCCCTTCACTTACCTTGCGCCTCCCCTACCCCTCTCCCCACTGGTAACCACTGGTTTGTTCTCTATATCTGTGTGCCTGTTTTTGTTACATTCATTGTTTTATTTTTTAGATTCCACATGTAAGTGAAAAGACAGTATTTGTTTTTCTCTGACTCACTTCGCTAAGCATAATACTCTCCAGGTCCATCCATTTTGTTACAAATGGAAAGTTTTCATTCTTTTTTACGGCTGAGTAATATTCCATTATATATTTATGTGCTACATCTTTTTTACCCATTCATCTGTTGATACACACTGAGGTTGCTTCCATATCTTAGCAGTTGTAAATAATGCTGCTGTGAACATTGGAGTGCATATATTTTCAAACTAGTGTTTTCATTTTCTTCTGATTTATACCAGGAAGTGCAATTGCTAGATTATGTGATAGTTCTGCTTTTAACTTTTTTGAGATCCTGCATACTGTTCCGCATAGTGGCTATTCCAATTTACATTTCTACCAACAGTGTACTAGGGTTCCCTTTTTCCAAATTCTCACCTGCATTTATTTTTGTTGTCTTTTTGATAATAGTCATTCTGACAGGGGCAAGATGTTACAGCTCATTGTGGTTTTGATTTTCATTTCCCTGATTAGTGATGTTGAGCATCTTTTCATGTGCCTGTTGGCCATTTGTGTGTCTTCCCTGGAAAAATGTCCATTCGGGTCTTCTGTCCATTTTTAAATCAGATTGCGTTTTTGAATATTGAGTTGTAGGAGCTCTTTGTATATTTTGGATATTAGTGCCTAATCAAACATCATTTTCAAATATATTCTGTCACAGTAGGATGTCTTTTTGTTTCCGTTGATGCGCGATGTCTGATTAGATCCCACTTGTTCATTTTTGTCTTTGTTTTCCTTGCCTGAGGAGACAAAGTCAAAAAATATTGCTGGTACTTTTCTCAAAGAATGTACTGTGTATGTTTTCTTCTGGGGTTTTTATGGTTTCTGGTCTTAGACCTTTAATCCGTGTTGAGGTTATTTTTGTTTATGGAGTGAGAAAATGTTCTAATCTCATTGTTTCACACGTGCCTGTTTGCTCAGCATCTCCTATTGAAGAGACTGGGTAGATGCTCCTTGAATACAGGGCTCTTAGGTTACCAGACTGCCGGGGTCCAGCCCCGGTGGATCCAGGGTAATTCGAAGGAGAGATGGAGTAGGCGAGGAAAAACTTATTTATTTAGAAATATAAAGAGAGATTGCTACTGCTGCTGCTGCTAAGTCGCTTCAGTCGTGTCCGACTCTGTGCGACCCCATAGACGGCAACCCACCGGGCTCCCCTATCCCTGGGATTCTCCAGGCAAGAATACTGGAGTGGGTTGCCATTTCAGGAAAGAATAATGTAGTAGGAAAATTAGTGGAGAAAAGAGGCTGAATATCTTGGTTTACGCAGAAAGCTAATAAAACCTTGAGACAAGAGGTTTGCACCATCTATGTAGGCTACCGGCGCCCGCTTGAATAGCGGAGGGTGCCCCGCCTTGGGCTCCCTCTCACGTGGGTCTTAGAAGCCAGGGCAAGTAAGTAGACATGGTGAGCCTCCACGCCCCAGATAGGAATTCAGCCAGAAAAGAGGAGAAAAGACCACACGGGGGAAACCAGTCTTTCTAGTGACTGGCCCATCCTTTATTGTTTGGGAAAGCCTTTTATACTTTTGGTTGTACATAGAGATCAATGGATAATACAAAGTTATGCAGCATCAGCAGCCCTGACTCTTATCAAGACCAGGCTTTCTCTCTGTATACCTAGCTGTATACACAAGTCTTAGGTGATTTACATCATCTTCTGGCCAGTAGGCCAATTAACATTTTTTGGCTCTTTTCTGATAAGGGTCTGTCAACCAGAAAACTTATTTGCCTTAATAGTGTTGTTCTTCCCAAGTCTGGTGCCACTCAGAAAGCACTAAATAAAGTTACATTCTTACATAGCAAGGACACAACGATTTATAACAAAGAAAGAGGAGTACAGTGATTTATAACAAAGAGAAAGTTTACTAACTCAAAAGCCTAGTGTTGCTAACATCAGAACTACTATATTCCTTTTTCTATATCCCAATTACATGGATTAATATCCTCCAGGTGCCTAAAAGATGAAGAATATGGAGGTCTGGCAACAGTCATTGACTCAACAGTGAAACCCATCACCAATATAATTCTTAGCTCTTTAAAGAAGGCTCTATATCTTGAAGATGTTTTAAGCTTCGTGCCTCTCGAGGTTGGGGGGCCGTAAACATAAGTTGTAAAGTCTCCAACTGTCAGGCAAGTTAGAGAGCCATCAGAGGGATTTGAGCTGAGACACTCCTTTCATATGCAGGAGACCAGTTGGAGCTCTAAGTTAACTTTTTCCAGAGAAAGGTGGTCGGGGATAGCCCCCTGTAATGTCAGAAGAGTACAGTATAGCAGACAGTAAACAGACAGATTTTGGTTTGGGGGTAGATGCTCAGGCAGAGGACCCCTTGAGACCTGACTCGCCTTGCCGTCAGGCCTCTCCGCATGACCTTGTCATGGGTGGGGTCTCCCATGCTGGCTCCCGGCACCAGACAAACCTCGAGCAGAAGCTAGAGAAGCGCTGGACACGCCTCTGGTGCTGCAGGAGCCTGCTTGGTGCAAACACCTGGAACAGGAAGCAACGCTCCTTTTCCTGTGACAGCGTCTTTTCAGCACCTCCCACTGACAGGACCTGAGGGCCAGCCATCAAAGGAAAAACACTGAAAGAACTCGGGTTCCTGTTCACAGAGCAGTGAAAGAGGGTGAATCTGGAGCTTATAGGCGTGAGCGTCTAGCCGTCATCGGCGGGACGAGGCACCGCCTGAGCAGGGCTTGCAGTGCAGCCGCACTGGTGGGCAGGCCAAGGTGCGCTGGGAGACAGGCCAGACTGCGCTTGGCGCGGGTGAAGCAGTGGTCGCTTTGATTACAGTGCGATCGCCTCGACCAGGAATCAGGGCACTTGACTGTTTTAGAAAGAGAGAGTGTGATCCAAATGGGAGCAGGTAAGGCAGAGAGAGATTAAAAAAAAAAAAGTATGAGCCGTGTAAGTGCAGGGGGAAGTTAGACTGAGTAGGTAAGACGGCAAGGGGTGAACGGTGGAGAAACCAAGAAGTAGGCTGAAGTGGAGGTGGTTAGAACCTGAGTGGGGTCCAGGTCTAAATGGGAAGCCAGCTGAGGTGAACTCCTGAGGTTCCTTTCATATGTGTTGTTCTGTGGAGTCTCTCAGGTCCACAGCCTCTGATATTTGTCACAAAGTCAGAAACTGCTGTAGCCTGAGGGTTGATAAACCCAAACATTTAGCTAAATATTGGCCCACTGCTGTACATCCCTTGCTGACCACCCCTGCCATCTGCCTTCCCCACCAAGAAGCAGCTTTGGATTGCTTATAGTGTATTAACTACTTAGCTGAGTTGGTTTGTGTTTTGACTTTTTATGTAAATGATATTAATCTTTCTCGAAGGCTTGGGTTTAGAATGTTCGCTGTGAGGTTTTGCTGGAAGTGACCCAGGTGTGCTGTTCATAACTGGTGTCCATTGAAGCTTTAAGCGGGGATGCTCTTCTAACAGGCTATAACACTTTTTCACATACAAAATCCACTTTATAATGAATCCAGGCAGTTTCATTTAATTAGTTATTCTACTTAGTGGGATTGTGCCTCCATTTAATTAGCAAAGTCTGAATTTGTGGCAGTGACTAAGCTTTGTAATCAACAGTGTTTTGATGCCTGCAGTTATGTGGAAACATCCAAGTGTAACCTCTCTTGCAGAGTAATGATATCACCTGAATGTGTCTTTGGAACAGAATTAGGATGAAATATGTTATTATTTGTAATTATCCTGCTTACTGAAAGCTATTAGATCTTAGAAAAGGTTTCATAGGCACAGCAGTGATTGTTAAAACTACCAGTATTATATTTTAGCATAGTAATGGTCTTGGTTTTGAAATTTTAGGAACCACTTTTGTGGTCTCAGCTAGTCATCTTGCTTTCTCTGGAAATGTCCTTGCTTTTAAACACATGGTTATAACAGAACTGGTCATCTTAGTAGAACATGGCTTTCATTCAGTTGGTCACCTGACTGAGGAAAGTGGATTGAGTACAGGGTTGCCATCTCTGCTGGCTGCTCCTGTGAATAGTAGAGTTACACACTTGGAGCTGCTCAGTAATGATCGTTTTCTATCATGTGTACCTGGAAGCAGTGCAGATCATTTTGTAGTGATAAAGCAGAATGACACTGACATGCAGAGAAAAGGAAGAATGAAACATGGATCAAGAGGACTTCCTAATCTCAGTATGACAGTCCAGTCCCTAGTTCTAGTCCATTCCCTAGGCTCAGCTGAATCCTTAATTTAGGCCACATGAGAGACTGCAGCCATGAAATTAAAAGACGCTTGCTCCTTGGAAGAAAAGCTATGACCAGCCTAGACAGAATGCTAAAAAGCAGAGACATTACTTTACCAACAAAGGTTTGTCTAGTCAAAGCTATGGTATTTCCAGTAGTCATGCATGGATGTGAGAGTTGGACCATAAAGAAGGCTGAGTATCGAAGAATTGTTGATTTTAAACTGTGGTGTTGGAGAAGACTCTTGAAAGTCCCTTGGACTGCAAGTAGACCAAACCAGTCCATCCTAAAGGAAGTCAGTCCTGAATATTCACTGGAAGGACTAATGCTGAAGCTTAAACTCCAATACTTTGGCCCCCTGACTGAAAGAACTGACTCACTGGAAAAGACCCTGATGCAGGAGGAGAAGGGGGCAACAGAGGGTGAGATGGTTGGATTGCATTACTGACTCAGTGGACATGAGTCTGAGCAAGTTTCTGGGAGTTGGTGCTAGACAGGGAAGCCTGGTGTGCTGTGGTTCATCGGGTTGCAGAGTCGGATACAACTGGGTGAGTGAACTGAATAAATGTATGAAAAATAGTAAGTGTAGAAGTGTTAGTCACTCACTCGTGTCCAACTCTTTGGAACCCCGTAGACTGTAGCCCACCAGGCTCCTCTGTACATGGAATTCTCAAGGCAACAATACTGAAGTGGATTGCCATTCACTTCTCCAGGGTATTTTCCAGACCCAGGGATTGAACCCAGGTCTCCTGTGTTGCAAGCACATTCTTTACCATTTAAGCTTCCAGAGAAGCCCAAAAATGATAGTAAAAAAATACAAAAACAACAAATAGAGAAAAACAGATACTCAAAGCGTAAAACATGTCATGATGCAGGAACTCTTCTGTACTGTTAGTCTGTGAAGTGATTGTATAATTTAGTCCCAACAGGAAACAGATGACTCAGTTAGTTAAGGCTAATTAGAAGAGGGTTTATACACAGAGGGCTGTTCACAGCATTTGGGGTACAGGGGAACCACGAGGGCTGGTGCAGTAATCATGGGATGGTGGTGGTGGAGGTTGGGGTGAGGTGGACCCAAGGCCACCTCAAGGGGAGTAGTGGCCCTGAATTGAAGGCCCAGCCAGATGGTCACTCAGAAATTATTTTCTTATTGGACCTTTAAGTATTAACATTCATTAAAGCTGAAATTGCAAAATTCTCACTCTTACTGGTCCAGCTTAAGACTTACTGTGTTTTATTAACTCATTTTTAATGAAGAAGCTGGCTTCCCTGGTGGTTCAAGTGGTAAAGATGCGATGCAGGAGACCCATTTTGATCCCTGGATTGGGGAGATCCCCTGGAGAAGGGCATGGCAACCCATTCTAGTATTCTTGCCTGGAGAATTCCATGGACAGAGGAGCCTGGCAATCTATAAGTCCATGGGGTCGCAAAGAGTCAGACAGGACTGAGTGACTAACACTTTCCTTCTAAGTCAAGCCTCTAGGTATCGTTTCCCCTCGTTGACACGAGTAGCAACTGAAGTCAGCACTGCTTTCATTCGATGCATCCTGTCCGTGACGCTGGCTCAGGGCAGGGCAGGGCACTGATGTCGGCTCTCTCCCTGCCTTATCTCACAGATATTCCTCGAAGTCCTATGGGATGGTGCCCAGATTACCCCCCACTCATCGTCTAAGAAAGCAACTAAGGTGCTGAGAAATTCACAGTGTGGGGGTTGATTTCTGGTTCTCTTCAATAGCATATTTTATTTGTTAGATTGATTAAACCTCACCTTTAAATAAAAGTGGGGCTACCAGGTAGAGTTGTGTAGGCTCTGTATTATTCAAGGGAACACGTCTGAGTGGTGACATTTTATCATAGACATTGTGATGTCAGTTACGATGCTTTTCTGATAAATGGTCATAAATGTATCTGAGGAAGGGGAAGTGAGTTTTAAATTAATTCTTAGGTAACTATGGGTCAGTGCAGAACGTCTCACCACTGCCACATAGAAGAGATTTATGTATTATTGTTATTCAGTCACTCAGTTATGTCCGACTCTCTGCAACCCCACGGATTACAGCACGCCAGGCTCCCCTGGCCTTCACCATCTCCTGGAGCTAGCTCAAACTCACATCCATAGAGTCAGTAATGCCATCCAATCATCTCATCCTCTGTCGTCCCCTTCTCCTCCTGCCTTCAATCTTTGCCAGCGTCAGGGTCTTTTCTATGTATTATATTCAATTTTAAATTCATCCAGAGGTTGAGTCAAACCAAAAACATCTGAAGTCTGACTGAAAATGACAATTAGATGGAAGGAGAAGTAACCAAATCCCTGTAACAGAACAAAAAACTTCTGAAAATTACTTTTACAACAAGCTTGAAACAAAAGTTTATGGAACTCAGAGTATTCTCTTAAAAGAGTTCTAGGTTTTAATAAGAAACAGTGACTAAATGACTAAATTATAAAACCATGTTTTAAGTGTTCCATCATTATTGAGATCATAACATTTTTTGAAGGCCTTGTTATTGTTGCTTAGTCATTAAGTTGTGTCCTACTCTTTTTTGACCCCAAGGACGATAGCCTTCAAGGATCCTCTGTCCATGGGATTTCCCAGGCAAGAATATTGGAGTGGGTAGCCATTTCCTTCTCCAGGGGATCTTCCAAAGCCAGGAATCAAACCCGAGTCTCCTACATTGCAGTCAGATTGCCACTGAACCACCAGAGAAACCCCTTTCTAAGACCTGGGCACATATAAATAACACATGTAAGCCTATGCTGGAAGCTTTATAAGTGAATTAATTTCAGAACTATTTATTTATTTTCTCAGACATTGTAAGTAGTGATTTTGCTGCCTTTGTTGTACTGGAAAAATTATCACAGTAGAATTAAAAACTTGTTAGCTATTTCAGTTGATATATTTGAAATAATTAGAAGCAAAATCCTAAATGGTTAATAGCTATAATATGATCTAAAATCAGAAACTTTAAAGAGCTACATCCAGTACCTAAGGGGTGGATATTAAAAGGTTCATTTGTTTTTCACGTAAGAAGTTAGTTTTTTTTTTTTTTTTAAGTTTATCAGTAATCTTCAGTTTATATTCATAGAAGCCAAACCACAACTTTCACCTTAATGTCCCAGCTGAAGGGCCAGGTAGAATTGTTACTGAACTGGCAAGAACACATCTTGCAGAATATATCACCTGTTTCTCATAGGCATAGAAATAACTTTCAAGTACCTGGAGCTTCAATAAGTGTTTTCCTTCCTGCTGCAAATATGGATGCCATTAGGTTACCTGCTGCAAATATGGATACGTTAGGTTTCACCCCCCTTCCCCCCGCCCCCACTTGCTTTAGTTGAAAGCAGTAAAGAGAACCTTTCAGTTAGGCATCTTGGGCAAAGTTATACAAATAACCTTCCTTTCGGTCACCTTCATTCCTATTCTGGGATATGGAAATTGAGATGTAGACAGACTTTCTTTTATGGAATTGTCTTTTCAGTGGTCTTAAGATTAATCCCTGGGTGAATGTTAATTTCTCATGGTGTTTTTCTTTCTTTCAGTTCTGCTGATCAGGGACCATGTCCATTTCATACCCCCAGGGCCTGGAGTAGCACCTAGCACATTACAGGTGCGCAGGGCCCTTGGCACTCATTTCACATGCTGGCAAGGCTATGCTCAAAATCCTTCAAGCTAGGCTTCAGCATTATGTGAACTGAGAACTTCCAGATGTACAAGCTGGGTTTCAAAGAGGCAGAGGAACTAGAGATCAAATTGCCAGCATTCGTTGGATCGTAGAGAAAGCAAGGAAATTTCAGAAAAACATCTACTTCTGCTTCATTAACTATGGTAAAGCCTTTGATTGTGTGGATCACAACAGACTGTGGAATGTTCTTCAAGAGACCACCTTACTTGTCTCCTGAGAAACCTGTATGCGGGTCAAGAAGCATCGGTTAGAACCAGACATGGAACAACTGACTGGTTCTAAATCGGGAAAGGAGTATGACAAGGCTGTATATTGTCACCCTGCTTATTTAACTTCTATGCAGAGAACATCATGCGAAATCCCGGGCTGGATGGATCACAAGCTGGAATCAAGATTGCTGGGAGAAATATCAACAACCTCAAATATACAGATGATACCACTCTAATGGCTGAAAGTGAAAAGGAACTAAAGACCCTCTTGATGAGAGTGAAAAAGCTAGCTTGAAACTCAACATTCAGAAAAACTAAAATTATGTCATTTTGTCCCATCATTTCATGGCAAATAGAAGGGGAAAAACATGCAAGCAGTGACAGATTTTCTTTTCTTGGGCTCTAAAACCACTGTGGACAGTGACTGCAGCCATGAAATGAAAAGATGCTTGCCCCTTGGAAGGAAAGCTATGACAAATCTAGTCAGTGTGTTAAAAAGCAGAGACATCACTTTGCCAACAAAGGTCCATATAGTCAAGGCTATGTTTTTTCCCGTAGTCACATATGGATGTGAAAATTGAACCATAAAGAAGGCTGAGTGCTGAAGAATTGATGCTTTCAAGCTGTGGTGCTGGAGAAGACTCTTGAGAGTCCCTTGGACTGCAAGGAGAACAAACTAGTCAATACTAAAGGGAATCAACCCTGAATGTTCCTTGAAAAGACTGATGCTGAAGCTGAAGCTCCAATACTTTGGCCACCTAATGTGAAGAGCTGACTCATTGGAAAAGCGCAAGGCTGGGAAAGACTGAAGGCAAAAGAGGGGACAGCAGAAGAAGAGATGGTTGGATAGCATCGCAGACTCAATAGACATGAATTTGAACAAACTCTGGGAGATAGTGAAGGATAGAGGAGCCTACTGAGCCGCAGTCTTTGGGGTCACAGAGTCAGAAGTGACTTAGCAACTGAATAACAGCAACAGTATTTGTTACTTTACTGTCTGACTTTTGTCTGTCTGCCTGATCATGTAGGAATCCTACTATTTCTTAGACACAGAGCTGTGCTATCATAAGAATGTTAGGAATATTTTGTGTTTCTTCACTAGTTGATAGGGGTACAAAAAAATTACCATTGACAGTGTATCTGGTGGTAAGCTCCCTACATTGTTTCTTTTCATTTCTTTTTTAAGTAGGAAGACATTCACCTCAACAGACAAATTCTTATCAGTTATCTTTTGGTTTTTGTCATTTTGCAAGGAGGGAATATCCTTTTTTTAAAACAGTTTTTTAAATTGAAGGAGTCAGACACGACTGAGGAACTTCACTTTCACTTTTCACTTTCATGCATTGGAGAAGGAAATGGCAACCCACTCCAGCATTCTTGCCTGGAGAATCCCAGGGACAGGGGAGCCTGGTGGGCTGCCGTCTCTGGGGTCGCACAGAGTCGGACACGACTGAAGCGACTTAGCAGCAGCAGCATAGTTGATTTACAGTATTGTGCCAGTCTCTGCTATACAGCAAATAGAGTCAGTTCAGCTCAGTTCAGTCCCTCAATCGTGTCTGAGTCTTTGCGACCCCATGAATTGCAGCACGCCAGGCCTCCCTGTCCATCACCAACTCCTGGAATTCACCTAAACTCATGTACATCGAGTCAGTGATGCCATCCAGCTATCTCATCCTCTGTCGTCCCCTTTTCCTCCTGCCCCCAATCCCTCCCAGCATCAGGGTCTTTTCCAGTGAGTCAACTCTTCTCATGAGGTGGCCAAAGTATTGGAGTTTCAGCTTCAGCATCAGTCCCCATATATACATAATTTTTTATATTCTTTTCCATTATGGTTTAATCATAGGATATTGAATGTAGTTCCCTGTGCGATACATAATGACCTTTTTGTTTATCCATTCTAAATGTAGTAATAATTTGCACCTACCAACCCCAGATTCCCAGTCCATCCCTCTCCCTCCCCACATCCCCCTTGGCAACCACAAATCTATTCTCTGTGTTTGTGGGTCTGTTTCTGTTTTGTAGACAGGTTCATTTGTGCCATATTTTAGATTGCATGTAAAAGTGATGGCATAAGGTATTTTTTTCTCTTTCTGGTTTACTTCACTTCGTATGATCTCTGTTTGCATCCGTTTTGCTGCAGATGGCATTGCTTCATTCTTCCTTATGGCTGAGGAATATGCCATTGTATGCATGCACCGCTTCATGCATTCATCTGATGGACATCTAGGTTGTCTCCATGTCTTGGCTACTGTGAATAGTGCTACTGTGAGCATAGGGTGTGTGTGTATTTTTGAATTACGGTTCTGTCCAGGTGTATTCCCACGAGTGGGATTGCTGGATCACATGGTAGCTCTATTTTTAGTTTCCTGCAGAACCTCCGTACTGTTTCCATAGTGGCTGCACCAACTTACCTTCCCACCAACAGTGTAGGAGGGTTCGAGGAAGGAGCATTCTTAAATATTTTTCTACTAGAAGGCTGCTAGAACTATGCTAAGAGTAATATCATAAGTCTGTTTTCTCTTAGTTCTCAGCGTGAGTGAGTAACCTTCTGACCCCCAGTTTCTCCATCTTTGGGTATGTCTATGAATACACGTATGTTTGGAAGTATTTTGTGAACAGTAAGGTGCTTGCAGTGTTGTCATTCGTCTGTACCTGACTTCCTTTCGCTTTTGTTTGCTTATAGTTTGCATCCTTTCTAATCTAGTTTTTAAATATTGTTTGATGAGAATAGTGAAAAGTACATCTAATGTGGTCTCATCAAAATGTTCTATGAGATTTTAAAATTGAATTTCTTGGGAAGGCTGTTTAAAAAAAAGGGTAAACAAAAAAAACCAATTTTTAAAACTTAGTTTTCATTTTTATTGTGTTTGTATGTGCAGTCATTAGGAGTCAGATAGTTATACAAGTTGCTGTGAAAAACATTACTTCCTAAAAGCAGACACTTAGTTTTTTTAACTGATAAGTTTCATCTACCATCATGGCTGTGAAATCATTCGCAAATGCTTGTATTGCTCTCCTTGGATACTTCAGTTTGAGGCATTTTCTTTTGGCTTCTGTGGAAGGTGAGAATTCAGCTGCCCTCTCTGCTACCCTGTGCTTCTGTCTGCCGTTCTTTCTGTACAGTTATGCTCATGGCTCAGGGTTCAGGGCTTACTTTTCCTTTTCTGCCCAAGATTTGTCTTGTCTGAAGTTAGCAATTGCTGGTCTAAATGCATGTGTGCGCACACACTTACACTGAATTCTCTGCCTACTCCTCAGTAATTCAGTCTCAGACCTCCCTTTGGTTGGGTGAATCTCCTCTCAGTACATGGACGCTCCTTAGAGATGCTTCCAGTTGTACCTTCCTGCGGAGCTCTTTCTGAGGCTTCTGCCTGCAGCTGCCCTCCTGATCGTCCCTTGCTGTCTTCCTCTTGCTTGTTGGAGAGCTTTCTTGGTTTGTTCAGTCAATTTGGTAGAGCAGCTCTTCCAGTGGATTTGTACATGTGTGAATGATAAATGTTTTAAAGACTTTACATTGAGTAGTTTGCTTGCATTGGCTGTGTGTCAAACTCTGGATCCAGAGCACTTTCCTTGGAATTTTGGAGGCATTTCTCCATTGTATTTTAGCTTCCGGTGTGTTAAATCCAGTGTCATTCTGCTTCTTGGTTCTTAGTATGCAATCTTTTTTTTTTTTTTAATCTTTGGAAACTTATGTGGCCTTTTCTTTGCCCTAAAAGAAATTGCACGTTCAGAAATTTCATAAAGATGGGCCTGTGACGGATAGCTTCATTCATTGTGCTGTCAGCTGTTCAGTTCAGCTGCTCAGTCATGTCCGACTCTTTGCGATCCCATGGACTGCAGCACCCAAGACTTCCCTGTCCATCACCAACTCTGGGAGTTTGCTCAGACTCATGTCCATCGAGTTGGTGATGCCAGCCAACCATCTCATCCTCTGTCGTCCCCTTCTCCTCTTTCCTTCAATCTTTTCCAGCATTAGGATCTTTTCTAATGAGTCACTTCTTTCCATCAGGTGGCCAGAGTATTGGAGCTTCAGCATCAGTCCTTCCAATGAATATTCAGGACTGATTTCCTGTAGAATTGACTGATTTGATCTCCTTGCAGCCCAAGGGACTCTCAAGAATCTTCTCCAGGGGACTTCCCTGATGGTCCAATGGTTAAGACTCTGTGCTTCCAATGCAGGGGGTGTAGGTTTGATCCCTGGTCAGGGAACTATGATCCCACATGCTGGGAGGCATAAAAATTAAAAAAAAAAAAAAAAGAAAGAAAAAAAAGTCTTTTCTAAAAAGCATCAAGTTTTAGGCCCTTTGAATCTGGAAATTGTATCCTTGAGCTCAGGGAATTTTTTAATTGGTAGTTTCTCAGATTCTGATCAGAGAAGGCAATGGCACCCCACTCCAGTACTCTTGCCTGGAAAATCCCATGGATGGAGGAGCCTGGTGTGCTGCAGTCCATGGGGTTGCTGAGTTGGACATGACTGAGTGACTTCACTTTCACTTTTCACTTTCATGCATTGGAGAAGGAAATGGCAACCCACTCCAGTATTCTTGCCTGGAGAATCCCAGGGATGGGGGAGCCTGGTGGGCTGCTGTTTATGGGGTCACACAGAGTCGGACACGACTGAAGCGACTCAGCAGCAGCAGCAGCAGCAGCAGCAGATTCTGAGTGCTGCTTCAACTTGTAGTGTAGAAAAATGTTCTAGGTTGTTCTAGGTTGTATTTTTGTTGCCATAACCTTGGACTTAGCTTTTTCTCCAAAGAATCCGGGTTTCTTTTGGTTCAGTTCAGTTCAGTCACTCAGTTGTGTCTCTCTTTGCGACTCTATGGACTGCAGCATGCCAGGCCTCCCTGTGCATCAGCAGCTCCTGGAGTTTACCCAAACTCATGTCCGTTGAGTCAGTGATGCCATCCAACTATCTCATTCTTTGTTGTCCCCTTCTCCTCCTGCCCTCAATCTTTCTCAACACCAGGGTCTTTTTAAATGAGTCAGCTCTTCGCATCAGGTGGCCACAGTATTGGAGCTTCAGCTTCAACATCAGTCCTTCCAATGAACACTCAGGACTGATCTGCTTTAGGATGGACTAGCTGGATCTCCTTGCAGTCCAAGGGACTCTTAAGAGTCTTCTCCAACACTGCAGTTCAAAAGCATCAATTCTTTGGCACTCAGCTTTCTTATAGTCCAACTCTTACATCTATACATGACTACTGGAAAAACCATAGCCTTGGCAAAGTAATGTCTCTGCTGTTTAATATGCTGTCTAGGTTGGTCATAACTTTCTTTCCAAGGAGCAAGTGTCTTTTAATTTCATGGCTGCAGTCACCATCTGCAGTGATTTGGGAGCCCCCCCAAATAAACTCGCCCACTGTTTCCCCATCTATTTCCCATGAAGTGATGGGACCAGATGCCATGATCTTAATTTTCTGAACGTTGAACTTTAAACCAACTTTTTCACTCTCTTCTTTCACTTTCATCAACAGGCTCTTTAGTTCTTCTTCACTTTCTGCCATGAGGGTGGTGTCATCTGCATATCTGAGGTTATTGATATATCTCCCGGCAATCTTGATTCCAGCTTGTGCTTCTCCCAGCCTAGCGTTTCTCATGATGTACTCTGCATATTAAGTTAAATAAGCAGGGTGACAATATACAGCCTTGACGTACTCCTTTTCCTATTTGGAACCAGTCTGTTGTTCCATGTCTTTTGGTGGCTAATGGTAATTTAAACACCAAGATCTCGTGGTTATGTGTCTTCCTTGCTGCCAATTGAAGACAAAGCTAGTAAGAAAAATAATAAGTGAGTGTATGTATATTATTCCTGTATATTTTATAAGTGTATTTTATATAACAACACACACACACATATATATGTATATACCATAAGTTCATATTTGATACCAACAATTGCAGTCTAACACCAGAGGTTATATATTTAACAGTGAGGAAACTTTCTGCCTCATTTCAGTTTATTTATTTGTTCAAGCCTTGAATGCACATAAAAATAGAAGTTTTAAAATAAGCATTCTAAAAAAAAAGAAGCATTCTGTGCCACTGCTTAGAAAATCTAATCCCTAAAGTGCAGTATCTGTTTATAGTTCTTTTTTAGGTAAAATTTACATCCAGTAAAATACACACATCCTCTGTGCACAGCTTATGAGTTTTGACAGGGCACAGATCTGTGTAACCTGTCCCTCTATAAAGCTGAGAATATTTTTGTCACAGCTGAAAGTTCCCTTAGGCTTTTTCCTCCATTAGTCATGAGAAGAATATAAAAGCAGTAATGTCCACGTGGAGATACTGGAAGTAAGAGAGCCAGAAAAAACATTAAGGTATGTTCTGTGTTATAAATTCAGTCTGTTTTAGACACTCACTTGGGAGACCACTCATTATTTAATGTTTGCTTTATTATTTGCAGACAACAGACTAATGTTTCCTTCAATGCTGAAAAAGTGTCAGTCTCGCTTCAGTGCCAGAGCATGTGGCTCTGTATGTGTGTGCAAGTATAAATACGCACATCTTATTTCATATCGATCAGTATTTTCCTACATAATTAAGAAAAACAGGTGCTTTCCCTAAAGATTGGGGCAGTGTGCAGGGAATCACTAGAGTGATAAGACACACTCAAATCCAGCCTTTTGTTGAAAAAGACTTGAGAAAAGTACCAAACTCTCTTAATTTCCAGTTTTCTCATGAAGTTGGGTAAAGCAGCTGTTGGAACTTGAAGAGTCATCTGCTGTGGCCCTCTTGCCTTTCAAGTACATGTAAGGCAGATGCTGAATGATTATCTAGGGTCACTTCTGATGGCAACCCTCTCCAGTAAGCTTGCCTGGAAAATCCCATGGATGGAGGAGCCTGGCAGGTACAGTCCATGGGGTTGCCAAGAGGCAGACGTGACTGAGCGACTTCACTTTCACTGGGCTTTCTGAGAAGTGCGTCCCATTGCTTTCTGTGTTCTCATGTAATAATAATCAGGTAAAGCGTCCAAAGTATGAAATGATAGTTTTTAGTAGAATTTATTTAGAACACCAAGGTGAATCTTCTTATTCAGAATGATGGAAAAGGCTTATTGTGAGCAGACCCTGTAATTGAGAGAACTTGGTTCAGATTGTCAGTGTACTATACACTTAAATCTCCTACTTTGTGTCTAGTCATAAAGTGAGCTAATGATACCACAGTAGCAGTTTTAGCCATTTTAAATTTTTCTGTAATTTGTCATCTTCAGTAAATATATTTTCGTATCATTTAGTCCAGTTACTCCCTGGCATTTTACTAGAGAGATGCAGTTAGGGAGGCAGAACTTAAGTCTGCCTAATCTTCCCTGGCATTGCCTGTCTGCCTTTTGAATGGTGTAGTCAGTGCAGGGGTGACGTCAGCCCTCCGGAAGTGCTTGTCAGCTTATCCCCAGATGCAGTTACTGGCCAAGTGTTGCTTGTCTCACTGGAGGAGAAAAGCCTGAGGGAAGAGTTGTAGCCTTCTTCCATTTTCATTTGCTGACACCTGCTGCCACTTCTAAATTCAGCAAATGGCTGAGAATTTCTGCAACAGGGCACCTAACATGCCATGCAGCCTGCGTGAATGTTGGGCACTCAGTAAATATCTGCCTAAAAATCACTTCATAGATTCTCTGCAGGTTGAGTAAGTATGGTTCTGTTGTGAGGGTTACAGTGGGGATCAGTTTGTGTCTGTTCTTCAGGAATGTCAGAGCAGTTTACCTGCCGGCCTATTTGCCTGAGATTTCTCAGCTTTCCAGGAGCAGTGTGAGGGGCACCATGGGGCATATTGTCAGGTTACTAGACTCTGGCATTAAAAAGAGGGAGGGAAAGGCAGCCGTCTCGCTAGTCCCTGGAGGGAATGTTTTACAAAGACATGGCAGCTCAGCCTGCAGTGCGGATGGAAGGGGGTGACCAGAAGTGTCCCAGGCTGGGACAGAGAAACACTGGGGAGGACCTATGAGCCAGGGTCTTCTGGAGTGAGCTTAAACCTCAGGAACACTGGGTCAGCTTCTCTTTTACTTACAGTCTGGGGCCTTGATTTTTCATATTGGCAGTGAGACTTGATTAAAAAGAAAAGAATTTGAGAACTTAAAGTTAAGACTTCTTTCATTTAACTCCTTTTAAAGTACATATTGGAGAAGGCAATGGCACCCCACTCCAGTACTCTTGCCTGGAAAATCCCATGGACAGAGAAGCCTGGTGGGCTGCCTTCCATGGGGTCGCTAAGAGTCGGACACGATTGAGCAACTTCACTTTCACTTTTCACTTTCCTGCATTGGAGAAGGAAATGGCAACCCACTCCAGTGTTCTTGCCTGGAGAATCCCAGGGACGGGGGAGCCTGGTGAGCTGCCGTCTATGGGTTCGCACAGAGTCAGACATGACTGAAGCGACTTAGCAGCAGCAGCAGCAAAGTACATATGTGCAGTTGTCTTTCCATAGTCAGATGGTGAATTTTGTTTTGTTTTCTAAATTGGCATCAAAAGAAATAAATTGTGAATGTATTTCAATATACCAGTTTATGTTCAGCTGTTCAGAATATCGTCAGTCAGCTATTCTGTGTTAGCCAAATGTGTCAGAATAAATAGGGTGGACATTTATCATCTCTGAACAGTGCTTAAATTTTAACTTTTGGATAAAAAGGATTGGATATCCATGACATTTAATATATTTTTAAAAAATCCAATCAGCTGTCACTTCATTTGGAGAAAAAAAGGTGAAAGTGGAAAGGTAGAAGGTATTCCTAATGCTGTATATCTAATCAAGCTCTGTGGTCCAAGAATAGAATTGGATATCATGGCTTACAGTGGAATTTGAAGCCTTACTTAAGTGCTGAGCTTTGCTGGGATTGAATATCAAGTCACGTGAAACCTGTCATACGTCATTCTCATTGAGGACTCCCTTCCACCCCTCCCAGAGTTGTGTGATTCTCGTGGACCTCACTGTATATCTTGTATGAGAGAGAAAATCTCAGAAGCTATGGCCAACACCAGAACTACTGGAAACAACTTTTCAGTTTTTACTCCTTTTTTGATCTTGAATATTTTTAGCCCCAAAGTCTGTGTTTAGAGTATCTGAAGTCTTTATTGTACAGCACTATTGAGGCAAAGGAGAAGGGGAAAGATACCCAACTGAATGCAGAGTTACAGAGAATACCAAGGAGAGATAAGAAAGCCTTAAGTGAATCATGTAAAAAAATGGAGGAAAACAATAGAATGGAAAAGACTAGAGATCTCTTTTAAGAAAATTTGACATAACAAGGGAACGAACATTCCATGCAAAGATAGGCACAATAAAGGACAAAAATGGCAAGGACCTAACAGAAGCAGAATAGGTTAAGAAAAGGTGGCAAGAATACACAGAACTGTACAAAAAAGCTCTTAATGACCCAGATAACCACAGTGGTGGGTCACTCACCTCGAACCAGACATCCTGGAGTGTGAAGTCAAGTGGGCCTTAGGACGCATTACTACCAGCAAAGCTAGTGGAGGTGATGGAATTCCAGCTGAGCTATTTCAAATCCTAAAAGGCGATGCTGTTAATGTGTTGCGCTTATTATGCCAACAAATTTGGAAAACTCAGCAGGGACCACAGGACTGGAAAAGGTCAGTTTTCATTCTAATTCCAAAGAAGGGCAATGCCAAAGAATGCTCAAACTACTGTACAGTTGTACTCATGTCACACGCTAGTAAGATTATGCTCAAAATCCTTCAAGATAGGCTTCAGCAGTATGTGAACTGGGAGCTTCCAGATGTACAAGCTGGATTTCAAAAAGGCAGAAGAACCAGAGATCAAATTGCCAACATATGCTGGATCATTGGAAAAAACAAGGGAATTCCAGAGAAACATCTGCTTCATTGACTATGCTAAAGCCTTTGACTGCGTGGATCACAACAAACACACAACAAACTGTGGGATATTCTTCAAGAGATGGGAATACCAGACCACCTTACCTGCCTCCCAAGAACTCTGTATGCAGGACGAGAAACAACAGTTAGAACCGGACATGGAACAATGGAATGATTCAGAATTGGGAAAGGAATACATTAAGGCTGTATATTGTCACCCTGCTTGTTTAACTTATATGCGGAGTACATCATACACAATGCTGGGCTGGAGGAAGCACAAGCTGGATTCAAGATTGCTAGAGAAATATCAACAACCCCAGATAGGCAGATGATAGATACCATTTTAATGGCTGAAAGTGAAGAGGAACTAAAGAGCCTTTTGATGAAGGTGAAAGAGGAGAGTGAAAAAGCTGGCTTACAACTCAGCATTGAAAAACCAAAGATCATGGAATCCAGTCCCATCACTTCATGGCAAATAGATGGGGAAAAAGTGGAAACAGTGTCAGATTTCATTTCCTTGGGCTTTAAAATCAATGCAGACGGTGACTACAACCACGGAATTAAAAGACACTTGGTCATTGGAAGAATAGCTATAGCAAACCTAGACAGTGTATTAAAAGCAGAGACATCATTTGCTTTGCCAACAAAGGTTCATACAGTCAAAGCTATAGTTTTGCCAGTAGTCATGTATGGATGTACAAGTTGAACCATAAAGAAGACTGAGTGCCAAAGAATTGATGCTTTTGAACTGTGGTGTTGGAGAAGATTCTTCAGAGTCTCTTGGACTTCAAGGAAATCAAACCAATGAATCCTAAAGGAAATCAACCCTGAATATTCATTGGAAGGACTGTTGCTGAAGCTGAAACTCCACTATTTTGGCCACCTGATGGGAAGAGCCAACTCCTTGGAAAAGACCCCCATGCTGGGAAAGATTGAGGGCAAGAGGAGAAGGGGGCAAAAGAGGATAAGATGGTTGGATGGCATCACCAATTCAATGCATATGAGTTTGAGCAAACTCCGAGAAATAGTGAAGGATGGGGAAGCCTGGCATGCTGCAGTCCATAGTGTCACAAAGAGTCAGACATGACTTAGTGACTGAACAACAAATTGAGCAAAGACTGTCTAGAAGGTTCTTGGAGGTGACTCTGCCTTAGAGTGTTCTTCTCTGCAGGATCCTGTGAGAGGCCTCAAGTTTTCAAAAACCTTGGTTTTATCCGTTCCCTGGGCTGGTCCAGTTCTAGTAAGAAGTGAGCTGTACTGACCTCTTATTAAAGCCATGGAACATGGGAATTAGAAATGTTGTATGTCAAATGTGCAACAGTGTAGTATTGAGGTACCTTGTAGGTGCCAGCCAATCAAGAGGTTGCTCTTTGGACAAAGGCTTAAGGGATGTATTGTCCAGGTTGTGATGAACAATTCATTTCCACTATAGGAAATGAGCATTTTTAATGATTAAATAGCAAATGTACTTTATTGTGATTCAAGAGACCTGGGTTCCTCTCAGCCTTAGCACCCTCTTCTGAGAAACTTCTGTTTCTTTTAATTCCTTAGACACTTCTGTGTCTTTTAATTCCTTAGCACTCCTCTTCTGAGAGTGAAGTGGAGAAAGAAGTGAATGTGCAAGCTGAGGAGCAAAAGAAGAAAGATGAGGCCCAAGTAGACTTGTGCACCCACGGAAGCCACAGGAGCAGAAACAAGGGGAGCCAGAGGCCAGGGACACTGATACAAATTGTTGGACTGTATTCCTGCTGTTTAGAACTTGTCTCAGTGGATCTAGGACACCTGTGGCCATTGTGACCACCTCAGCCACCTTTGAGAGATCCACCTTGCTCTTTCCAAATGGTCCCGTTTGGTCCTTTGCCCTGGACCTGTGACATTCTGGACTAGTTCTCACTTGCAGCTGTATGTAGCACATGTATGATAAATCCTCTCTTTGTTGCCTTAGCTGAAGGGGAAAAAAGAAGAAAGACCTGGGTTCTAGTTGTAATTTTGCCACCACCTTTATGACCTTGGGCCTATGTGCATCCTCAGTTGTGTCCGACTCATTGTGACCCCACGAACTGTAGCCTGCCAGACTCCTCTGTCCATGGGCTCTCCAGGGAAGAATATCGGAGTAAGCTGCCATTTCCTATTTCAGGGGATCTTCCTGACCCAGGGATCAATCCTGCATCTTCTTCCTTGGCAGGTGGGTTCTTCACCACTGAGCCACCAGGGAAGCCCACCTGTATGATTTTAGCAGTCCTGTTACCTTTTGGGGCCCTGATGCCCTCGTCTGAAAAAGAAGGGATGGAATTCAGAGGCCTGGAGTCCGAGCCTGCACAGTTCAGACACAGCATTTGCCTTGCTTTATTATAGAGCTTGATGCTTGTAATAAATTCCAGCTCTCATCCAGATGCCAAGAGAAGCCTGCGTTTCCCTCCTTCTGCTCTTTTGCTGCTTATGGTAATAAAATGGTTGACTCATAGATTAAAAGCTGTTTTAAAGATCAGTCCAGCACAGTCATCCATCTGATGCTTGGGGAAGCCCACAGTGCCTTCAGAGCGATCAGCTCTTCGGGTCTGAAACATTGCACTAGACGCTTAGACTTCCCTGGGGCCCTCCCAGCTAGTGGTTAGAGTAGATCTGAGAGGGGGCTGGAAAAATCCTGGTTCCTGAACTTAGCTTGGAGAACAGGGTCTACTTAGAATGGGATAGAATTGAGACCCATGGCCCTTCCATGGGGAATCTTGGGGTTTGAGACATATTTTTAATATATCGTTTAATTCTGTGATCCTATATGACACTCTTACCTCTGAGAAGGCTTTTTCTGTGAGATTTAATCTAAAATATATTAAGGGAATCTCTTTTGCTTCCTAGTGGATATTCCTTTTCTAACTTGCTTGCTTGCTCTTCGGTTTGTTAACCTGGACTGTTCAGAACCGTATAAGGTTTGAGACACTAGCTTACCGGTGTAGTTATGTGACTGGTGTGTGTATGTGTGTAGGAAGATGGGGCATCTGGGTCAGGAAAAAGAGTTCTTTGTTGACACAACCAGACCCACAATCAGAGTACCATTGCATTGTTGATCCCCCATAACTAGACCCACAGGCAGCACAGGAGAGCTCGTGAAATTTCTCTAAGTAGGTGACAGGTTTCACCCCACTGATTTGAGACAGAGAACACTGTATTTTCTTCATTTAGAAGCAGTTCCTCCCTACCCCTCCTCCCCCTAAAAGAGAGAGGAAAACCTTTGCTCCTTTGAGATAGATGAAAGGGTCCTGGGTTCTGACTCTAAACTTCTATTAATAGAAGGTAAATGCGTCTTTGTGAGGGGAGGTTAAGCATTCCTGTCTGTACATTCTCATGACCAGGAGATATCTCGAAGTCCTCGGCTTCTGTAAGAACCTAGAGAGATAGGGATAGCTGTCTGGAGATAGCTCTCCAGTCTTCCTGGCAGTTTGGGAGCTCAGCCAGTGGGCCTAGTCTGGAATGGCACCATTTGGCTTCTTGTGGAGATAAGAGAAGTTTTATCATCCCTTTCAGAAGAGAGCAGTTAACTAGACTGATCGCTATAGATCAAATCCTCAGGGTATGTGAAAAGTAAAATGTTTCTAAGGATGAGAGCAAGCGTTCATTATCTTTATATTGTGTGTATTTCTGTGTCTCAGGGAGCCGGGGCCTTTTACAGGAGCACTGAGAAATCCAGGGATATTTTATTCCCCACATCCACTGATGATGCTTACATGATTCTGGCATTCCTTTTTTCCTTTTTAAATAGTAACTTAAAAGAGAAGTAAAAGGAGTAATCCAGTTGCTTCTGTATCATATGAGTGGAGATTTCTGGAAATTAGGGCCAAAGCTCACTGTGATTCAAATAGAATCCATAGTCTAGGCATGTATTTCTTTTTCTCTGAAAAAAAGGGCGGGTGTTTGAAGACTATTTCTTTTTATTGGTTTTGCTCTTGCTGGTGAAAATGAAGCAGATGGCAAACTGGGGCATTTTAAATTCCACTGCCAGCTAAAACTATAAGGACATAAAGCCTTCTGATTATGCTACATTGATCAAATGATTAAAATGAAAAGACTCATTTTGTAACAGAATTCTCATCTCCGTACTAGACTTACAATGTGAAAATTTTAGAATAAAATGACTGTCTTTTAAAAGAGACTGCTTGTTAATTTGTCTCAATTTTGTCGGTATCGTGGTATCTTAGCATTTCAGGCCGCCGTAACAAAATACCACTGACTGGGCAGTCTAAACAACAGTCGTTTATTTCTCACAGTCCTTGAGACTGGAAGTCCAAGATCAAGGTGCTGAAAGATTTGGTTCTGGGTGAGAGTCCTCTTCTTGGCTAGCTAACGGCTGCCTTCTCACATGGCAGAGAGAGAAAGTTCTAGTGTCTCTTCCTCTTCTAAGGGCACTGGTCCCATCATGGGGGCTCCACCCTCAAGATTTCATCTAAACCGAAAGAAAGAAAGAAAATGAAGTCGCTCAGTCGTGTCCGACTCTTTGCGACCCTATGGATTGTAGCCTGCCAGGCTCCTCTGTCCATGGGATTTTCCAGGCAAGAATACTGGAGTGGGTTGCCATTTCCTTCTCCAGGGGATCTTCCTGACCCAGGGATTGAACCCAGGTCTCCTGCATTGTAGGCAGACACTTTTACCATGTGAGCCATCAGGGAGAATCATCTAAACCTAATTACTTCCCAAAGTACCACCACCTTTAGGGTTAGGGCCTTAACGTACGAATCTGGGGGCGGGGGAACACAATTAGTTTATAACAAGATTTGAGAGTGACTTGCAGTAAAAAATTGCAGGTTCAACAAATACATAATGGTTTCCTTCCTGTAACCCTGAGTGCCAGGGGCCAGCGTGAGGAATTCCGCCCATGGCAAAGGTCATGAGGAAGGAGGCTTGGCATACGCAAAGGCGTGATCAAGCCTCAGGAAACCCCCTGTTCCCGAGCATCTAACCCCAAAACCAGAGTCTGTTTTATGCTCTCACCTACACCTCTGACTTTATGGGGGCTCTCCCCCATAACCGTTTCTCTCGGAGGAGTAAACGTGCAGCTCCAAGACAATAAAAACTCTTGGGCGTGACAAGAGTGTTTCAGCTTACGGACTCCTCTGAAGGTTATCTAGCCCACTTGTATAGGTTTGTCCGGCCACATGTGATTGCTTACAGCCTCCCAACCTGAGAGGCACGAGATGTTTTAGACTTACTAAAGGCAAATTCTTTTGGGGAGTTAGAAATTATTAGTATAGTTGGTTAGGAATTATATTGGTGAAGGGTCTCTTCATTTGTTGTGTCAATAATTGCTGCTAATTCCCTGCTCTGGGTGGGACAAGGATGTCTCAGGTCAAACCTCTCTGCTGACAGACTAGCTTGTGTGACAGGATTATCCATACTCCTGCCACATGATTGTTTACTACCTCTCAACCATAAACAGCACAGAGAGTTTTGGAGTATTTTTGAGAGTCTTAATTAGCATAGGACTTTTTCTTCTTGTTGAGTCAATGATCGCCGCCAGGCCTCTATATCCTTAGGCACCTGGGAATATATAAATCAATGTATTTGGAATATAGCAAAGGGAAATATAGTAGTTTTTGATGTTAGCGATACTAGACTTTTTGAGTTAATGGATTTTCTCTTTTGTAATAGATCACTGTGCTTTGTTATGTATCACTGTGTCCTTGCTATGTAAAAATGTAACTTTATCATATCTTAAGACTAAATAGATCTTAAGGGGAGCACTGGTGAAAGGATTTTCATTTGTTGGGCTGATGTTTGCTGCTAAATCTCCATGTTCCCTACCCTTATAATGCATATAACTAACATATAGGAGAAATAAGTATTAACCTTTAAGCATATAGGAGAAATAAGTATTAACCTTTAAGATTAATCATGTTAACCTTGGGTTAAATAAATTCCTTTCTTGATTGTAACTCACTACACCCTCACCCTATAGGAATGTAACTTTATTTGGAGGGTGGTGCCTGGTTTAAGAAAAAACACCTTTGGAAGAAATAAGTTTTTTGGTTATCAGAAAGAAAGGATCATAAAATGTCAGCAGGTCTCACTCATGGCCAGAAGATGATGTAATATCCCTAAGACCTTTTTTTATTTTTTTTTTATTTTTTATTTTTATTTTTTTTTTTTTTTTTTTTTTTTTAGATTTTATTTATTTTATTTATTTATTTATTTTTTTCATGCATTCCCAAACATGAACCCCCTCCCACCTCCCTCCCCATAACATCTTTCTGGGTCATCCAGAAAGATTTTTTATAAAGATTTTTTTATACATTTATGTGAAGCACCTGATTTTGATAAAGGTCAGGACTGCTGACCCCCACGTGACTCTGTATTCATCCCTATGTGTAACAAAAGGTATATAAGCAAACCCAAAAATAAAGGATCGGATCAGTTTCCGGAAAGACTGATTCCCCCATGTCGCTTCTTTCTTGCTCCCGTTTTTCTGGCTGAATTCCCATCTGGAGCATGGATGCTATTCCACGTAATCCAAGTTATTCAGCCTCCTTTTCTCCACTAATCTTCCTACTACACTATCCGTTTCTAATCTCTCTCTATCTGTGATTAAATATGTATTTTTCCAGAGACACCGACTCCGTCCCCACCTTCGAATCACCATGGATCCACCGGGGCTGGACCCCGGTACCTGAGAAAGGAAGAATATGGGAATAAAAAAGAGATACAAACCCACAAGGATAAAAAAATGAAGCAACAAAATACTAGAGCCAGAAAAAGGGATTTAAAAAATAAGAAGGCTGTATTAGTTATCTGTCATTGTATAGCAAAATATGTCAAGTTAGTGGCTTAAAGGAGCACACTTTTTTTCTGCACGTCAGGAGTCCAGGCACATTTCAGGGTCTCTCAGGGTGAAGTCGGGTGTCTGCTGGAGCTGAGTCACCTTGGGGCTTCCAAGCTCACTCCCTGGCTGTTGGCAGAGTTTAGTTCCTCACGGGGGAATGGGCTGCAGGCTTCATGTCTTGCTGTCTCTTGGCCAGAGGTCACCCTCAGTTCCTTGCCCTGTGGCCTCTCGTGGGGACCTTCATCAAAGTGTGCAAGCTAAGGGGCTGTGCTGCAGACAGAGTCACAGTCTTCTGAAACCTAATCATAGAAGTAACTAGCTCAGTCAGTAAAGAATCTGCCTGCAATGCAGGAGACCCGGGTTTTATTCCTGGGTCGGGACGATCCCCTGGAGAAGGGAATGGCAACCCACTCCAGTCTTCTTGCCTGGAGAATCCCATGGATGGAGGAGCCTGGTAGGTTCCCCGTCCATGGGGTCACAAGAGTTGAACATGACTTTGTGACTAAAGCACTACCACTTTTGCTGTGTTGCACTCATTAGAAGCACATCACTGGGTCCCTCTCACATTCAAGAGGAAGGGAATATGCAGGGTGGGGGATGCCCAGGAATGGGATCTCAGATGGTTGTCTTTGTCTTTTTAATTGAAATATTTATTGAGATATTTGCAGATTCACAGGCAGTTGTTAAGAAATCATACAGAGAGATCTGGTGTGCACTGCACCCCTTCCCCCCGAAGGTGTCATTTTGTAAAAGTAGTATAATAGCACAGCCAGGACGTTGTTATTGTTGCTCAGTCGTGTCTATGTCCGACTCTTTGTGACCCCATGGACTGCAGCACGCCAGGCTTCCCTGTCCTTCACCAACTCCCGGAACTTACTCAAACTCATGCCCATTGAGTCGGTGATACCATCCAACCATCTCATCCTCTGTTGTCCCCTTCTCCTCCTGCCTTCAATCTTTCCCAGCATCAGGGTTTTTTCCCATGAGTCAGCTCTTTGCATCAGGTGGCCAAAGTATTGGAGCTTCAGCATCATTCCTTCCAACGAATATTCGGGACTGATTTCCTTTAGGATTGACGGGTTTGATCTCCTTGCAGTCCAAGGGACTCTCAAGTCTTGTTGTATCTCAGCAATGATGTAATCTAGCAGTCTTACTCACATTTCCCTGTTCTCCTTGTCCTCGTTTGTGTGTCTATTTCTATACAGGTTGGCGCAGTTTTGTTTCATGTGGAGGTTTGTACATTCTCCCCAGCAGGGTGGGATTCCTTGTGTTGGGGGCCATATTGAAACCGTGCACCACTGTCCACCTGATGATTCACGTCCTTCCAGCGTGCAAACATAACTTCACCTCCAGCCAAGGCCCCAGAAGTGTCATCCCATCCCACATCAGTTCAGAGTCCAGAGTCATGTGGTCTGGATCAGGCCAGGCCTTTAAGAGCAGCTCTGTGAGCCCAGTGCCTCTCCCTCTGCAGACCCATGGAGCTAAAGAGATAGGTCATTGGGCCCAGCTTTTGTCGCTGAGCCGATGACCCCTCGCTGGCGTGAAACAGCAGCTGCACCTGGACCTGCTCCATCTCCCCCTGGGTCCTCCTCAGTGTCTCTGGCTCCCGGGCCAGTCGTGTGTGATTCCCCCTCTGAGGGAGGGCTCCGGCTTCTGCAGAGAACCCTTGTCACCAAGGTCAGAGGCAGCAGGAAATGATAAACAGATTTTGAGAATGGTACAGATTTCACAGGCTCCAGGTTGTGCTGTGGTTTTTTAGCTTTTCTCTCCCCAACTTGCCTCCATCTTCCTTGACTGCCTGCTTGCTCTGTGGATCTTAATACTAAAGTGGGTAGCCTTTCCCTTCTCCAGGGTATCTTCCCAGCCCAGGGATCAAACCCAGGTCTCCCGCATTGCAGGTGGATTCTTTACCAGCTGAGCCACAAGGGAAGCCCTGACAACCTTATAGAAGCTGCTTAACCAGCTCCCACAATTGCAGAAGGCCACCTCTCTATAACAAGACTTGTGCAGTCACACACACACACACTCACACACTCACTCACTCACTCACTCACTCACTCCTCACAGTGGTTTGCTTCTTTGGTTGAACTCCAACGGATAGTCATTCCAGAAAGCTTATCTTTAGGCTATGGTGGGGAAGGCAACCCTCAACCAGACTGAAGTCAATGCTGCACCCTCCTGTGTTCCAGATGGAGAATCCTGGGAGATATTTTAAATGCTTCTCATGGGTCCTGGCAGAATCCGTCCCCTGTTGTTTCTAGCAGTGAGTTCAGTAATGCTCATAGATTCAGCTTTTCTTCCCCGTCTCATGCCTCCCCTCCCTCATTCCTGCTTTATAGGATCCCCTCCAAAATAAATGAATACATCCACATCCTTGTCATAGGCTCTGCTTCAGAGAAACCCAAACAAATTCTCATAGAATAATTAACTTTTTTGGTTACTATGTTTCTTATTAAATTATTGCATTTTTACTTAACCAAATGGCAAGTGAGGAAACAGCCTAGCAACAAATTAAAATTAGCAAAGATACAGAAACACTAGGCCAAAGTCAGGTAGGAACTGTAGAAGTAAAATAATCATATGGCCTGACTGAGGGTATGATTTTTCTAGTAAATGTCATTAGTCTTGAAATAGTTACATTGTCTAAAATGTACTTAATTTTTTTCCATGGGCTGTTTCTTGCTTATGACTTGCATACAGCAAAGAAAATTATCAATTGAATAAGTTTCTTAAAGGATGTGCTTACTACCCTCCCCAAACTGGTGTCTGATATGCCAGCCATCCCAGTTGGTTTCAAGTCCATTATTGAATCTCTTTCTGTGGTGTGCTGTTCTTCCTGAGATGAACAAGGGGTTTTAGGTTATCAGTGGAGTTTGCCCTTAATTGTGTTTTGGGGTCATGTTGCTTCTGCCTGAGAGCTTACAATAATCATAATAACAGGGTAATGGTGATGATGTTGGACTGAGTACCTGAGTGCTCAGGTTCTTTACATACCTGCTCAGCTTTAATGCTTATGCCAACCCCAAGAGGTAGCACTGTGGTCCCCATTGTGTAGGTGGGCACACTTGAGATTCAGAGAAGTTAATGCACCCAGGTCACAGAGCTACTGAGTGACAGGTTAGATGCTCATCCCTGTCTGCCTGTCTTAGCTCTGCCTTTAAATGCGTCATCCTTTCTCGTCAGATAGTTTCTGAGGCCTTTGGAGATTGGCATGATGTCCCCGAGGACAGTGTTACAGGCACCGCCTCTTCCACTTTTTGTGTACAGGCCCTGCAAATGCCAGACAGATGCCGTGACAGCCTCTAACCCTAAGGTCAGCTTGAATTCTGGAACGCCATAGCAGGGGTTTACAGTGACTCCTTCTGGCTCACCAGCCTCAGTGACAGGATAGGAGTGAGGCCTGCCCTTCTCTCTTACTGATTTCTGTCTTACCACACATTGTGGGCAGGAAACAGTTCATCACTGAAAGTTCGTCACTTAATTATAAGCTATTGCATCACAATTACCTTCCTTCTAACCTTATTATTCAAGGTTATATTATAGGGGAATTTTAGTTGGTCCTATTCACTGATATGATTTATTGTACCCATGCCCTAAAGGGCTACTTATGAAGAAACTCCAAATAACTTATTCGATGTAAAAGAGAATGAGGTTAAGAAAAAGGAATGGTTGTTGAGAGCTTCCTCAAATGCCAGGTATTGTAATCTCACACATGCTCACATTAATGTTCTGTTTTTATCGTAACTGATTCTGTGCACCAGCGATTTGATGGCAATACCTGTGTGTTTTTCTGTTTATTATTGATGAAGAGTTAGGGAGTTGAGTAAGAATAAAGAGCAATTAACCAAAAATCAGGCCTTTGGACAGGTGCATAGCACAGTAAGTTTAGCTTATTTCTTCTATTTGATTGTAATAACAGTGTTCATTAGAGTATTTTTGGTCATGTTTGAACTAGATATGCTTTTAAAGGTGGTTTCAAAATTTTACCTTAGTATGGGATATTTTTCATATAAACAGAATACCATACTTCACATTGTATGGTGACATAATAAATATTTTTAAACAAACAAAAAAAGTAAAGAACATTTCTTATATTAATCAGTTCAGTCGGTCAGTCGTTTCCGACTCTTTGCAACCCCATGGACTGCAGCATGGCAGGCCTCCCTGTCCATCACCAACTCCTGGAGTTTCTCAAACTCATGTCCATCAGGTTGGTGATGCCATCCAACCATCTCACCCTTTGTTGTCCTCTTCTCCTCCCGCCTTCAATTTTTCTGAGCATTAGGGTTTTTTCCAGTGAGTCAGTTCTTCACATCAGGTGGCCAAAGTGTTGGAGTTTCAGCTTCAGCATCAGTGCTTCCAATGAGCACTCAGGACTGATTTCCTTCAGGATTGACTAGTTTGATCTCCTTGCAGTCCAAGGGAATCTCAAGAGTCTTCTCCAACACCACAGTGGAAAAGCATCAATTCTTCGGTGCTCAGCTCTTTTTATAGGCCAACTCTCACATCCATACATGACTATTGGAAAAACCATAGCTTTGACTAGACAGACCTTTGTCAGCAAGGTAATGTTTCTGCTTTTTAATATGCTGTCTAGGTTGGTCATAACTTTTCTTTCAAGGAGCAAGTGTCTTTTAATTTCATGGCTGCAGTCACCATCTGCAGTGATTTTGGAGCTCAAGAAAATAAAGTCTGTCACTGTCCATTGTATCCCCATCTATTTGCTATGAAGTGATGGGACCAGATGCCATGATCTTCATTTTTTGAATGTTAAGTTTTAAGCCAGCTTTTTCACTCTCCTCTTTCACTTTCATCAACAGGCTCTTTAGTTCTTCTTCACTTTCTGCCATAAGGGTGGTGCCATCTGCATATGTGAGTTATTAATATTTCTCCCAGCAGTCTTGATTCCAGCTTGTGCTTCATCCAACCCAGCATTTCACATGATGTACTCTGCATATGTTAAATAAGCAGGATGACAATATACAACCTTGACATACTGCTTTCCCAGTTTGGAACCTGTTCGTTGTTCCATGTCTGGTTCTAACTATTGCATGTTGACCTGCATACAGATTTCTCAGGAGGCAGGTAAGGTGGTCTGATATTCCCATCTCTTTAAGAATTTTCTGCAGTCAAAGGTTTTGGCATAGTCAGTAAAGCAGAAGTAGATGTTTTTCTGGAACTCTCTTGCTTTTTCGATGATCCAGTGGATGTTGGCCATATGATTTCTGATTGCTCTGCTTTTTCTAAATCCAGCTTGAATATCTGGAAGTTCTCGGTTCACGTACTGTTGGAGCCTTGCTTGGAGAATTTTGAGCGTTACTTTGCTAGTGTGTGAGATGAGTGCAATTGTGCGATAGTTTGAACATTCTTTGGCATTGCCTTTCTTTGGGATTGGAATGAAAACTGCCCTTTTCTAGTCCTGTGGCCACTGCTGAGTTTTCCAAATTTGCTGGCATATTGGGTTCAGCACTTTCACAGCATCATCTTTTAGGATTTGAAATAGCTCAACTGGAATTCCAACACCTTCACTAGCTTTGTTCGTAGTGATGCTTCCTAAGGCCCACTTGACTTCGCATTCCAGATGTCTGGCTCTAGTGTGAGTGATCACACCATCAATTATATTAATAACATGTATTTATGATGCTTAATGAATTCACAGACCCTCTTCCTCTGTGCTTTTAAGCACCTCCAGGTGGTAAAGAGGCAACTTGATCCCCACTTACAGGTGAGACTGAGGCTAGATAACTTGCCCAAGAAACCACAGTGTTGCCATCTTCTGGCTGAAAGCTAGAGTAAACCTCATCAGTTTGGTTGAATTTTTTCTTTGATTTTCCATAACTATTAATAGACTGGATTGGTTGGAAAGAAAGTATGGGTTGAAGAGGAAAGATTGAGACTAGAAAGAGTGTTGATTCTAAATTATACAATCAAAGGCTCAGAGTCTGGGTGGTACAAAGAGATTGTATACTGCTGCTTCTTTATCCTACATGTTTGAGAGAAGTTAGTGATTATTCCAGTTATTTCTAACATGCCCTGCAGAAATGTTGCACCAGAGATGAAGTGAAGGCTGTCTTAACACTGTGAAATGCTGAGAAGACAAAGTATGTTATTCTGAGTATTGAATTATAATACTCTGAGAGAAAGGAGCACAATATTCTGCAGCTGCACACAGAATAAATGAAGCGAATTTTATCCATCAAGATTTTATAGAAAATACTCTAATAAAATGAGGGACAGAGTACATAAAATAGAGCAGTATCATTTTATACTTGTTTCTGCTTAATGCCAAGTCACAAAATTACAATATCACCACCAGAATTATTACCCAACAATAATTAAATCACAGTGAAATGATTTTGGTGTACTTGCATCTCTGTAATTGATCCATAGAAAATATGAACATAGTGTGTGGATTTTGTGGCACTATTAATAGACGTATATGTTTCTGAATTACAAAGGGAATCTGTGCTTATTGTAAACAACTTAAAAAATCATTCTCCATGTTCCCTCTTCCTTCCCACACCCAGTGGCAACATGTAATAATAAATGTTTGTTTGTTTTAAGATGGGATAGGGAATATAAAAGCTAGTGTTTCTGAAACTTGGCGTGAAATGTGTAAAATAATGAAGTTATTTATTGGCAAAAAGATTTGAATGGATGGAAACTAAAAAAGTTGAAACCTGAGACGCCTGCATCCAAAAAAAAAAAAAAAAGTTGAAACCTACTAGGAAAGATCTTAAAGGAACTTTAGGATTCTAGAAAGTAATTGTGTGACTTCAGGGCTGTTTTATTTTTAACAGAAATGTCAGTATGATTTAAGAGTGAGGACCATCTGAGGCATTTTAAAAACCAATTATTTCATTTTGTTAAAGCATGCTCTAATTACTTCAAGATTTTGCCAGGTATGTGTCTATTTGGATGAACTCAGAGCACTCTAACCCATCACAGACTTTATCACACAGCATTACAACTGTTCATTTACTCATCTGTCTCACAGTGTAAGGATTATATTTTGCTTCCCAGTGTATTTCCAGGGTCTGGTAAACCTTATATAGCAAATATAATCACTCATTAAATGGTTTGGGATGAAGGGGAAGGAGGATGCAGGATAAAAGCGCCTCGTCATTCTGAATAGAATGCGTCATTCTGAATAGAATACAGTTTTCCCGGTGGGAGTCGTCAGAAATAGCTTCACTAGATTATCTGCCCTAGTCATTTCCTTCGTGGTCTTTTCAGAATGCATTGGCCCTCGGTGTTACAGCTCAGAAGGGATTGAGTCTTTATCTCTTCTGTTGTCATTTCAGTTACAAATGGGTGTCCCAGATTAGGGTTCATGTTAGCCCGTGTCCTGCCTTCTGAGGTAGCACCCCAAATGTGGTATACATAGGTGTCTGAGACTCTGCCAGTACTGCCTCATCAGCCCTGATTACTCTTAGCACTGATCCTTCCTACTTCATTAATTCTACAATTCTCCCCTATCCCAAATGCCTTCTAAAAATTTCTTACAGGAAATATATGGAACTTGAAGATTTTTCTAGCAGAGAAAATTTACAAGCAAAAATTTTTATCACAGTTTTCTTATCCCTTTAAAAAGAAGCTATGTTGAAGAAGAGTACAAAGGCTTTTTAAAGAAGATATTTAGTTTACATTCAAAAATTTAATATTCAGAATCATGGCTCTAGTACATAAGTGATATCGTATCAGTTGCCACATGAATAATTATAATTCTGAATACTCAGATATATGATAAGTCCTTTTAAATCCAGCAAGTTTTGAAAGTAATAATATTAAAGACACTGTGGCCTGGTGACCTTGAAGTCAGACGAGCCTGCATTTGAATGAACTTGGACCTTATGATTTGGGCCCTGCAAGCTACTTAATCCTTGGAGTCCTATTAGGGAAACAGGAAGAACATCTACCTTATGAGATTTAGTTGAATATTGAATCATGTTAACACAGACAAGTGCTGCTATTAATATGTAGATTTTCAGCACATGGTAGCTCCTTTCTCAACAGTAATGTTAGAGTACAGCATATTTGTATTGTTCCATACCTTTTCTGTATTAATCATGATTAATCTTGGTGGCAAAAACAGAATCCAACTCTGACTTTGTTAAAGAAATCTATTGAAAGAACATTTTAGTACCTTCTGGAAGGATAGCTGGATAGATACCTGTCTTCTGGAGGGCGGGGAACCAGAGCAAGTCCATGAACTTTGCAGCAGGGAGTCATCTCTCCAGGGATCCCCCATAAGATGCCTCAGCCACCTCAGTCACTTCCTGCCTATTCAGATTTTCACATTCCCAGGAGAAGGTGGAGGCCCGACTCAGGTCTTACAGCCCTGCTCAGCCAAGAAGGCCCAAAGAGTCTGGCCACTGGGAGTCACTCTAGACAGGACAGCTGCCTAACTGTGTCTCCCCTATGTAACATTTGAAGTATTTTTGAATTTTTTCAATTTTAATTTATAAAACTTAAGCTCTTGAGGTAAGAAGCCAAACTGTGTACGTATTTGTCTACTCATTTATTCATTTAACAAACTTTTGTGTGTACTTACCCTGTGCCAGTCCCTGTGCATGATTTAACAAATGACTAAGGATTTATTTCTGACTAGCCTAAGACATTGGAGAAGGCAATGGCACCCCACTCCAGTACTCTTGCCTGGCAAATCCCATGGACGGAGGAGCCTGGTGGGCTGTAGTCCATGGGGTTGCTAAGAGTCGGACACGACTGAGTAACTTGACTTTCATTTTCACTTTCATGCATTGGAGAAGGAAATGGCAACCCACTCCAGTGTTCTTGCCTGGAGAATCCCAGGGACGGAGGAGCCTGGTGGGCTGCGGTCTGTGGGGTCCCACAGAGTTGGACACAACTGAAGTGACTTAGCAGCAGCAGCAGCATACCTACCTATTATCATTAAATGCTCACCTTTTTTTAACTTGTAAAAACTTTGATCTTAATATCTGATATTTCCTTTAAGAAATCATGACTGTAATGTATAAGTCACCTATGTAACTTACCAATCAAATGCATAGTTACCAGTTGAACTATTTGGACTTAATTATGCTCTCAAGGCAGTGTTTGAGTGCTTTGCCTAATTTGTTTTCATTTTGTAGGCTAGGGTTTGGGTTTCAAGGAAACAGCTAAAATTTTAAAAGGGTGGATGCTGTTTTCTACAGCTTTTGGAAGTTACAGCTAGGTTTTAAGATGAAGGTAAATGGGAGCTGGCAGAAATGTTAGGAATTCACTGTTAATTATTTGTGTTTCTAAGAAGAATTCAATTTTGAGGACGCCTGGATAGCAGTCATACTTGCAGGACTGAACTGAATAAGTTGAGGTATATTTGCTGTGTTTTATCATATTGTGATTAAAACAGGCTCCTTTTTCAACCATCACACAAGTTGTGGATATTTGTTAAACATTGAAGCATAGAGATATGTGAGAAACAACACCAGTATTACATGTGAGAGTAATGGATAAATGATTCCATTGTACACTTTTGCTAGGGATATCAGTTGTTGTTGTTTTAATTTCTAATAAAATTAACATAGCTCAAGATGCACCACAGCTTTCAGTTCTTCTGACCATTATTATTATTTCTTTTAAAGTTAGGTTTTTGAAATTTAAAAAAGTTTCCTCAAAAGATTCTAATTTTATCCCCAAGTAGATCTTAATCCTTCCAGTTTTTCTGTGACCATTGGAAGATGACCTATGTTTACTGGCATGTATCTGGAAGCATTTTGGAAGAAATGACAAAAGAAGTTAAATTTTTCATTGAAATATGTAGAGTAACCAAAAAACGTCTATAGGTATTGAGGAAGAATTAAATTAATCTCAGTAATTATTTGCATATAAGTTGATGTGCTGCATGATTTAGGAGAATCAAAGGGCTCAGGCTTTGCCTCCTCAAATGGAATCCATTAAGTAATTTAGGAAGTGAATAGCTTTTGATGAGGTTCAGGACGCATGACCCCAAAATATGGTTCCTTGACAAGAGAACACAAGAGTCAAGGTCCCTGTGGGAATAGGCCAGTGAAAAGTGAATCTGTAACTGATTTAATTGCAGGTCAAGAGAAGAACTGGGAAGAAATTAAAACAAAGAAAGATGAGAGCCAAGGAGTCCTGCAGGAGGGATAGCCTTGAACAGCGTGATCGGAAGCCCACTTGAGGCAGCGTCTGAGTGAGAGCTGAGTGACGCGGGTCAGCGATGCACAGACTAGATGGAGGGCTGTTCCAGGCAGAGGAAGTGGTGTGTGCAAAGTCCCAGGGCAAGAAGGAAATGGATGAATTTCAGGAACAGAGAGGAGGCCTGTAGGCCTAGAGAGCCCAGAGCAAAGAGAGTTCAGAGAGGGAAACGAGGCCAGACAGGGGAAGACTTCAGATTTTATTCTAAGTGCAGTGGGTGGGCTACTGAGCTCTTAGCAAGAGTGTGACAAGATTTAATTTATGCTTTTAGAAGATCATTTTGGCTCTTATATAGAGAACAGATTGAAGAGGGCAAGAGTAGCCACAGAGAATGTGCTGGTGGCTTGGAAAAGGTTGACAACAGTGGAAAAAGGGAAGAATTTGATCAATTTTGGAGTTTGTTTTGAAACTAGAGCAGATAGCACTTGCTGAGAGATTCTATGTATGAAAAGAAAGGGCAGTGAAGAAAGACTTCTTGAATTTTGAATAGCTAAGTAGATGGTAGTAGCATTTATTGAGATGGGAAGAGTCAGCAGGGGCTGATGTGGAAGAGAGAATCATTTATCCCCTTCTCCTAAATTGGGGGTATTCTTGAGGGAGACGATGAGGACTAGAAGGTTAAGACCCTGAGCCTGAGTCCTGTGGACAGGACCAGGAGTCGAATTCAAACAGCCCTGCTCCTATCTTTACACCCTTGTTTGGCTTCACGGCTAGAATTTTAAGGATAGAGTCAAGGAGGGGAGGGCATTTAGGGAGAGGGAACTGTGGGCCACAAAGTGTGAAGCCTTGGAGTGGCAATTTGGGACTTGTCACTGGAGAAGAGTTCTTTGTGGATCCTGGTTGGTTAGGGTCTCAGAGAAACCTAGATCTAATTTCCTTTTTAATCTCCCTCAATTAAAATCTAGTCCATCCTCTTGAGAACCTTTAAGACCTGAAGCTAGAGTATTTGTCCAGGCTGGATGGTTTACTCAAAATTTGATTTGGGAAAGTGAAGTAGCTCAGTCGTGTCCGACTCTTTGCCACCCCGTGGACTACAGCCTACCAGGCTTCTTACTCCATGGGATTCTCCAGGCAAGAATACTGGAGTGGGTTGCCATTTCCTTCTCTAGGGGATCTTCCCGACCCAGGGATAGAACCAGGGTCTCCTGCATTGCAGGCAGACACTTTAACCTCTGAGAAACATGGCTTCTTTTTTTCTTTTTCTTTCTTTTATCGGATTAAAAAAGAACCCTCTAAAGGTTATCTTCTGAAGGGTTATTTTTAGCTATAAAAGTTGTCCTCTTTTCCCCCTGAATTATATGAACTGCCTTCCTTGGACTCTTCTGTTATGTGAGGTAACTTGTTATTTGTATATTCATTTCACAGATTTTGGAGCATTTAGAATTCCTTTTAACTCTTTATTCAGTAGTTTGCTCTCTCCCTTCATCTTCTCTGCCTAAATATTCAATCTCTGGGTGAGGTCGGTGGCATCACAGATATGACCAAGCTAGCGTATTTTCCATACAGGAAATTCTTTCAGAGGAAGCAAGCAATAAATAATTTCTGCTCAGGAAACAACTGAGTCCACATCCAGCCTCTGTCATTCTGTTTAGTGCAGAATTTACCACCACACCATACACAGACAGTTGACCTGTGACTTTCTGATGATAAAGAGCAGATTTCTCATTTATGAGGATTACTCAGTCTCTTATGCTTTAGGACTTAGGAATTTGTTTTCCAGCTATCACACTTCCTCCCCCTGCTCCCCCAACACTGGATAGCTAGCTAGCAGTGTGATACTCCTTCAATTCACTGGAAGTCTTTCTAACTCTGAAAATAAGTTTCATAATAGAATGAACTTGAGAGCCTTTGGCTTGTTTACTAAATATAGTGATAAATATTGACTCTCACAACATATGCTTATGCTTTCCCTTTAAAAAAGGGGGTGGGGCAAAGTGGATGAGAAAAAAGAGAAAGTACGGTGGCAGTTGTGCGTGCGTGCTCCGTCTCTGTGACCTCATGGACTGTAGCCCACCACGCTCGTCTGTCCATAGGATTCTCCAGGCAGAAATATTGGAGTGGGTTGCCATTGCCTCCTCCAGGGGATCTTCCTGACCCAGGAGGAACCTACGTCTCCTGTGTCTCCTGCATTGGCAGGCAGGTTCTTCACCACTGAGCCGTTTGAGAAGCTGCTGACACTTGGTGGCAGTTAACAGTTTATTATCCATCAGCTTCCAGCCTCCGCTTCTTTGCTGTGTGATCTTGGAATTGGACCTGTAAACCTTGCCCTCTTGCCAGCTGGTGCGTTGTCGGCAGGGGGACTAGAGAGGCACTGCGAGCTGTCTGATCGTGCCGCTCAGCATGGCTGTCCTCTTGCTCTCTGTGCATCTCATGCCCCAGCAGTGCCTGCTCACCTACACCCTGCTCGCATGACTGCCCTTCTTGCACACTTGCCGCAGGCCCCAGGGAGTGACCCGTCTTATCAAAGGGGTGGTGGGTGCCCCACTGCTAGTTTCCCTGGTAGCTGATGAGCCAACCTGATGCCCGTTCCCTGCCAGTGGAAGTGCGGAGTCCTAACCCCTGGGCAGCCAGGGAATTCTCTACATGTAATTATTTTTAAGTGTACTCAGTGATGCTTACTAAGTTAAGTGTTAACAAGAAGACAGTCTTGCAAACCCAGCTGTTTATCTAGAAATTCAATTAATGAAATAATGTGTAATTAACACACAATTACATATAAATAGCAGCTTCTAAAATACTTGATTTAGATGGAATGAAGCACAGTAAAAATGCTGTCTCCTACAGGAGAGTTCCAGGGTGGTCCAGCCCCTGGGCTGTGGTCTTCTTCCTCATGTGTCTATTTTATACATTCCTCCTGTGTCGGAATAGATTTGGACGTACAAGGGTTTCACAATTTAAAAAATATATTTGAAATGACTTAGCCACTTATTAATTATACCCTTGAACAGGTCCTGGAAGAAGGAGTGTGGGGTTTGCCCAAGGGAACATAGGTAGAGTGAGTCAGAGAGAGAACCAACAGGAAGAAAGCCCTAGGGAGCTGACGCCTCTACATGAATTTCCTGTTTCACCATGCTCTGTCTCCTTGATAGATTAATTTCTGAGAGAATTCTTTTTATTTTCCATTC